>NC_051328.1:43845793-44145793 GCF_015220235.1 Choloepus didactylus
TGAACATTTGGGTTGTTTTCACCTTTTGGTCATTATGAATAATGCTGCTGTAAACACTCTTGTACAAGTTTCTGTGTGGACATACATTTTCATTTCTTGGATATATACCCAAGAGTAGAATTCCTGGATCGTATATGGTAATTGGATGTTTAACTTTTTGAGGAGCATCACACAGCTGTGCTAGTCACTGCTCCCGTCAGCTATGTCCAAGGTCCCTGCTACTCCCCAACCTAGCCAAAACTCATTATCTTCTTTTTTATTTTATTTTATCATAGCAATCCTAGTAGGTATGAAATGGTATTTCATTGTGGTATGTTTCAATTTATTGTGGCTACATATGTATAACATAAAAAGTGTCATTTTCACCATTTTAAGTGTACAATTCAGTGGTTTTCATTACACTTAAAATGCTGTGCCACCATCACCACAATCCAAAATTTTTCCATCACCCTAAACAGAAACTTCGTACTCATTAAGCAATATCTCCCTTGCCCTCCCCCATGGCTCCCTGTAGCCTCTTATCTACTTTCTGTCTCTATGAATTTGCCTATTCAAATACCTCACATAAGTACATCATCCAATATTTGTCCTTTTCCCTGGATTATTTCACTTTGCATATTGTTTTTGAGGTTCATCCTTGTCAGGTATCAGGATGTCATTATTTTTATGGCTGAATAATAATCCATTAAACATTTACATCATATTTTGTTTACCGATGGACACTTGGGTTGTTTCCAGCATTTTGCTATTGTGAATTATGCTGCTATGAACATTTTTGTAAAAGCATTAGCTGAGTCCTTGTTTTCAGTTATTTTGGGTAAATGGCTACAGAGGGGAACTCCTGGGTAATATCATAATTCTATGTGTAACTTCTGAGGTGGTTATTCCACTTTACATTCCCACCAGTAAGGCACAAGGGTTGCAATTTCTCCACACCCTAGTGGATGTGAAATGGTATTTTGTGGTTTTGATTTGCATTTCCCTAATAACTATTGATGTTGAACATGTTTTTGCATGTGTTTATTGGCCATTTGTCTATCTTCTTTGTAGAAATGTGAGAAACAAGCACTATTCCTAAAAGGAATAAACACTCACCCGATTGTGGAGAAGAAAAGAATTTATTCACAATCTTGCAAGAACGGACCCAACCAAAATGTGGGTGTTGGCGCCCAGAACATAGACCCAGCAGTATTTATTCCCTACCCCTAACTGCAAGTCCCTCCCCTGTTTCTCCATTGGCTGATACTCCAGAGGTTACATTCTATTCCACAAGCCTAACTAGCCGGAGCAAATTAGAAACATTTTTAAAAAGTCTCCTTCACAAACTTGAGACATTTGAAACAAGTCTCCACCCCTCTTTCCTTCTTCAACTGCAGAGCCAGTCTGAGCTAGTTTGGTAACAACTTATGAAGCTATTTTAGGAACCTCTACCCTCCCCCCCCAGTCTCCACCTTGCAGGGACAGTGGGCGGATAAACAGGAGGACCGGCCCCTGATTATAGCTTGGCTTCTTGACCCTCTGCCATTCCCCTGAGCTGCCCCCACCCTGTGTGAAAGCTAAACTTAATCTAATTCTCACAACTCCCCCCTTTTTCTTTTAAACTCTTTTTGGCTTTCACATTTTAGTTTCTTAAACCTCTGAAGAGCTTTCTCACATTCCTCGTCATAAAGATCCTCCTTCTTGAAGGGGTACAAATTGTTTTGCGTGTATTGAACCAGCATTTCTTTGGTTAGGGCCATCTCAGTAAATCTTGGAGTCAATCCCCGTAAGCATGGGATGATGTAGTACCCGACTGTTGTGAGTACTTCAGCTACAATGATAAGAGAGGTTAAGATGGACAATGTCGCCCCTTTCCACTTTCCAAACCAGCTTTCCAACCACGAGTAAGGGGGTTATTAAAATCTGAGTTCTCTGTTAGACCTTGCAAAGCTCTGGTAATGGTTCCATCAGGTGCTGTATTATTTGGGATAAATGTACAACTACTGCCAATCATTACATAAACACCTCCTTTTTTAGCAAGCATCATGTCTAAGGCTATTCTATTTTCCCATGCCATTCGGCTAGTAGCATCTTGCTGCTTTGTGATGCCCATAACTGCATCCTTGGTGTAAGTGATAACTTTTTGTGGGTTATGATATATGTAATTAATCTAGTCTACATTCTTATTAATCATGACCCACCAGAAAAAAATGACCCAAATCCTGCAGCTACCTGATTTTTAGCCTTAAACTTATTTGGGATTCTCCGTGGAACTCCTATACTGTCTAAATAGGTTCGGTCACTGAAAGGACCAGGTAAGCTTTTTTCCTCCCTTTTCTCTCGGGTTTTCACGTCCTCCCCTTTCTCAGATGCCAGGGTGAATGGGATGGCCAGTTGAACCAGGGTGAAGTGGTCCCTTTCCACTTTTCAGGTAACACTGGTTGGAGGATGCCCTTCCCGCAGTACCACCAAAGGTCTGCTCGGGGTGTGGTTAGACTGGAAAAACTGCCAGCACTATCCTCAGTCACATCCCACACTTGGGTACACGAGGCCATGGTCCTGAGATCCTGGAGCCCCTCAACCCATCCAGAGAGACAGGCAGAGTGGTTTCCTGGACCAAGATGAGGAGCTAGCCTGGCCCTTGGTGTTTCCTCTCCTGATTGGAGGGAAAAGGGAGGACAACGTACTGCAGTTTTCACCAGGAGCAGTGTTCCGGGAAAGGAGAACCACACACTTGAACGCCTTCTCATGCTTTTGCACACCAAAGGGAAAGGGCACGATCCGAGCAGTGGTCAGCCCGTTGCACAAGCTTAGCAGTTACTTTTGTCTAGGCTCTGGACTGTATATTTAATCCATTCTACCCAGGCATTTGCATCTCTGTACCCTGTTTCTATTTCTATGGTTTGCTTTAAGTTTTCTGCTTTGATTATTCTAATTACCTTGGAATCATTCTGAACTGGGGAACCGGCCTCCGATTTGACCCCCTCCAGTGTTACTGAAAGGCTAACTGAAGAGAATGTTGTTAATGACAAGTTTAATAGAGGGGAAAGGACTCATAGATGGAATCTCCCCAGAGGATCTCTACCAGTAACCTCTACCCCTATGCCATATACCCCACCCGCTCCCCCACTGGTATTGGGTCATTTATCAGCTCCTTTAATAGTTATTACCACTGGGTTGCATTGAAGATTCCTGCAATTTGGTGGGGTATTACCTTTATAAAAGGTTATTTTATCCTTTAATTTCCAGTGGGTTGGGTGGATCCAACTCCTATCTACAGTCCGTCCCTTGTACTGGGTAGTCCACCATACATTAGCCCAAGAGAGGCAAGGGGAGACTCGGCTGAAAACATTCCTTACCGGCTCCAGGCATAGGTATTTATCCTTCCCACTCAGCCACCGCTGGTGCTCCAAATTCCCACAGTCCACTACCTGACATGTGTCAAACTGCACTGTTTGAAACTCTAAGCCCTCGGTTATATTTATTACTAGTTTGACAGAACTCGTTGCATTCTGAACTGGGAACAGTATGGCTAGCATAATTATCCCCAGTCCTAGTCTGAGCTTTAAGCTACCCATTCTTCAGTTTTCTAAAGCACCTGACCAAGTGGTATGGAGACACAGGGCTTGACCGGCCCCCCACCTTTTCCGATATTCCCTCCCAGCTATTGTCTTTTTACAGTGACCCTTAAGGGATCTGAGGTTGGAGTTATTTTCCAAGATTTGGGCGGAGTTGCTGGGTACTTATCATCTGATTCAGATACTGATCCCTTCACTCAGGTGTAGTGACTCCGGCCTTTCTTTGCCATCCAGACTGCTGTTTCAGTTGTTAACAAAACCTGATAAGGTCCCTCCCAGGATGGTAGAAATCTGGACTCCTTCCACGACTTGATGAGGACCCAGCTGCCAGGTTGGTGTCGATGGACAGCACACCCAAGGGGCGGAGTCTGGGCCAGCAAACGAGGGTGCCTGAGGGATGACAGAGTAGGAGACAAAGCCAGTACATAATTCTTAAGGAAGAGTTCCTTTGAATCTAAGGAATGGAGATCTCTAGTTTTAGCTGCCCACTAGGGGCATCTCAGTGTAATCAACTTGAATACTCCGAAATGGCCTGAGGCCTGGTTCCCTTCCCCCATGTACTTGTTTCCTTAGGACTTTCTTATTAACCCTTTGGCAAATTACACAGCATTTACATATTTGTTTAGCTATAGTATAAAGGCCCACATCTCCAAAATGCTTAAGAAACAGATCACACATGATCTGTACTCCCCAATGACTCCCCTGGTGTAAAACTGCTAACACTTCCCTCAGGTACAGACACCCCTGAACTCATTTACATGAAGTGCAGCAAGAATTTACCAACATTTAAGGCTATTTACTGTTAAGAATGGAGCAATTAGACTAAAGGACAACAATAATTCAGAATAACCCAGGAATAATGAACAAGGCTCAGCATTCCCGAACACCCACTGAAAATCCAGTCTTCAATACACCCAGTTCAGTGATGCCTGAATATACTTGATTCACATATATGTACACCTTGGACACACACACAAGATTTGCTGCCAGATGAGTAATAACCCACTCTTCAGGGGGAGGAGGATAAGCCTTGGTGTGTGGCATTTGACAATATATGTGGTGTCTCTATTCCCACCTGTTCTTGTTTGCTAATGCTGCCAGGATGGATTGGCTTTTATAAAGGGGGTTTATTTGGTTACACAGTTACAGTCTTAAGGCAATGAAGTGTCCAAGGTAACACATCAGCAATCGGGTACCTTCCCTGGAGGATGGCCAATGGTGTCTGGAAAACCTGTTAGCCGGGAAGGCACATGGCTGGCGTTTCCTCCAAAGTTCTGGTTTCAAAATGGCTTTCTCCCAGGATGTTCCTCTCTAGGCTGCAGTTCCTCAAAAATGTTACTCTTAGTTGCACTTGGGGTATTTGTCCTCTCTCAGCTTCTCCGGAGCAAGAGTCTGCTTTCAATGGCTGTTTTCAAACTGTCTCTCATCTGTAGTTCTTGTACTTTCTTCAAAGTGTCCCTCTTGGCTGAGGCTCGTCTTCAAAACATCACTCACAGCTGCACTGAGTTCCCTCTCTCTGAGTCAGCTCATTTATATGGCTCCACTGATCAAGGCCCACCCTGAATGGGTGGGGCCACGTCTCCATGGAAATATCTCATTAGAGTCATCACCCACAGTTGGGTGGGGCACATTCCAAAGAAACACTCAAAGAATTACAGTCTAATCAAAACTGTTAATGTCTGCCCACACAAGATTACATCAAAGATAATGGCATTTGGGGGGACATAATACATTCAAACTGGCACACCACCAGAGCCAATTTCAAGCTAGCAACCTGGCATCACCAAACGCAGACTTGGGAAGAGACATGCAGCACTCACTGTCCCCAGTTTGTTTGATGCAGCTTCAGTGAACCTCAACCCCTTTTACAGAAACATGTGCATACAATCCACTTGCACTCTGATTATGAACCTTTTGCTTTTGCCCAAAATCTATCAGCAAAACCATACTACAAATCACAAGAACACACAGCTCCTTGTATATCTGGAACAGACACACATACAACTTACAAGTACTCAAACGTCTACCTAAGGGAAAACACTGCACACAGTAAAATTCGTATATACACACCCATAACCATACAAAACCACACATTATGTCCGTTTACAAGGAGGTACAGCCAGTTTCTTTCACACTTTCAAGTAAAGAGTTGTCTTATTCTCTACACTATTGTGAACCCGCACACAATTGCCCAGCTTTAGAGTACACACAAACCAGTATACGCTACAAAGACACAAAGAAGTATCTCCAGTCTACCATAGATGAGTACACAGGAAATCTCTGCCAAGTCCCAAACCATACGCTGACAAAATCCCACAGCTTTAAAGACTCCTACATAATCATATCACATGCTTTTATTACATACAAATATAATTATCCCACATCCCTGTGTAAATACACAATCCAAACTTCCATTAGATACACGAATCTTCAACTCTCAGAATGCATATGCTAAAATATGCAAATGTCTCCACCAAAACCTATCCAGCCCCACATCACTTACGTATTCAGATAGAGAATCACACAAACCCCATGCCACAGAATCCTTAAATCTGAACATATATGACACCCCACCAAACCCAGAAATTTCCTTAGTTCCCTTTTTGTCTGGGAAAGAGGCAAGCCAATCATGGCCTGAATTCCTTCCAGACAAATCCCCCCTCTTTCTTTCTAACTGGCCCCAACTGCTTCTCTATCTTGCCCCTGACTGGCTCCTCCCTGCTTCGCCCCTAATCTCTCCTTGACCATGAGGTCAACTGTCCTCATCATGACCTTGGCTTTCTGCTTCTGGTTTTTCTCCTCCTTCTCACAAACACTTTCTGAGACTCTCAGTAACTCCTCCAATGGCTTATTCAGCCATCCGTCCATTTTCTGGCTGTTTTTCTGAATATCAGGCCAAGATCCCTTTACATAGCTGACCTTTAGCATTCCCTGGGCCACAGGATTATTGGGATTCATTCCTGAGAATTTCCTCACCTGGTCCCTCAACCTTTACAGGTGGGCTGAGGGGGTCTTACCTTTTTCCTGATTTACCTCAAAGGCCTTACTTAGGTTCTGGGATTTGGGTACAGCCAATTTTATTCCCAGTGTAACTAGTTCTCTAAGATCTTCCGTGTGTGCTCTATCCCCTGGTCATTATTATCCCAATGGGGTCCACACTGGGGAGCTTCTGCTCTGCTGCCCTCACCCCTGTCCGGGCGGGCTCTGCGTCTCCCGTCCTCCCACAGCCGCCCTCCTCGCCATTCCCTTCCCTCTCCCGTAAAGAGGGTGTTTAGTGTGGACATAAGTTCAGACCAGGTGTATAAACTGGGGCCTAAGAATTGATCTAACTGTTCGGCTAGCCTCGCTGCATCTTCCATTAATGATTTCATTTCCCTCTTCAAGCTCCTTACTTCTGTACTCGTCAATGGGACATTTACATAACCAATTTCTCCTGATCCAATAGGTACTTCTCTGAGAGGGTAGAGACTCAGCGGGTTTCTGTACTCTCACCCTCCTCTCCTCAGAAGCCTCTGGAAACAGAAACCTCTGGATATTTCCTCTGTTCCAATTCTTTTAACTGTTGGTGGGGTGTAACCAGTGGAACAGTAGGCACCGATTGGGTCTCCCACTGCCCCTCCGATTGCCTGGGGTGTGGCCTGGTTCCTTGAATCCTTAAGGTTCAACTGTTCCTGCCCCAGTGGGGGAGGGGAAACAAGGCGGGGAAAACTTAACAAAGGATTCCAGGTTTTAGTTTCTAAAGATTCAGTCTCTGAATCTGGGTTCTTAACTTTCATGGGATAAAAACTGGTCTCTTTTCCCTGCAGCCAGCACATGGCATAGTCAGATTCCTCCTTGGAAAAAGGTTTCTTTTTATTAACATAATGCATGAGGTCGGTACAAAGCCATTCCTCATCTGCCCTGTATTTTGGCCAGAATACATTGGGGGGCAAAATGCTTTCTCTTGTCCAAACATAACAACAATATTTAATCATTTTCCTTTTATCCTTTCCCTTGGTCCGATCACTTTCGGCCCAATGTTTCAACATCCTCCCCAATGGACTATCCAGAGGAATATTCCTGGGGAACCCTACAGGTACCCCCTTCCCTTTATCCCCAGCCGGCCAACTGCCTCTATTCCCCATTCTGAGTCTTGTCTGGGTGTCTCTCCCTCAGGATCAGCCTCAGACGCATCAGAATGTCCTCACCAGCAAGGTATAATACTTAATAGTCCTTTTTTCTTGCCTTGGTCTATGCACAGAGTTACCTGGTGGCTGCGAGGCACATTTTTCCTTCCCCTTTTCTTGTCCACAATTGGCAGACCTAAGCATCTGACCGCGGGCCTCACCAGCAGTCAGAGGCAGGCCCCCAACGATGGAGTCCGAGACTGCTCAAACAGCGCGGTGCGCCTTCCCTTCTTCTGTCCTGGGGGTCCTCCTCCATGCTTTGGATCCCAGATGAGCCCCCAAGAATTGTGAGAAACAAGCACTCTTCCTAAAAAGGAATAAACGCTCACCTGATTGTGGAGAAGAAAAGAATTTATTCACAGTCTTGCCAGAACGGGCACCCAAGCAAATGTGGGGGTTGGCGCCCAGAACAATAGACCCAGCAGTATTTATTCCCTACACCTAACCGCAAGTCCCTCCCCTGTCTCTCCAGTGGCTGATACTTCAGAGGTTACTTTCTATTCCACAAGCCTAACTAGCCCACCCAAATTGGAAACATTTGAAACAAGTCTCCACCCCTCTTTCCTTTGTTCTTTAACTGCAGAGCCAGTCTGAGCTAGTTTGGTAACAGCTTATGAAGCTATTTTAGGAACCTCTACCCCCCCCCCCAAGTCTCCACATTGCAAGGACAGTGGGCGGATAAACAGGAGGACCGGCCCCTGACTATAGCTTGGCTTCTTGACTCTCTGCCATTCCCCTGAGCTGCCCCTACCCTGTGTGAAAGCTAAACTTAATCTAATTCTCACAGAAATGTCCATTCAGATCCTTTGCCCATTGAAAAAATTAGGTTATTTGTCTTTTTCTGGTTGAGTTGTAGGAGTGCTTTATATATTCTAGATTGTAAACCTGGATGATACATGGTTTGCAAATATTTTCTCCCATTTTATAGGTTGTATTTTCACTTTGGTAGAGTGCTCTCCACAAAAGCTTTTAATTTTTATGAAGTCCAGTTGAACTTTTTTTCTTTTGTTGCTGTGCTTTGGGCGTCACAGGTAAGAAACCATTGTCAGATCCAACGTCATAATGATTTTCCTCTGTTTTCCTCTAAGAGTTTTATAGCTTTCACTCTTAAAATTAGGTCTTTGATCCAACTGGAGTTAATTTTTGTACATGATGAGGTAGAGGTACAACTTCATTATTTTGCTTATGGATATCCACTTTTCCCAGTGCCATTTGTTGAAGAGATTGTCTCCATTTAATGGTCTTGACAAACTTGTCAAAAATCAAGTGAGCATGTGTATGAGGATTTAGTTTTGGACTCTCAGTTCTTTTCCAGTGGTCTATATGTCTATTTTTATGCTAGTATCATACTGTTTTGATAATTGTTGCTTTGTAATATGTTTCCAAATTGGGAAGTATGAGTCTTTGAACTCTATTCTTTTTGAAGATTGTATTGGCGATTTGGGTCCTTTGAAATTCCATATGAATTTTAGGATGGGTTTTTTGGTTTCTGCAAAAAACATGCTGTTGGAATTGGTTAAGATTTGCATTACATATGTAAATCACTCTGTTTTGTATTGTGCTCTTAAAAATATGAACTTTTCAAATCCACAAACACAATTTATCTATTTATTTAGGTCATTTTTCATTTCTTTCAGAAGCGTGTTGTAGTTTTCAGTTTTTTGCTGCCTTGGTTAAGTTCATCCTAAATATTTTATTATTTTTGATTTTATTCTAAATAGAATTGTTTTCTATTTTTTTAAGTGTTACAAAATTTATTGTGTAAGCATTGAGACATTTTAAGATTGCTAGTATATAGAAGTACAACCTATTTTTTTGTAGCTTTTTTTTTTTTATTAAATTCAGTTTTATTGAAATACATTCACACACCATACAGTCATCCATGGTATACAATCCACTGTCCACAGTATGATGACATAGTTACGTGTTCATCACCACAGTCTATCTCTGAACATTTTCCTTACATCAGAAAGAACCAGAACAAGAATAAAAAATAAAAGTGAAAAAAAGAACACCCAAATCATCCCCCCATCCCACCCCATTTGTCCTTTAGTTTTTATCCCCATTCCTCCACTCATCCATACACTAGATAAAGGGGGTGTGATCCACAAGGTCTTCACAATCACACTGTCACCCCTTGTAATCTACATTATTATATAATTGTCTTCAGGAGTCCAGACTGCTGGGTTGGAGTTTGGTAGTTTCAGGTATTTACTTCTAGCTATTCCAATACATTAAAACCTAAGAGGTGTTATCTATATAGTGCATAAGAATGTCCACCAGAGTGACCTCTTGACTCCATTTGGAATCTCTCAGCCACTGAAACTATTTCGTCTCATTTTGCATCCCCCTTTTGGTCAAGAAGATACTCTCAGTCCCACGATGTCGGGTCCACATTCATCCCCGGGAGTCATACTCTGCGTTGCCAGGGAGATTTACACCCCTGGGAGTCGGGTCCCACATAGGGGGGAGGGCAGCGAGTTCACCTGTCCAGATGGCTCAGTTAGAGAGAGAGAGGGCCACATCTGAGCAACAAAGAGGTACTCAGGGAGACATCTAGGCACCATTACATGCAAGTTTAGACTCTCCTTTGTGATAATGAGCTTCATAAGAGCAAGTCCCATGCTCGAGGGCTCAGCACATCAAACTGCCAGTCCCAATGTTTGTGACAACATCAACACCAGTCCAGGTGAGGATGTCCAACACATCCGCACCTTCCCCCAGATCCTTGGGGCTGGGGAGGGGGAGGCTGTAAATATATTTTTTATTATCTGCCCAAATTACTCTGGGATGTGTCACTATTTCACTCCAGCCTACACTAACCTACCGTATCTCACTTCCTATTCAAAGTTCCATGCAATTGTGGTGTTTGAACAAATCGACTGTAGAGTTGTACCGTTTAGAAAATTTAGATCCTGTACCAAATAGACATCTATTCCCTTGGTCTCATATGAAAGTTGAAGTTTTAAAACACAATCAGTTTCAACCTTTACCCTTTGGCCTGGCTTGCCCTGGTCTTAACCAGACTTGCTTCATTCATATCACTAATTGAAGTCTGGGCTCTTCTTCAGCTTTTTTTTTTTTTTTTTTTTTTTGACAGTGGCTGTATGCACTAATGCTGACATTCATATCTGCCGAGCTCTAGCTCTGAGTTTCAGGTGTCTCAGAGGTATGCATTGTTCCAGAGACCAATCAGGTTATACGCTAGGGGATCAGCATCTCAAAGTTTAGAGACAGGCCTTACACTTCAGGGATAGAGTTAACTGCTGTAAGAGCTTACAATCTAGGGACTATTACAATTATTATGTCCACGTTAGGCTATGTTCTAAGATTCAATTCTGAGTTTACACATTATAGTTAGTCCATATTGGTGAGGCATCATCCCTCTCACCATGTTTTCTCCAACACTTTTACTCCTATATATATATTTTCCTACAATTTTATAGAGTTATATTCACATACCATACATTTATCCACAGTGTACAATCAGTTGTTCATGGTATCATCATAAAGTTAGTGCAGCCTATTTTTGCATGTTTATTTTGTATCTGGGAACTTCGCTGAATTCATTTATTAGCTCTAACTTTTATTGTGTGTGAGTGTGGAATCTTTAGGGTTTTCTACATATAAATTCATCTCATCTGTGAACAGAGATAATTTCACTTCCCTTCCATTTTTAATGCCTTCTGTTTCTTATTCTTGCCTAATTGCTCTGGTTAGAACTTCCAGTGCTGTGCTAAATAGAAGTGGGCATCCTTGTCTTGTTTCTGATCTTAAGAGAGAAGCTCTCAGTCTTTCACCATCAAGTATAATGTTAGCTGTGGGTTTTTTTTTTTTTAGCTGTGGTCTGTCATATTGAGGAAGTTCCTTTCTGTTCCCAGTTTATTGAGTGTTTTTATCACAAAAATGTGTTGAACTTTTCCACTTGCTTTTTCTGCATCATTTGAGATCACCTTCCGTACATGTTTTGCTGTTGTTCTTCATACTATTAGTGTGTATTGTAAGACGTTGACTTCCGTGTGCTGAACCTTCCGTGGATACCAGGGATAAACTGCTCCTGGTCATTGTCTATAATACGCTGCTAAATTCAGTTTGCTAGTATTTATTTTTTAAAATTGTGGCAATTTACCTAACATAAATATACCATAAAAATCATCTTAACTATTTTAAAGTTACAACTCTGTGACACTAAGTACACTGGCAATGTTGTATAATTTTCACCACTATTTCCCAAAAATTTTCATCACCACAAACAGAAACTTGTACTAATTAAGCAATAGTTTCCCCTTTCCCCCTCACTCCAGCCCCTGGTAACCACTATTCACCTTTCTGTCTCTATGAATTTGCTTATTTTAACTATCTCATATAATATAAATTACACAATTTTTGTCTTTTTATTCATGTATTTTGTATGCTTGCCTCATATTTTGGGGCTCTGTTGTTTGTTAGGTTTGTATATATTTGTTATATATTCTTAATGGGTTGAACCTTTTAATGATATATAATGCCGCATCCCTCTTTGTCTCTTGTAACCTTTGATTTAAAGTCTATTTTGTCTGACAGTAATATAGCTACCCAGTTCTCCTTTGGCTGCTATTTGCATAAAATCTTTTGCCATCCTTTTAATGTCCACCTCTGTCTCTTTGTATTTAAAGTGAGTCTCTTGTAAATAGCATATAGATGGATCATGTTTTTTTCTTAATCCACTTTGATAATCTCTTCTTTTTATTTAGAGGGTTTAATTCATTACTAGTTATAGAAATTACTGATAAGAAATAATTTATGCCTGCCATTTAACTATTTTTTTCTGTATGTCTTATATGTTTTTTGTTCCTCAATTTCTCTTACTGCCCTTTTTGTATTTTGTTGACTTTTTTGTAGTGTACCATTTTGATATTTTTTGTTCTTCCCTTTCAGAATATTTTAAAAGTTATTTTCTTAGTGGTTACCCAGGGGCTTACAATTAACACCTGAAGCTTTTAACAACCTAGTTTGAATAAAACTAACTTAGTTTCAATAGTATAGTAATGCTCGGTACCTACGTCTCCATCCTTACCTCTTTATATTGTTGTTGTCATATGTTGTATGTTTACACATTTTGTACTCATTAACATAGATTTATAATTATTTTTATGCTTTTGCCTTGGAAGTCATTTGGGAAAAAAGAGCAATTACAATTTTAATTTTGTATTTATGCATGCAGTTACCTTCCCAAAGTTATTTATTTCTTCTTATGGCTTTGGGTTACTGTGTAGTACCCTTTCTGTTCAACCTGGAGATCTCACCTTAGCATTTCTGCTAGAGAAGTTCCATTATAATGAATTCCTTGAGCTTTGTTTTTCTGAAATATATTAATTTCCCCTTCATTCTTGAAGGATAATTTTGCCTGATATATAATTATTAGTTGACAGGTTTTTTTCTTTGAATACTTTAAGCATGTCATCCCACTGTCAACTGGCCTCCATGGTTTCTAATGAGAAATCATCTGTTAACCTTATTGAGGATGACTCATAGGTGACAAGTTGCTTCTCTTTTGCTGCTTTCAAATCGTGACAATTTGACTGCAATGTGTGTTGGTATGAGCCTCTTGATTTTATCGTGCTTTGAGTTCATGGACCCTTTTGGATGGGTTGATTCATATCTTTCTTCAGGCTTGGGAAGTTTTGGCCATGTGTAAATATTTTTTCTGCCCCCCTTTATATCTGTTTTCCTTCTACCATTGCTATGATGCTTATGTTTGCATGCTTGATGTTCCCTTTTTTCTCATGTTTTTCCTGCTCCTATGAGTGGGTAATGTCAATTGCCTTTTCTTCAAATTTGCTGTTCTTTTCTTCTGCCATTGAACCCCTCTAAAGAATTTTTCAATTATACTTTTCAGCTCCATAATTTTTTCTTTCTTTTTATAATTTCTTTCTCATTCTTAAATTTACTTGTTCATACATTGTTCTCCTGATATTCTTCAGTGTTTTTTGTGCATACATTATTATTAATTTTGTTCAAAGTTAGTCATGTTTTAAGGAAATATAAGAAAAAATGTTAATATTTATCCATGTAATTAGTATTGCTAACATTTTTCTTTCCTTTGTGGAGATCCTGATTTCCATCTTATATCGTTTTCCTTCTGTCTGGAAGACTTATTCTAACTTTTCTTGTACTAGTGTGGCTCTTCTAGGGATTAATTCTTTCTGTATTACACGTGTCTATTTCATCTGCAGTTTTGAAAGCTATTTTTGCCAAGTAAATATCTAGGTTGCCAGTTTGTTTTATTTCAACCCTTTATGGACGCTGCTCCCCTTTCTTTCTTCTTGCATTATTTCCACCAAGAATCTGCTCACGTCCTTATCCTTGTTGGATTGTACATAGCAGTCTTTTTTTTTTTTCCTGACTGCTTTTATCACTGGTTTTATATTTTCCATTTCAGACATTGTAGCTTTCATCTCTAGAAGTTAAATTTGGATCTTCTTTATATCACCAATACTTCTACTTAACTTTTTGAACATATGGAATACAAATAATAACAACTAATAATATTCAAATGTCCTTGACTGCTAATTCTAACATTTGTGTCAGTACTGGGTCAGTTTTGATTGACTGTTCTAGTTATGGGTTGGGTTTACTTGCCTTTTTGCAGGCCTGGTAATCTTTCATTGGATGCCAGATACTTTGAATTTTGCCTTGTCAGGTGCTATAAAATTTTAATTCTTATAAATCATCTTGGATGCAGTCAAGTTACTTGAAAATAATTTGGTCCTTCAGGTCTTGCTTTTATGAGTTGGCAGCTGAGTCTGGAGCAGTGATCAGTTCAGGCAAAAGACCTTCCTTCAGGCTCTGCTGACAACGCCCCTTCAGTTGTTAGTCTCCAGCCTTCCTGGTTGGAACCGGTGCTCTTCCTGTTGCTGAATGAACACCAGCTACGATCACGCTGAATCCTTTTGGAGATTGTTTTCCTCTGGCCGTGGGTAGTTTTCTCACATGTATGAATTCATCAGGAATGCGCTGAATGCTCAAGGTGAACCTTCTGCAGCTCTCTAGGGCTTGCTCTCCGCTCTAGGATTGCATCCTGTGAACTCGAGCTGCCTTGCTCTCCCTGGACTCTCAGCTCTGTCTCAACTCAGGAAGTCTGGCTGCCCCTGCGTGGGTCCCCCTTCCCTGTCCCATGACATGGACGTTCTCCCAGGGCAGTAAGCGAGGATTGCAGAGGCTTCCCGTCGCTTTCTTCCCCTTCTCTCAGGGACCCCTGCCTTTCATGATCTGATATCTTGAGAACCTCTCTTGAGTTGTCTTTTGTCTTGGTTCTTGTTTGTTTCTGACAGAAAGGTAAATCTTGTCTTTGTTATTCTATCTTGACCAGAAGTTTGACTCCTCCATCTATACTTTTGCTTTTGTCCCACCTGTATCATTATATTTCAAGTGAGTTTTTTGTAGACAGCATGTGGTTAGATTACATTTTTAAAAATCCATTTTGAGAATCTGTCTTTTAATTGGTGTGTTTAAAACATTTACACATAATATAATTATTAGTTTGGATTTAGGTCTACCATTTTATTGTCTTCTGTTTGTTTCCTGAGTTTTTCTTTGTTTTCCCTTTACTGTTTCTTTTAGGATTAATTAGTTGAACATTTGTTTGCATTCCATTTGAAATTATCTATTGTGATTTTTTTACTGTATCTCTTTGTGTAGTTCTTTTCAGTGGTTGATCTACAGAGTACATAATACATACCTTTTCTCTTAGTTTTCCTTCATCTGAAAATGTCTTGATTTCACTGTCATTTCTGAAGGATATTTTCACTGGATATAGAATTTTGAGTTGATTGGTTTTGTTTGTTTGTTTGAGCACTTGAAAAATGTGCTGCTTCCTTCTGCCCCCATGGTTTCTCTCAAGAAGTCCACAGCTACTGAGGACCATTCCCCTATACATAGTGCTTGTTTTTATTCCTGGCTGCTTTCAAGATTTTTTTCCTTGTCTTTAGATTTATCCTATTTGGGGTTTGCTCAGTTTCTTCAGTCTATAGGTTTATGATTTTTGTGTACCTTGGAAATTTTTCAGCTATTGAGCTCTTAAAGTATTTTTTGAACTCCACTGTTTATGGTTTGGAGGCTTTATGTGCTCCAGAAGATCATGTTCTTAAAGCCAGTGCATTCCTGTTGGTGTAGATCTATTGCGGATGGGTCCTTTTGATTAGGCTATCTCAGTTGAGGCAGGGCCTGGGGGGGTCTTAATCCTTTTACTGGAGCCTGTTATAAGAGCATGAAATAGAGGGACGACAGAGAAACTAAGACCCAGAGGCTTGGTAAGACGGCCACAGAGGGGGCGGCCAGAAGCTGAAAGCAACAAAACCCAGGAGAGAAGGACCAGCAGATGCCATCATGTGCCTTTCCGTGTGACAGAGGAGTCCAGGATCACAGACCACCTGCTGATGCCTCATTTGGACATCTGCATGGCCTCAGAGCTGTAAGCCTGCAAACTAATAAATTCCCACTGTTAAAAACCAGCCCATTTCTGGTAAGCTGCATTTTGGCAACTTTAGCGAGCTAACACATTCACACTTTTCATCTCCTTCTGGGACTCCAGTGACGTGAATGTTAGACTTTTAGGTGTTGCCACCCAGGTTATCTGAGGGTCTATTCATTTTTTTAAATCTCTTATCTCTTTGTTGTTCAGATTGGATAGTTTCTATTGATCTTCAAGTTCACTGAATTTTTCCTCTGTCATTTCCATTCTTATACTGAGTATATTCAGTGAGCATTTTATTGCATTGCATTTTTTCATTTCTAAAGTTTGCATTTGTTTTTTCTTTATGTCTTCTATTTCTTCAGTGAGATGGTCTGTTTTAATATTTGTTTAAAGAATGTTGGTGATTGCATCTTGGGAGTATTTGTATAACAACTGCTTTAGCATGTAATTCTAACAAATACATCTTGGTATTGGCATCTGTCAGTTGTCTTTTCCCATGGAATTTTTGTGCTTCTTTGTATGCCAAGGAAATTTGGATTGTATCCTTGACTTCTGAGACTCTGGGAAATTGCTGATACATTGGTTCTAGCAGTCAGTTGACCTGATTAGATTCAGGCTGCAAGTTCTGACCCACCTTCTGTGGGCTGTGGACCCAATGCCGCTTCCATTTTCATGGCTTTGGGGTCTGTTGGAGTACTCCTGACTGGCCCTGAGCGTCCCCTGTGGTCAGTATGGGATCTGGGCACAGCCTGTGTCTGCACAGTTCTTGGTGTGTGGATCAGTGAGGCTGAGACTTGGAGTTGAAAACTGACTTTGTGGGATCACTTTCCAAAGCTCCGTCTCTCTGACCTTCTAGTCCCTTGTCTCCCTGGACCTCGTCTTTTCCATCCTCTGGGCAGAAAGCTGGGGCCCTGGTTAACCTGCCCGGCCATGGACTTTTGTTTCTGGGCATCAGGGCCCCTGTAGTGGGAAGACAGAGAGAGGAAGGCAGTGGGGCTGGTCCCACCCTCCTGGAAGTGTCCTCCCGTGTAGCTGGCTCTCCTGTTGGCCCTCTGTTCCTCAGGGTCCGGGCCCTCTGAGCATTAGCTCCCCCTTTTCACTCCTCTGACCAGAGTCGACTGCCTCTCTGGAACTGTCTCCCTCTGGTTTTCCAGCTGTGCTGCCTTCAGGCTGGGTGGCACCGGAAGAGAAGAAAGTGGTGAGCGCAGTGCTGATTTGGCAGTACTTTTCCCGGTTCCGTCTGTTGCTGCTTCCTTCTCGGTCTTCAGGTGGCTGCGCCCTGCATTCAGCGGGAAGACGGGCCAAGTGCGCTCACTCTGCCTTCCCTTCCCCCTGCACGGCTGGCAGCGTCGCTTGCGGCTGCTGGTGCACGTGGGGATGAGCACACTTCAGCAGCTCCCTCCTCTTGTGCTTCTGTGGCCTTGTGTGTGGTTTTAGGCTAGAGGCGGATCCAGAGAGGGGGGCTGCAGCGTTTGCAAGTTTCATTTCGCTCAGTTTCCCGAGGCGAGGGCAGCACACGCGGGAAAAGCACGGGGTGGGTGGGGGCGGCAGCAAGGCAGAGCGCAGGTGAGACTGAGAAGGTGTCTCTGCTGTAGTTTCTGCAGGAAGCGTGAAGGGGGGGGGAGGCACGCCCAGTGTGGGATTGGCCGGCTCTGTTGGACAGTGGTGTCCTACAGCTGGGGCTAGAATATTCTAGGAGTTGCACCTGTATAGGTGGGGGGGGTGTCCTGCTGGGAGGCCACAGATGTTCCAGCATTAACTTAAGAGAACCAGAGCTGTGGGGTGCACCCTCCCCCCAGGCCCTGCTCCCTGCTCTTGCTTCTAGCTCAGGGTTTTGCTTTTTCCCGTGGCTCTGTTGAGAAAAGCAGTCTTTTTCTCAGTGGGCACCGCTGCTCCCTGCCTTCCCCCCAAAACTTCTTTTTGCTATTTGGGTGGTGGGTATGTTAGCTCAAATTATTTTTTTTCTATCAAATTATCTCCAAGGTTTTTCTAATTTCCCTTATGATTTCTCCTTTGACCCATTTGTTATTTTGGAGCATGTTGTTTCATTTTCACATACTTGTGAATTTTCCAAATTTTCTTCTGTTTTTGAATACTAATTTCATTCCATTATGGTACAAAAACATACTTTATATTATTTCCATCTTTCAGAATTGATTGATGCTTGTGTTGTGGCCTAACACGGCCACTCCTGGAGAACATCTGGGTGTCTGCTTTTGTGTGTGGGGGGGGTGCTGTGTGGACAGACGTCCCTCAGGTCTTGGCTTCCAGGGTTGGTCTGATCTTCTGTCTCCTTGCTGTCTGCCTACTGAAAGTGGGTTACTGACGTCTCAGACTGGACCGTCGGATCCTCCTTCTCCTTCCAAGCCTTGTTTTTGCTGCATATATTTTGGTCCTGGCAGCTTAGGTGGGTAAAGGTTAGGAAGGGTCTCTGCAGGTCGTGACTCTGACATGGGGGCTTGGGCGGCAGGAGCCCCTTCCCGAGAGGTGCGGAATGGCTCACCTGGAGCCAAGCAGGGACCCTGGGATGGGCAGGGACACGCAGCAGTGTCTTCCTGACCCCAAAACACATGGGGGCCACGTGCCGGGTGGAAATGAAAACTGGCTGCAGCAGATGGACTGTCCGGTTTTAAAACTGTTTGCGAGCCTGGTCTCTGAGGGACAAGGGCACTTGCAGGGAGCAGCGTCCAAGCGCAGAGCTGGGCTGCAGCACCAGCCCCCAGTCAGAATGCCCACAAGCTGTGCTGCAGGAGTGCGCCCCTCCCAGGGTGGGGGTCCGGGCCACTACGTGCAGGGCCCAAAGGTAACACGGCCTCTGTTCTTGTGCTCTGAACTGCTGACTGAAAGGACCCTCCATGCGTTACAGGCTGGCGTGTGGATATCGAGAAGAGCAGGGCTGAAAAGAAGTGTTACTGTAGTCAAATTTCCATGACTTAGATTTAAAAAAAAAAACAAAACAAAACTGGTTCATTCCCAGAAAAATGCACTAGCGTTTAACTAGCCCCCTTCCTCCTCTGCAGGGAGCTGTGCTGCCTCCCACCCAGCACCCCCACCCCCCGAAAACACCCAGCTGGGGAGGTGCTGGGGACAGCTGCAGGGCCCCCCTCCTGCCCCTGGAACATGTCCCATCCAGATCTGCGGGGTGCCTGCCAGCTCCCGGCCCCCTGCCACTGCCGCCCTGGGGTGGAACCCTGCGGATCGCCCCGTTTCAGCAATGAGGTCGCTGCTGCGCCTGGAATGGAGGACTCGCCCCAGTGATCCAGGGTCGGGGAGGCCCTGGGGAGGAGGGCAGCAGAGGCTGCCGTCTGCGGGGTGGCTGGGCGGTGGGCCTCAGCTGCCGGCACAGGCTGCGGACAGCATGGTCTCGGGGGAAAGCTGGCGGGTGCCCCTCACAGCCCGTGCCCACTGTAGGCCGGCAGTCTCACTGTCCTCAGCCCACCTCTTCCTGCGGCAGGTTGTGCTCCTCCCAGCCACCCCCTCCCAAGGAAGCACAGGGGCCTGTGCCGAGCGCCCCATGGGAGCTGCTCCTTTCATGGCTCTTGCTAGCACAGGGGTTCTCAAAGTGGGGTCCCCGGAGCAGCTGAGCCTAGCCTGGGTTGTCAGAGCGGCTGAGCCCAAGCAACTCCGTCATCACCAGCCAGATGCTCGCCTGGAGCCGCAAGGCACATCCCTCCAAGGAGGAGATGCTCTGAAGATGCCCTCACGGAAATCTGTAACTGGCCTGCGGCTTGCTCCTCTGCCCATGTAGCTCTTCTCCTTCGTTCTGGCTCTTGGGGGCAGACTGGGCACTGTGCTGGTGGTGGGGGGACGGCAGGGGCTGGCCCTCTCGCCTCCCCACAGCCTGCAGCAGAGAGCAGAGGCCCGGAGGGGGACCCGTGTCTCAGGAGTGGACCGCGCGCTCCCCCATGGCCTCGTCCGTCAGCCTGGGTCCAGGAGGAAGGTGAGGGTCTCTGGCGCTGGCCTCGTGGCGCAAATGGCTCCTCCTTAAAAACGTTCGTGTGGAAGCAGCTCCCTTGTCTTTGAGGACGTGCTTCAAAACCCCGCCCCCGGCGGGGACACCGCACACACAAAGGTCACTTTAGTTAACTTATTTATTTCTTTACACATAACTGAAAGTGATGTTACAGTACATAAGTTATTTACAACTGTGCAGTAATGTGTTGCAAAATAAATTATCTAGAAGGCAGCAAAAGTACATTGTGAATGTATATAAAACTGTACATCGCTTACGGGGTACACTTTTTATATGATTATTGGCTCTGTAGTGTTTCAAGTTATGTTCTCAGAAAGAGAAACAAAATGCCCAAGATTAAAGGAAAAAATATACAAACCACGTGGATTTGACTCCATTAAAAACACCAGCGGGCGCGCCCTGGCTCCGCCGCAGCGTCCTCCCCGGCCGGGCCCAGCCTCGCCTGCCGGCTGCCTCCCCTCCAACAGGAGGCCTTCGTCCGCGAGCAGTGGATGTCCTAATCGTTTTCCTTGTTGATCAGAACGGAACAAGAAATTTAAAAAACACATTCTTCTCTGCAACTTGTGACGCGTCTCTGCAGCTGGCTGCAAAACCAGGAGCGGGGCGCGCCGATGCGTCCGGCCCGGGCGGGAGGCCCCGCGGCAGCCGCTCCGTGGGAGGCGGGTCCGGAGGGGACGGAGAAGCCATCAGCGAAGCGCAGTGTTTCTCCCGGGGCCTCTCCCACCCGGCGGGTCAGAGGCCGCGTCCTCCGCGCGCAGCCGGCGCTGGGGTGTGCGTGCGAGCCCGGCCCCGGGCGCCCTCACGCCGGCAGGAGCACGAAGTCGTCGTTGACGTCCACCATGGGCACGTAGAAGGAGGGCACCTCGTTGACGCAGAGCGACTTGTGCCCCGCGGGGTCCAGCTCCTGGACCTTGAGCTGCCACTCCATGCGCTGCACGGCGTTCAGGGCCGCCGCCTCGTGCTGCTGCCGCATCAGGAGACACGTCTGCAGGGGCGAGAGGGCAGCGCTGAGACCCCCGCCGCGGCCACGGGCCGGCCCTCCCGCGCGCAGTCGCGGGCCTGGCACTCGGCGCCTTTCTCCGCCCCGAGAGCCTCAGTCACGCTCGTCTCCCGCCCTCCGACGGTGCGGGGCCCCAGCCTCGAGCAGCCAGGAGTTTCGTTAGAATTTAAGTTTTGCTTTCATTGTTTTTTGTTTTACAATTATTTCATTTATGGTCAAGACTGCTGGTTTTATTTGCATTTATAGTAGTAATTGTACCTTTTTAAACGTGTTTAATTTTTAAAAGGATTATCTAGTCAAAACATGCTCCGTAAGTATTTAAGAAAGTCTCCCTAACGCTGAAAACAGAAATAACTGAATCTGATGGTTATCAACACCCTAACAAGCCCCGAGGACCCAGGGCCTGTCTGTCAGTCCACAGCAGGGTGTGGTTTAAGGAGAAAAACTGCAAAAAAATTTTAAACTTTATTACACTTCTCCAGTGATAATGTTGATGCTGTCACTTTGAAACTTTTTTTTAATGTTGTAGGACAGGGCAAATGTCCGTTTTTGGACTCAAAACACTTCAGTGCAATAGGAATGGGATATAATTTTAATATCAGAGGTTAAACATAAACACTAATTAAGAGTCATATTGGTGAGCTCACCAAGAACTCAAGAATTCAAATGAGGTTTGCCAGGTCTGTCCACTAGGGCCACCTGGAGGGGTCAGAGAAGCAGGGCCCTGCTGAAAGGATCTCCCAAACTGAGAAAATCTGGGTAGAACTAACACTGACTGAAGGTGACTAGAGGAAATCTGAACCTGGGAAAAATTTTAAGCCCATCGTGAGACACAAAGAATGAGACACACTCTTGTTACTGTCTAAGTAACTCTTAAATCTACGCATTTCTTGGAAAACTGATTAAAAGGGAAAGCAATAAAGAAATACAGGGACTAGGCTTTTGGAGTGACACACGGTCCCTGTCAATAGGAAAAGCTCGGTTTGCCAGAGAATGGCCGCTGAATTCAGAAGAGCGTGTGGGGGACAGCGATGCCTGCACCCCGATGGCAGCCTGGGAGAAGGAGGGTCACCAGCACAGAGGCTGCAGGGGTTTCTTCACAGGCAGCTGCACCTTGTGCTGCCGAAGGAATGTGGTCAGCTTCCCTCCTGTCCCGAGAGGAAAAGCGGGGGCCTTCCTAGGGGGCACGGGCACGTCTGGCCTGACATGAGTCACATCGAGCATCAGACCAACTGTGCAGTTACGAGAAGCGACTGGCCTTAGCTGAGCACTGTCACTGGAGAAGCAGTGCCGTTCCAGACCGCGGCCCAGCAAGCTCTGCTTTGCTGCCTGGTTTTGTCCAACCCACAAAGGTTTTGTTTTCAAATGGTTGGGGGAAAAGATGTGGAACTCAAATTCCAGGGCCCGTGATGCAGGTTCCTGGGCGCAGCCTCCTCTCTGGCTGCCCCCTTCGGCCTTGGCCAGGAAGCTGCAACCCCACTCCACACTGAGAGGCATGAAGGGCATGGCCGGACGGGGCTGCACGGACAGCTGAGGAGGACACGGGGAAATTTAAACACGGCCCAGGTAGCAGACCACTCAAAGGAGTGTGAGGATGTTGGGTTGATGATGTGGGAAATAATCTTTTCTCAACTGTGCCTCCTGGAAATAATTTAGGGCTGGCACATCATGGTGGGGGGAAATAAAAATGCTCCGTAGTTCAAGTATTTTCTGTCCTTAACCATGGTTGCGTATGGTGGCTGGTCTCCACTCAGCCTGTATGTGAACCCCAAAATGGACTCAAGAGTCTTTGGGGGGCTTAAACATCCTGTGAGATGCTCTCAGACCCACCGTCTGCCTCACGGGATTCAGCGAGTTACTGATGGACTTCTGGAATGTCCCAGTGAAATCTATATGTATCTTTGCATAATTGCTCTACTGTTTAAGTTTTAAATAAATAAAAAGTGGAACTGCTAGGTGAGGGAATAGAAACATCTTGAAATCTGATAGGTTTTTGTAGGTAGCACCTTGCACTCCTCCAGCAGTTCTTCAAGGGAAGCCTGTGGGCCGGAGGTTCAAAAAGCCTTGCGTACGCTATATTTTTCTTCATATCCAGCATTTTATTTCCTTCTTTGTGAACTACCTCTTTACATACAATTTTTTTCTTTCATTTTTCGAATTAGATCTATGTGGCATTTCGATGTATGCAGGCCTCGTCGTTTTAATGTAGTTAAATGTTATTTCTTGAAAACTTTCAATCGGTTATTTGTGGCTTCATTTAAGACTTAGGTGTTCGCTAACCTGGAGGAGGTTTCTGGTGCAGGGAGCTGGTCTGGAGCCCGCCGGACGGGCAGACCCACATCCCTGCCTGAGGCTCCCTGCAGTGCTGAAGTGCTGCCTCCCGCTCTGATCACTTGCTAAAGCGGACTTCCCTTCTGTCCACTGTTCTTTCTGCCATTCCTAGGCCGTGCTGTTGTGCGTGAGCTACCGTCAGGAGACCCGGACAGAGAGCATCATGGGAGCGTCATCCAGTCTCTGGGAAGGAGCTCGCTCCCGCCTGGGACCTGGGGGCCTCCCTTCCTCTCTCTCCAGGAATCCCTGGGCTTAGATGACAACAAGCCCCAGATGGGGACAGCTGCCTGCTCAGTCTGAACCCCAGGGCAGTTTCCCCACTAGGCCATGCATCACAGATCTTCTAAGGGGATATATCTGAAACCGGCAAGTCAGCGTTTTTGGTGCTCTTGCAGTTGACGTGCAGTGCTCCAGGTGTAGAACCCTGGCCCCTGCAGAGGAGAGCGCACTGCTGACCTGGCTCCTACCCCCTACTGCTCAGCTCAGCACCAGCACAGGGAGGGTCCCAGGGTCGGGCAGCCCAGCCACACCTGGGTGGAGGGATGATGCTCTAAGGAGGCGGCTGGGGCGCAGGGACCAGGAGGTAGCGTGGACACTGACCTTCATCCGGTCGTATTTGTCATCCACGTCCTGCAGCCAGGAAATGAACTGGCGGGCGTTGAACCGGTCACGCACAGATTTATTTTCATCACCCTGTAGAAAGAATTCCATGCGGGGGGTCATAAGAGAAAGAGAAGATGGGCACAGCAGGCTCCAGGGCCGCCTCGCCTGCGTGACCCTGGGCCAGGCCTGTGCTGCTCTGGCAAGCACCTGAGACCCAGGAACGAGCCTCCCAGAGAGGCTGAGGCCGTGGAGGGCTCACGGCCCAGGGGCTGCCGGCCGCTGCTGCAGAGCTTCTGTATGTAAAGCCCCAAGTCATGGAACTCTGATCCCCGAGTGTGGTCCTGGCTCAGCCGCCTGACAGGCGGTCACGCTGCGTGGTGCACCTGAATGCAGGCTGGTGGCCACGGCACTGTTTCCCCCACCAAAGACAGTGGTTCACAAACAGGGAGCCTCGGTCACACCGAGTTCATCCTGAGGAGTTAAAAAAAGAGCCCCGGGGCCTCGGGTGGGTGTTGGCACAGCCCCCAGTACCTCCTGTGCATGGAGAGGCTGATATCAAAGTGTATTTTGGAAGAAAAGGCGGCAGCCTTCCTTCTTCATTTCACATCCAAAACAAACTCAGAAAATTACTTTAAAAAGAAAATCTGCTAATCTTTGAGGTGCAAAAAGCAAAAATTTCAGGAATTTGCAATCCTTGAATTAATCACTTGGTCCTTACATCAAACATTTTGTTTTATAGCTGGTTGACAAATGTTTTGCTTTAAAATTTATCATGCATACTTATAAGATGCACCCTTTTAAACAGCTGAATGTAGACAAATCTTTAGTGCATTACTAAAAACAAGGTTTTTAACTAAAAACTTCTAAACTGCTGTGTGTCACCACACACAAGCCCTGGAGTGCTGTGCAGTGCCCCATGGCAGCCTTCTGGGCTCACCTGTCGGGGGTTGTCTTTCAGGAGGGGGTGGGGAAGAGGAAGGCGGGAGCAGGGCAGCGGAGCAAACCCCTGGGGAGGCCAAATGGGAGAAGGACATATTCCAGGTTCTTCTTGGAAGAACACACTGGTTCCCGGGCAGAGAAGACATTTACGGGGTAAGAGCTGGAGCGGAGGGCTGGATGGCTGCACTCGGGGTGCAGTGGGGTTGAAGGTGATGCCAGGACAGAAGGCCTCTGGGCACTACCCTGGAGAGGTGGGGGCAGAGACAGGGCGTGCCAGGCCCCAGCCCTAGAGCGCGGTGGGGAGAGAAGGTGCTGGAAGTGGGGGCTAGCGCACCTGTCAGACACACTGAGAGGCTGAATAGGACGGGGTAACCACTAGTGAAGGCACCAGGGGGGGCAAATTGATTGGAGTGGACAGTGGAGAGAGCAGGAGGCAGGAAGTGAGCTGGGGAGCGCAGCCTGCTAAGGGGGAGATGGCTCTAGGATGGGGTCCTTGGACGAGACCCTGAGGAAGGGCTGCAAAGTGACGCTTCTGCTGCTGTCACTGCTGCCAGCTGGAGGCAAGGCTAGGGCCGCCCACCCCCAAACCAGCACCCCTGGGGAAGCAGCACAAGCAGAATCGTTTCAAACAGGAAATAATGTGTCACTGCTGCCTGGGACATGGGGAGAGGAAGGGAGGCTCCATGTTCTGATTGATACGGTCCTTCAGAGGAAAACTGAAATAACTCCTCAAGGGAAAGGCCTCGCTGCGTCTCCCGCGCTCTGCCCGGCGGCTGGGACCTGACCTGGCTCTCGAGGGGCATGTTGTAGACCTCCGAGTCCAGCAGCATGGTGCAGGCGCTGAAGGGCACGGCCTGGTTTGCGATGGTCCTCGCCGCCCGGCAGTGCACACGCAGGATCTCCTGCTCGCAGGACACGATCAGCTTCTCCTGGAGGTGAGGGGTGAGCTGCGTCTGGGCACCAGCACCTGCCCGCCACCCGCCGCCCGCCGCCCGGGGCCTGCACTCACCCGCTCGATGCTGTGCTGCAGGCGCAACTTCCCCCTCACGGCCTCCTGCTGCTTGAACAGCTCCTTGAGGGGCTCGGCCAGGGAGGGTGGGGGGGCGATCTGCAGGCAGAACCAGAGGGCAGGGGTGAGCAGGCAGCAGACCCCACCCGGGACCCTCCCAACGGAGAACACGGGGCACGCCCAGCCCCTCTTGGCAGCTCCCGTGGAACTGCCTCGGGCTGGAAACGACCCAAATGCTCATGGCGGCGATGACCCCCAGCCGAGCGTGATGACGCTGTGGTGTGGAGAACCAAGCCTTTCATGTCACTTAGACCATGTCCGGGATGGTGGCCTGGAACGCTGGGCCGCAAGCCTGCATGGAACGCTGTGCAGGCATGCCTAGTAAAGATGTGTGTCTTGTGACTATGACAGCGTTAACCACTGACCCCAGATTGTTCCCTCTTATCTGCAGCAGGATGTAAAGATTGACATCTGAGACACCCTGAATGCTTTTGATCACGTAGCGTAGTCTTGTTTTGTGTAACAAATGAATAAATAACTGGAGCACAGGTGCATCAGCACCCACTTGGCACATGATGCTGTGGGTCCCCTGCTCCCTTAAATCTTAACTTTGTGTCTGTGTCTCATTTCAGCGTCGCCCTGTCAGCAACGCTGTGGGAAGGAGGAGGGGGCTCCAGGGTACAGGGCCAAGACAACAAAGCAAAGTTCAGAGCAGTCTGTAGTCTGCTACCCTCATGCAACAAGAAAGAAGAGGTAAAGATGCAGGTGCAGTGCCCCTCTGGGAAGACGAGAAACAGTAAAGATAAAGCAGAAGCTGAAGAGATTGGAGGAGGGTGGGTGGGAAGGGGCAGCGGCCTCTGTGAGTCTCCTTTGCTTACAGATCGCTCTGAGTCTTAGAACCAGGATACGACCCCCGCAGATGAACAGTTAAACCAGCCGGGATGCAGTGGTCCCAGCGGACACCAGCACTGGCACTGGGGCCAGGCCACCAGCGAGAGGGTGGGGGAGAACTTGGCGTGTGCCCTGGGGGTAGACGTGGGGGCATCTACTGTGGGAGAAAGAAGGTGCAAATAAGGAGAGGGAGGCACAGAAACACGCGAGTGTGAGTGCAAGTGGGCTGTGCTCTGACTGGGCGGTGACCCCGAGGCAGCATGCCCAGCTCGGGTCCTGTTTCTAAACCAGGGCCCCCAGGAGAAGAGGCCGGAGCCACGCGGCGCGGTGGGAACGGGCTGAGGTGACTCAGCTGACGGACACGGAGGACAGCCTGGGACTCCCAAAGAACAAGGGCCGGCACTCGAATGGGTGCACAACCTGCAGTCAAAGGGACACCTCTGCCCACCATCGGTTCCAGCTGATAAATGCAGGGGACGCTGACATCGTGAGCGTCTGAGGGGTGGTGAGCACCTTCCCCCGACAGACAGCACCTCAGCGGCAGAGCAGCGATGCCCGGCCAGAGTGTGGAAGGCTCGGGGGCACACCTGAGGCGTTCCTGCCCCAAATGCCAGCAGACAAACCCGGCCCAAAGGGCAAGTGACAGAACAGTTCCTCACAAAAGAAGGAATGGCTGAGGGGCTGCAGGGGACACAGAGGAAAGGATGGGGCCAGACGCGAGCCTGTGGGAGTGTGCAGGCTCTCTGGACTGTCTTTCACAAGTAGCTCAAGATAAAAAATATGAGAACATTTAGCCAGGCTCCTCGCCCACGCTGCCTCCTGCTCTGCCCCCTGGGGAAGGTGGTGGGACGTCCGGGGGCGACAGCCTCGGCGCACCTCTCGGTGAGGCTCGAAGCCCAGTCGTTTGGCCTGGGTAAGACTCAGCATTTTCTCCTCTGGATTTACCCTCGAGGTCACAGCTCTCGGGAGGCCTGGCACGGCGTGTGCTGCCAGCCACAGGGCCCCGCACAGGCCGGGATGCCTGGCGTGAGCGCCTGCAGAAAGGCAGCCCCCGGGCATCGTCCGTGCCAGGGCCCGAGGGGATCCAGGCTGAAGGCCCAGCAGTGATGTGCGAACCGGCCGCAGGCCCCACCTTCCCGGGCGCCACATCCTGCAGCCCCCGACAGACGGGGCTGCTGCGGCCGGCAGGCATCTCCCCTCTGCACTCAGGGACCCCAAATGGAGTGCTGTTTGTAAAAAGATGAGTCTCAGCAGGAAATAAAGAAGGATGTGCAGAAAACATCAACAGTGGTTAACTCTAGGTGGTGGGATTATAGTGATTTTTATTTTTTCTTTTCTCTGTTTTCCAAACTTTCTACAATCATGTTATTGTTTTGTTCCTTAAAGAAAAAAAAAAAAATAGTACAAAACAAAGTGTTCCTGAATGGAAAAGCCTGAGGGCAGATTTTCCTGGAACTGGCGACCCAAACTGTCGTCTGCTCTGCAGCCAGAGGGGACGAGCCCAGGTCTCGGCAGCTGCCTCTGCCCACAGACGCTCAGCACAGGGCACGTCAACAAGGAGAAGCACATGGTGCCCCCGCTTCCCTGGCACCCTGGTCCTCTCCTGCAGAGTGAGCAGCTCTAGAGAGCGAGTGGGAACATCACTCTAATCTCTAGGAGAGCTGATGTGGCCCCACAGGTGTGACGGGAGGGGCACGGCGTGGCCCAGGACCATGTGCTGATGAACAGCAAATTCAGCACCTCTGCCTGCCCTGGGGGAGAAACCCCAGCGGGGCCCTCTCCAGAGTGGGCGACGAGGGCAAGGACCCAGGTGGCGCCCAGAGCCAGGGGCCCGGGCTGGTTACCAGTGCAGGAGAAAGGGCTGCGCCTCGAGGCCAGGTGCCGTCGGCCCACTCGCCACAGAGGGCGGCCCCACGCGCTGGCGAACCTGCAGCTTTGCGTACTCGTGGAGAAACCCCACCCGGGGAAGAGACAGCACGCCGGGCTCCGGCCCAACCTGACCCCGCTGGGGACACGTGCTGCAGCTGCGGGAGGGACAACTCACCACTGGAATGTGGAGCTTGCTGAGCGGCTTGCCGTCCAGCAGGTAGGAGCCGGTGTAGGTGACGTACTCGGCGTAGCATTGGGGGGCCTGGGGCGTGATGTAACAGAGGATTTTCCGCTTCTCCTCGATCTTCTTCCTGATCTGCAGGTACTCGAAGTACGGGTTGGACCTGTCGCTGTGGTAGGGCTCAATGTCGTCCAGCTTGATGGCATCCACGATGGCCGCCAGCGTCTGCTGGATCACCTCCCGTGTCTGCTGGGTGGACGTGTGGATCTGCTGCTGCAGCTGCTGGCTGGAGCGCTGGAACCGGCGTTTGCGGGGGTGCTGGGCCTGGGCATCATCCTCCTCGGTGGCGCGGCCCTTGGCCCTGGCCGCTGGGGCCACGGCAGGGGTCAACTCCTTCTCGGAAGGGCAGAGGCTCTGCCTGCTCTGGTTGGCCAGCATCTGCGCCCGGTTCCTGGTGATGCGCTGTGGGATCTCCTCCACCTTGGCGGGCTTGGGGGCTTCGGCTGTGGGTCTGGTCACTGGCTCTGTAGTTTCTGGCTGGACGCTGCCTGGAGAGGCCTCGGCCTGGGTGGCAGCACTGGCCCCGCTGTGGTCCTGGGGGCCGGCCCTGCCTGCACAGTGGGCCTGGGCTGGGGGTGCTGCTGGGGGAGCCTCAGCAGCACAGTCGACTGTGGCCAGGGCCTCGGCCTCCTCACCTCCACTCCCCAGCGCAGGGGGCTCTGTGGGGGCCAGCGTGGGCCCTGAGCTGGAGTCCAGGTCCCCGGGGGTGCTCTCTTGGGACACGTCCCCGGCGTCTAGGGGAGCCTCCGGTGGCTCCCCTCCTCCTGGCTCCTCTGAGGACTTGGGCTCGGGCTCAGTGGAGAGCAGGGCGGATGTTGGAGCAGGGACAGGCTGCGGCTGCTCCTCGGCAGCAGATGTGGGGGGCTCCCCACTGCTCATGGTCCCGGGGGCTCCTGGAGGGGTACTTTCTGAAGGAACCACAGGGCTTTCTTCCATCGGTTCCGTTTCAACGTCAGAAACATCTTTACTTTGAAGGGGAAGATCTGGCAGTGAAAACGGCCCCAGGTCCAGGTCATCTTCGGGGTTTGTGAAAGGATCGGGCCAGGTGACAGGCTCCTCCTGGCCAAGGGCAGAAACACTGTGGCTGTTCTCCAGAAAGTTACTTTCTAGGGGCCCCAGAGCCTCCACCTGAGCCACAGTGGCCACACAAGTGGGCTCGGGGGGCACGTCAGAGGCCGCTTCCGGGGTAGGCTTGCAGTTACTGAAGAAGGCCCCCAGCCTGCAGGGGGAGGCGTAAGGCGCTGGCTCTTGTGAAGCTGAGAACTCGACCGCAAGTGCGTCTACACCACCCCCTTTGGTGTCCTCGAGTCCCGGGTCAGGGACTGACAATGGGTATGAAATCGGAGAAGTGGGGTATGGGGGCTCGGTGGCCATGAAAGGCGCTGGAGCAGCAGGGTGGACGGACTCCGCAGGACAGAAGGGCTGGGGAGACTCAGCAAACCTCTGGGGAGACTTGAGCAGTAGGTCTGGCCCCACGGGCCAGCTGACGGAGCTTTCCGAGGCGCCCCCGAGGAGGCTGGAAGGAAGCGGCTGCTCGGAGGCCACAGGTGGTGCCCAGCCTGCCGGGTCCTCCTCGGTGATGACAGTGCTGAAGGGGCCCTCGTCCAGGGGCTCCAGGTAGCTGGGCTCGGGCGGGATGATGGCGGCGGTGGCCTGCTGGTCTTCTGTGGCGTCTAGAGGAAGGCCCAGGTCAGGGGGGAGGGCCCCTTCCATGGAAGGAGCAGACAGCTCATCTCTGTGCAAAGGTGAAGCTTCTGCTTGTAAACTTGAGAAAACGCCTTCTGGTGAGTGTGCAGCGTTCACATGTGCAGGGGCGCAGTGCAGAGCATCACCTTTGGGAGACGGGACCCCGTAGTCTGGAGAGTAATACCCTGGAGACAAGCACGGGAACTTTTCTGGGGGGCCTGGGGGCAAAGGGACCTTCTCTTCTATCAGATGCTGCACCGGGGAGCCGTAGCGGGCTGTGGCCGGAACGCTCTGCTGCCTGAACAGCTTGTCCCCAACGCTGAATTCTTCCTCGGGGGTCCTCCTGATGTCCACAGAGATTGAGCGGTAGAGGCTGGTGGTGAGAGTCCTTGTTGGAGTCTGGCCTGGGTTTTCGGAAAGCCCACTGGGCGCAGCTGTGAGCCTGTCAAAGAAGGACAGGGAGCAGGCGCTGGCAGAGGTGCTGGAGATGGGGAGCACATGCTGGGGGTCGGCACAGTCGAACAGGAGGTCCGCGTAGTCGTCGGCGCTGCAAGATGGGGTCCTGGGGGTGTGCATCACCTCCTCGTAGCTGGGGCACGACACCACCGACGCAGGCGTGGGGACCCCTGTGGGCCGGCCCTGCTCAGGCCTCGGGGACGCCGGCAAGACCTCTTTGATGTGAGGCCCTGCCAGCCAGTCCTTGGGCTCCGACACCGCTCCCGGGGGGGTTTTGTTTTCGGTCGCTGGCAGAGCGGGAGTCACGGCCATGGAGTCCTTGAGCTTTCTGTCCTTGAACTGCATGTCGGGCCCCGGGGGTTTCCTGGAGAGGACCTCCAGCCCCCTCTTCCGCGGGTCCTCTGCTGGCTTCATCCTGTCCTTGAGCTTGGGGTCCCCAGACCTGTGCCGTAGCTTCTCCATCTGCTTCATTCTCTCCTTGTGCCTCTTGTGGCGTTCCTCGATCTCCAGGTCTTTCTGGGAGAGCATTCTTTCAAAGCTCGTCATCATCAGGTCGCCGTCTCCCAGAAGCTTCTCCCTGGGCCTGCTGCCTTCCTTCTTGCCCGAGTCCTTGGGGGGCGGCGCCCTGTCATTCCCGTTGCTGATCTTCACCGGGTCACTCCTTTCTCTCTCTTGACTCTCCTTGAATTTCTCCTTCAGTTTCATCTCACTGAATTTCAGGTTTTCCTCCTTGGACTTATCTTTAAAGGAATTTGGAGGATTGTCCTTGTCTCTGGCCCCAGGCTTCTGCTCGTCCTTGTGATGTTTCGAGAGCCCGTCTGTGTGCCTCTCCCGGTGCCGGTCCCTCTCGTCCCTCCACCGCTCCCGGTGCTTGTCTCTCCTCTTCCTCTCTTTGAGGACAGTGACAGCACCAGACCCGTAAGGCTTCAGCTCCTTTTCTATCTTCTTGGAAGGTTCTCTCTCAGAATCATTTTTATCTTTCTTTTCAGTAGAAAACAACTCAATGGCTTTGTCTAAGTCATCGTCTATGTCGGCTTTCGTCGCGTAGGAGACGCCATAAACATCCGCTTCCAGGAGCTCCTTCTCGTGCTGGCTCGAGTCCTTTCTGCCGCTCGCATCCTCACTCTTTTCCTTCTTCTCGGCCTTCTCTCTCTTCGCTCTCTCCCGCTCGTGGCTTTTCTTGGAGGAGGAGGAGGAATGCCTGTGCCTCTCCTTCTCCCGCAGCTTCTCCTGGAAGCAGGGATTCTCCCTGCCCTTGTCCTCTGGGGCATCCGTGGGGGACGCGTCCAGGCCGCCGAGGCCCGGGTCCTGCACCCGGTCTGGGAAGCTGTCAGATGAAATCTCACTGATCTTATCGTTGGAGTCTTCTCGGTATTCATGAAGAGCTTCTTCTTCCAACTTCTCCAACAAGCTCTTTTCCATCTCCGCGCTTTTCAAAGACTTCCTCTCTTTGGAATGTTCTTTATCAGACTTTTCTTTGTGCTTACTTTTAACCTTGTCTTCAGTAGCGTGCTTCTTTTCGACCTTTTCAGGGAGTTTCTGTTTATTTTTCTTTTCTTGAATAGAGTCAACTGAAGCTCTGTCCTTCCTTTCCTTATATTTTTCCGTAGACTCTCTATCCTTCTTCTCTTTGTGCTTTTCAGAGGTTTTTTCCTTTTTGTCTTTCCCCCCTTCAATGGCTCCTTTCTCCTTCTTCTTTTCTTTGGACTCCTTCTCTCTCTGCTTTTCCAAGGAGCCCTTCCTGTGCTTGTCGGGAGGGAAGGGCTCCTTCCCGTCCTCGCCATCCTGGGGGCCGTCCGCCCGCTGCCCCTCGCTGGCCTCTCCCAGTTTGAACCCACTCGCCGTGTAATCGTCCTTTTCATCTTCACTTTCATCTGTGAATATATCTGCAATATACCAGCTTTTCTCTTTACCCTTTCTTTCGTCTTTTTTTTCAGAGAAGTCTTCTGAGGTAATTCCAGGGAAAGTCTTCTCCTTTTTTTCTTTAACTTGATCAAGAGAAGTTTTTCTTTCTTTGTCTTTGCTATGTATATCTTTATGTTTTTCCTTGGTATCTTTTTTCTCTTTAAAACATTTATCAAATTCTTTGTCCTTCTGACTTTTTTCAAGGATAGATTTTTCATTTTTGTCTTTGTCACTGGACTTATCTTTATATTTTTCGGATTTTACCTTCTCTCTCTTTTCCTTATCGAGTCCATCTTTCTTTTCCTTTTCTTTCGCCAGATGATGCCTCTCCCAGGGCTCCAGGCCCTTCACGAAGTCCGGGTCGGCCTTGTCCCTGAAGAGACCGTCGCAGCCGCACTCCCTCAGCTCCTCCTTCCGCTCTTTCCCGCCCTCGCCTGGCTCCTTCCTCCTCTTGTCCTTTTCCGACAGATAGCTGGGGACGCTTTTATGTTTCTCCGTCTGCTCTTTTCTCTTTTCAGAGTTTTTATCCAAGTAATCCCTGTCTTTCTTTCTGAAGAAAGAGTCTCTGTCCCGTCTGTCGGCACGGCTTTTGCCATCCCGCTTCTTGTCTTTGGCGTCCTCTTTCGCCGTCCCCAGGATGAGCTTGGCCACTGAGTCGTTTCTGATCTCCCTGTAATCAGTCACTGCGGAGTCCCAACTGTCCTCCTCCTTGAAATCAAAGGACGAGTCTGACAGGTCTGAGAACCACGGCTCCTGCTGTTCGTCAGACAGGCTGAATTTGGTGTCCTCGTTCTCCAGGAACTGGTTTTTGTTACAATATTCGTCAAAAGCAGAATCTTCCCTATAAACTTTTTCTTTTCTGAGTTTTTCTTTATCTTCTTTGAAAGGCTTTTCCTTCTCTTTTGAAATCCTGTCCTCTTTTAAATCATTCTTCTTCTCTAATTTTGAGGGCCTGTCTTTTGACTTTTTCTTCCTTTCCTCTTTGCAGAGTCTCAGTTTTTCCTCCTTTGGAGACTTTTCCTTCATCAATTTCTCCTTTTCTACTTTACTCCAACGTTCTTTCTCTTCTCGAAAAGACCTGCCAATGTCTTTACTTAGGTCTCTGATTCTCTTTAGAGATTTCTCATCTTTGGAGACCTTGAGTATCTCATCTTTAAATAACCACTCTTTTTCTTCTGACTTCAGTTTGCTAAGTCTCTCTTCTTTCTTAAAATGGTCTCGCTCGTGCTTTAACACTTTTAACTTACCTTCCATGGGAATATCATTATCTACAAGCATGGCCTTGTCTGGCTTTTGTTTGATGTCCTCATATTCATAAGTAAAACTTTTCAGTTTAAGTTCTTGACTAACTGAACACTGTCCTTTCTCTTTGTTTTTGTGTTTGTGTTTTGTTTTGTGTTTTTTGACGATTTTCCCCTCTTTATCCAGCTTTGGGATGGCACCGTCCACACCAGAGTGGAAGGAATTCTTCTTCTCAGAGAGCGTGCCCTGGAGGCCCCCCCTCTTCCTGTGCTCCTGCTTCTTTCTGACGGGCTTTGGGGACTCCACGCTGGAGCCCTCGGACGGGTAGTCGGAGTCACTCGTCAGCCTCGTCCTTGTGGAGTCCGAGAGGGAACTGACCTCTGACCAAGGGGGAGAGGAGACGGTTTTCCAATTGTCCGTCCTCCAGTGCTTGGCCTGCTGCTCGCTGTGGCTGGGGTGGTGCTTCCGGGAGGCAGAGCTCCCACGAGAGGACGTGGAGGAGGCCGAGAGGGAGCTGAACAGAGAGGGGTCCTTCAGCACCAGTGGGGACCCCTTGAGGCCACCGGAGCTGCTCACCGAGCCCCTGTCATCCCCCTCGCTCTCCAGGGACTCGCTCTCAGACCCAGAGGAGCAGAACTTGTCGCTCCTTTTGCCAAACCGAACTTCTTTGCCTTTTGTTTCTTTCTTTCGTTTCTTTTTCACTTTATTTTTTTCTTTCTGCTGCTTGGAACTGGAAGGCTCTCGGGTTTTATTACCGGGCAATATCGTATGTGCTGACAGTCTGAGCTTCTCTCCTGACCCCAAGGCAACACTCACGTCCTCTTCGTCTGATGAATCTGATAAGATGCGATGGGCAACTTTCTTTGGTGCAACTGTGTTGTTTTTAGCATAACTTTTCACTTCCATTTTGGGTATAGAAATAAAACTATTTGATTTAGTTTCTTTCCTGTAATCCTTTTTTAATAAATGTTTATCATCCACTGGGGGGACTCTGTCTTGCTCATCGTCCTCATCGAACTCGTACTCGTCCTTCACAGGAGTGGCCGTCTTCTGGGGCTCGGAGATCTTGGCCTTGTGCTTTAGGCCTTTCTCAAATTCAGAGTCTGTGTTGTTGCCGTCGACGGAGCTGGAAGGTGCAAAGGATGGGGCGTCTTCTTCTTCAGAGCTCTCTGTTGGAAAAAGAGAGCAGCATTTCAGAAGGCAGGTTCAAAGCAATGCTCACAGACACAGACAAATGAAAGGAGCTCCCAGGGGAGGGCCAGGGGTCCGGGCTCCTCTCTCCCCTTTGACCTCTGCCTCTGGGGAAACACTGAACTTGCCTTAGTCAAACCTAAGGTCAACCACTGGCAGAAGGAAACCAAAGAAAGGTTTGCTGAAAACAGGGATGGCAACTAAGAGGAAGCCCTGCAGGTTTATTTTAGGGATGAAACCTTAGGGCTGGGTGCACCCCCCCCCCCCCAAAGTTCCTCAAGTGCACCCAGGGAGGGCTGGAAGAGCCCAGGTGACAGTCCGCAGGTGCCAGACCCCGCGGGGACACACCTGTGGGGGGGGGGAGCTTTAGCACCACTGCAGAAAAGGAAACCTCCCACTCTGGAGGTCTGGCACCACTCTGGTGGGGTCTCCTGCACACACAGCCACGTGGCTGGTCTTACCAGTGGAGCTCTCCTCGCTGGACGTGTAGGTGCCTTTGCCTAACAGCAGGTTCACCATTGTCGGCGAATTGGCAACTTTCAATGGCGTCTCGCCTTTTCTGTTACTCTGCTGCGGATTCCCTCCGTATCGTAACAGCAACTTCACCACCTACAAAACAGTGATGGCTTTGTTAGGGAGCTCAGGCACACCGCGTTCCCAAAGCCAGGGCCTGAGGCGGGGACGGTGGGCAGGGGCGGCAGAGCTGGTCGCCCCTGCAGTTCCGGGCGCGTGGCAGCGGGGCTGGGAGTAGCCCGGAGAAACCAAGGCCGAGCCTCCTGCTGCAGGCTGATGTTGTTGTTCGCAATAGAAACTAAAGCCGCCACCTCCGCATGTGTGAGTTCACCGATGAGGACGGTCGCTCCCCAGTGGCTGCTCAGTGGCTGATAGTCAGCAACCCCTGCTCCCACGCCCAGGACAATCTGCTGAACTCAAGTACAAATATTCAATTCAACCTCAACTTCTGGTCTTTATTCCAGCTTGAGATTAGGCCACTGAGATAATTTTTAATAAAGATTACTACAAACTCCCCTTGCTCACATAATCTGTCCTTTCCCTTAGTATATTACACCTTATACTATGTTAACTGGTACAGTTTTCCACGTGCAATAGTTTCCTCTGTTGCAGGAACAAATGATCACAAACCCAGTGGCTTCACCCCTACCGGGTTCTGCCAGAACTAAAGTCGAGGTGTCGGGAAGGCAGCTCCTCTCCTGTTTCCCTGCTCATTCGGTGTCGGCGGAATCAGGCTTCCCGCAGTCGGGACCGAGGCCCCGCGTCCCTGCCGGCCACCAGCTGAGGGCCATTCCCAGCCTCCGAGGCCATCGTGCTCCTTGGCCTGTGGCCTCTTCCTCCGTCTCCAGAGCCAGCGAGGGAGGGTGGCGCCTCTCCGTCTCCCACTCCTTTCTGACCCAGCCAGGAGAGGGTCTCAGCTTCCACAGACCACCTGGATGACCCAGGACAGTCCAGGATCCATCTCAAGACCCTCATCTCCATCACATCCACAAAGCCCCTTTGGCTGCACGGGAGACGTGTCTGAGGTTCCGGGGAGACGTGGCCACCTGGGGGCTGCTACGCTGCCATTACACCAGGTTTCCACGGTCCTTGTTATTTTCCATCACAAAAAGTTTAAAAACGATGATTATGGAAGTATAGAGAGTTTAATAATGACCCCCCCCCCAATACAGGACCACGGAGGGCCTGATTTCACCAACAGCTGCCCACACCCTCAAATCCCAGAAAGCGTATCACCTCGTGAAGGTATTTCAGTATACATCTCTCAGGGCCCTAAAACCCCATGAGGTCATTATCTTATCTAAAAAAAATTAACGATAACTCCTAATATCAAATATACAATCGGTACAAATCAAATTTTTATTTGGTTACAACTGGACCCAAAAATGTTCCTCGACTGTGAGTGGTCACAGCCACGTGCAGGAGACCTGCCATTCTCCTCCAGCACCTTCCGGAAGCGCTGCGCCGTCTGGGGAGCACGTCCCCTCCAGGGGACCCAGGTCCTCGCGCCTCGATGCTGCCGCCCCTCCCGGGCCCGGGCTGCTCCCCACGACCAGACAAGGCTAGGAAGGGGCGTCAGGAGGACAGAGACCTTCTGGGCAGGGGCCCACCTTGTAGTGGCCGTTGTTGGCAGCGTCGTGCAGTGGCGTGTCGTCGTCCAGGCCCTTGGTGTTGACCTCGGCGCCGGCTGCCAGCAGCTGCTTCGCGACATCGTAATAGCCCCGGTTGCAGGCCTCGTGCAGCGCCGTCCAGCCTGGAAGGACACTTGTGGCATAGGTTATTTAACCCTGGAGACCCCCACGCGACTCGCAGCGGCACTGACGCCAGCTGCTCGCAGAGCCAGTGTCTGGCCCGTGAGCCCCTCAGGTGAACAACCCGGAGGGAAGGAGCCGGGGTGCACCCAGCGAGGTGGTGGTGGGGGGCCGCCCCACCCGCCAAGGGGAGAGCCGGCCCGGTGCCCTGTGGGGAGACAGCTCCCTGCAGAAATCTTGATTTAAGGAAGCTTGCCTCTAAAACACAAAGTGGCTAAATTCTGCATGTCCACTGCTTCGCTGGCCTTAGGCTTTCACTCCACTCTGAAGAAACAAACTTTGGAATTTGCTGATAGTGTGTATTGCATAACAGGAGTATTTTATGCAAAAAAGGCTACGCCATAAAAGGGGCCTAGCTTTATCAAGACTGGGAGATGAACGCATACTGTTTCAAAATGAAAGAGCAAGTCTGGGGTAGGTTGTATCATTTTGTTGTTTTCCAACTTGACCTTCTGGCAATGGTGTGAGGTCAGAGGTGCACCTCGTCTGCGGGGACGCGGGAAGGGGCGCTGTGGTGGGTGGAGGAAACTTGCAGGATCAGACGCCCTCCAAGGATCTGCATGAGGGGATTCTTTATGCACAGAACTGGGGTTTTAGAAACTTAGGCACAGTAAAATTTTTAAATTTCTCAGTTATCTTAAAAACAATGAAAACCAAGAAAATGATTTTATGTTCATTTTCTCCTCAGAAGAGTGAATCCTATGGGCGTGGCGGCGGCCCTGGGCACAGCCCTGGTGTGGGCAGCTCTTACCTGCGAAGTCCTTGACGTTGACGTCGGCCCCCTCACTGATGAGCTCCTTGATGCGCCGGGCATCGCCCCGGATGGCCGCGCGGTGCAGGCGCGTCTCTCCACGCTCGTTCCTCTTGTTGACTTTATCTTTGGTTTTTGAGGCAGAGTTGGGCGTCCCCTTCTGACACAGGGTGGACTGGGAGGGATGCTTTGGTGTTGTCTCCACTGCAGGCCACGGAGGGGACAGGGCGGCGTCACCGGAGGGGCCTGGCAGGCTGTGCCCAGGCCCCAGCCGGGGGGCTCGCCTCTGCCCGCCGCCCCTCCTGGCCACCCCGCTGCTTACCCGGGCTGTTGGCTGACTCCTCGGCCGTCATCTGCATGAGAAGTGCCACCTGCTGGCGCTCGGAGAGCGGGTAGCCGGCTCGGATCCCCGACAGTCCCATGCCGAAGAGCAGGCCGGCCTTGCGCGGGGCGGGCTCCTTCCGCATCCTCTTGCGCTCGGGACCCTGCTTCTCTGTGCGGCAGGGGACAGGAGGGGAGAGGGGCTCACACCACATCCGTGCTCAGCCCTCGGGCACTCTGGGTGCCCCATGCTCACCCTGACAGCGCACAGCGCCAAGGAAAGGCCGCTGGAGGGAGGGAGGACAGAGCCGGCAGCGCTCAGGGCTCCAGCGACTGCGAGACACACGAGGTAGACGCCCTGTCGCCACCAGTAACCAAGCTGGGTCTCACCCCCCACCCGTTGTGCCTGCAGGGCAGCCCAGACCCTGGCCACGCGCCCCTGCAGGCCGAGGGGGACGCTGAGCACCACGTCCTGCCCGGGGTGGGCGGCGGGTTCCCAATCCACTTTCTGTCCAACAGATGAGTCTGCAGTTAGGTGGGACCTTCCCCCTCCCCGCAGCCAACGGTGCAGATGTAAAGTGGCAAAGACAGTTTAAAAAAGGAAAACCAAGGCCACGCGTCAGTACTGTACCTTTCTTCTTGCTTCTAGGAGCCTCCATTTCATGCCCTGGTGCTGGGAGGGGGGCCCCAGCCTGGCGGTGCCTCAGCATGGACTGAACTGGAGGCATCTAAAAGCATCAACACAGAGGACCAGCGAGACACGGCAGCGGCACCGCACGGCCCCCTATGTGTGCAGCAAGCAAACCCGCCACTTCTCCGAGCCCTTGCATGACACCCTGCCACCCAGAGCACGGACACAGCGAGAGTCAGGTTGTGGGGAGAGGAAAGACCCGGATCCGACTGCGTGGGGCGGGCACATTGGTTCTGGGGTTTTCTCTCGCTGGGGTGCAGAAGGCGGCTGCGATGGAGTTGGGAGGGGGGGTGTCTGCAGCAACTCCCCTCCCATGCAGCCTGCTTCTAGGAAGCTGCTTCCTCAGGGCTGAAGTGACCCCAGAGAAGTGACTTCTGTAAAAAATAGTCCTGAACAGAGGGCACATCTTCAACATGTGTGCTCCCCAGAGCCGGGGAGCAGGGTCCCACTCCTCTCGGGCCCTTCTCCCTACTGCTCGTCCCTTAAAAGTCACTTTAGACTGCTTTTTCAAACACTAGCTCTGTGGATTGCCAAGAACACTGCCAAGTGCAGGCTCCGCCAGCAGCCAGTGGCAGCATCTGCTTCAGAACTTGCTGGCAAAACCACCGAATGCTGCAGACACAGCAACATTTGTTTTCAACAACCCATAAAGAAAGTAGAACGCAGAAAGCACCCGGCCGTGCCCATCACCAAGGACCCAGGTCCTCCTCGTTCCACACATGACCAGCAAGCACAGGGGTGAGGGTCACGGGCTGGCCCGGCCCGAGTCTGTGCACAGCAGACGGAACAAGCAGACAGCACTCAGGCCAGGCAGTTCAACGAGGGCGTCTCGGAAGACAGAGCTCTTGCAGGACAAGTGTGCGCTGGCTTCACTCAGGTCCCCTGTACACTGCTGTGCCATCCCAGCAGCTCTGGTTTCCATGGCTACCGTGTACAGTGACAGGGACAGCAGCCTTCAAATCAGAGCTGGCCCGAAGGATCTAAGCCACCTTCACCTGCAGTGACGCTCGAGGCACTTTGGGTAAGAGAGCAATTAAGCCATCAGAAGGTCATTTTGCTTCAGAACCTTCAAATTCCTTCACAGGATGGGCCAGGGGGCTAAAGGCCTCCCCCGGGCAGGGACACAGACAGTGCACATTCGCTGGCTTTCCTCTGAACTTCACTCCTGCCCCAAACCACCCCGCAGATCACTGCTCAGTTGTAAACAGTGAGGACATCTCACAGCACCCAGCTCAAGCCTGCAGTCGGGCTGAGCACTCACACTCATGCCCACAACAGCAGTTTGTGCCAACGCCACGCGAGCAAGCCCTGCTTCCCCCTAGGTGTGCGCAGAGTCCGAGGACTGGACATGCAAGGATGTGGCGGGGACACTGTAGAGCCGCTTTCTTCACTCTCTTCAGACGGACCAGGAGCCACACGGCTGAACAGGGGCTCGGGCGCCTCAGAGGTTGGCGTGCAGCTGCCGTCAGCCCCTGGTGGGCACCGCGTGTGCCAGGCTCAGCCAGCAGCCAGTGGCACCAATGTGCTTCGGAACTTCTGGCAAAACCCCTGAACGCTGCAGACACACATGTTGCATGGCCTCAAGTGGCAGTAAAGAACAGCCAGGGGCCTTGTGCCCCAAGGGCTCTGCTGTGGCTATGAAGAGGCACATCCGTGGGGGTGCAGGATGGCCAGTTACGGGGGCTTCTGGGGGCTTCAGGTTCCAGCCACCAAGCGAGGACCTTCCAGCCAAGCGGCTGCCAGCTGTGGACATGAACATGGCTCAGCTGCAACCCTAGCTGGGGCAGGGGGCTGTGGTGTCGTCTCTGGTGCAGCCTGTGCCCACCTGGCCATCTACAGGGAAGGCCTCCCCAGAGGAGGACAGGGAGGCTTGCATGCCCTTCATCCTCATCTGACGGAGGACACCAATGCCCAGGAGCTGGCTGTCGGCTCACAGCCCGTGTCTCCTTCCAGTGTATTCTGTGTTGAGGCAAATACCCTACGGTGGGCTGGCTCAGACAATGGGCATTAACCGGCACAGAGTTTTGGGGCCACGAGAAGTACAAAATCAAGGCAACACTTTCTCCCAGAAGATGCTGGGGCGCTGTGGGGCTGGCTGCTGGCGACCGCTGGTCCCTGGCTCTTCCACCCCGTGGCGATGCACACGGCAGCATCTTCTCCTTTCTCTTCCAGGTTGCGCTGCTGGGGCGCCAACCTCCCTGCTTCCAAGGGCGTTAGCCACATGGGACTGAGCCTCTCCTCACCGTCTGGCACATGAGCTAGGTGCATCTCAAACGTCCCACCGCCCGACGGGCCCACCCACCGGGCCAGGCCCTGGGTCCCACACATGCCCTGTGGGGGCAGCACTCAGCCCCCAGCACAGCGACTGTGGAGAACCCTTGGTCCACCTCTGAGGTGACTTCACAAGATGAAGCACAAAAGGCCTCCTCCCTCGACTGTGGGTGGGTCCAGAGGTGTCTGTCCCAGGGTGGCTTAGCATGGGCAACCCGAGGGCCGGGGCGGGCATGTTCCCTGGCACGTGGAGACAGCCCCTGGGGCTTGTCCCTGGGCTGCTCATCAGCTCAATGGGCCTGAAGACTGCGGCTTGGAGCTAATACGGGAACACAGGCAAAGTACCAATCTCACAGACACAACCAAGACTCCTGGCCCTTGGCTCAGAGCACTTGAGCAGATCCTTTCCCACTGTCCATTCAACAGTTTCCTGCCCCGGGATGGACCCTCCCACGCCCTGCCTGCCCCGTGTCTCTTACCCCGCGCAGTCTGCAAGGAGCAGGCCCCACTGGACTGAGGGCCAGAGGCTGGTGCCCGCAGGGTGGAACAGCCAGTGGCCTGGGCTCCAGGGTGGGCTGGGGCACCCACACAGGCCCCTGCTCACAGACCTCAGTTGGTGTGTGTCCCTGGGAAACGGGGTGATGGAGTCAACCGAGGGGGTACTTTCAGAGCCCTGATGTGGACCTCGATGAAGACTGACCGTGTGCAGGGGAGGGCCGACTCGGCTCCGGGCGGTGCCTCGGGGTCTCTGCGAGGTTCCACCTCATGCCGGTGTCCTTTACACCAGACCCCTTGGGCCACGCCGGGTCACTCCACAGCACTCAGGGTGACTCCTGAGCAGTCAGGGTCCGCCAGGCTCACAGGCAGGCCACGCTGAGGACTGGACCCCACGGCCGGAGTGCGCGTCCCTGCTGGCAACATCCCGACCTGCTGCCACACACCGCGGCCAGGAGAATCAAGTGCTGTGCGCATGACTCGCTGGTCTCTCCACTGGTGCCTTCTCCCCAGGCTCATTCCTCTCTGTCCTCTCGCTGCGATAAACCAAAACCACTTTTCTGGATCCTGGGAGTCCTTCTGGCAAACCACGGAACCCGAGGGTCTTGAGGCCCCAGCAAAGCCCCTCTTGTCCCTGCCTGCCCCGCTGGGTGGGGTCTCAGGGCCTGCGCTGGGCGTCTGCCTCCCGCTCGTCCCACTCTGAGCACTCGGAACAAACCTACGTCCTTCCAACCTGACTCCCATTTCTTGCCCCCTCGGGTCAACTCTTCTATTTTTAATCAACCTAGGTGTTTCAAGATGTTGAATTTAATCTGTTTCATAAAATACACTCAGATAATTTGACTAAAATCTGAAGCCTAAAAAGGAGAGTGCTCCGGCTACCAGCCGCACCCCAGCCTAAGGGCAGCCCCCCCACCCCGAGAAGGCATTGCCGCACCGGCCCTGCACCCCAGCCTGGGAGGGGTCAGTGTCCTGCCAGGTGGGGTCCTGGGCCAGGGGCCGCTGGACAACGCGCTCCCCGGCAGCCAGGGTGCAGGCCCACGCCCAGACCCGGAGAGCTCTAAACCAAACTCGCCCAGGGGAGGGTGTTCTCAGTCGGGGGCTTTTAGTTTTTTTAAATAGAACAAGTAAAAAGTGACGCCAACATGTGTGACTTAACTCTGTGCTACAAAAGGGAACAGAACTTCAGTGGGCAGCGACCATGGCCCGTCGCAGCTCCGTCCCCGAGTCCCGCGCGGAGCCGGGAGCCACCCAGGCCGGGGGCTCCGAGCACACCCGCGCCCACAGGCCGCGCTCCCCGCTCCTGCGACGCAGACATCCCCCCGCCCCACTGCGGAGCCGCGGCCACGACAACGCCCAGTAATCGAGCACCGGAGGGCGCAGGGACGTGGACTCTCCACAGCCTGAGGGCTCTGGACTGCGGCCCTGGACGACATGCCTTTTCTTCATGGATTTTCTGTAAGTTCAACTTAAGTTGCTTGTTTGAATGCACTTGGTCACAGACACTGTTTCAGTGGTTGTCAGAGTTCCAGCCAGTCCTCAGATTAAATTAATGACACTTGGGCCTGAATTCCTGTGACTTCCGAGGATCTGGCCCGCTCCAGAGGCCCCAGCGACTCTTCCCCAAAAGGGCGAGCTCCCTCAGCCAGGGCCCGCGAAGGGGGGACGGGACGGGACAAATTTTCCTGACTCCTCACCGCAGTTGCTGCTGGAAGGGTGAATCTTTTATGAGGCGAGTAATTATCCTAATCCTGCTGGCTTCATAGGAACTCACGCAAGGGTTCTCTAAAAGGAGGAGTATTATTTTACTGTCCCTCAATAAAGCCAATTTAAAAAACAGACAACAAAGAGGGCGCCTGTGGCCTGGAGGCCCCGCGAGGTCCCCACAGCTGGTACCTGGGACCCGAAGCCCGCGCCCGGCACCGGATGGACACAGCGCCGAGGGCAGTCTCGTGAGAGCTTGTCTTAGTCAACAAATTCAGGTTAACTACTCTGTGTGAGGCATCAGTTTACTCTGACTTCAGGAATTATTAAGGAGCTGTTTGGTTACTTCTGTCTAATGGATAAAAATGTCAAGTAACTGTAATTATCAGTGAGAGAGAAGCCTCGGTGAAGACGCTGTCAAACAGACTCAATGGCCGACACTGCTCCAAACAACTGAGCTCCGCAGGGTCTCAGGCAGCAGAACTAACAGCCCCTCCGGTAGGGCCAACGCCGGACGGCACAGAACCCGACCTGGGGAGCCCCCGGCTGCGCAGGAGCACGTCCCCGCCACGCGCTCACGGTGACACCATCTGGCTGGCTCGCCACGCGGTGCTGGCACGATCAATGGTGTACACGAAAACTCACTCCAAATGGGTCGAAGACCTAAGTGTAAGAGCCAGAACTAAAAAATTCTCAGAAGAAAGCAGGGGGTAAATTTGCATGACCTTGGGTTTGGCAATGGATTCCTAGATATGGTACCAAAAGCATAAGGAAAAAAAAATACTTAAGTTAGAAAGAAAAAATAGATAAACTGGACTTCATCAGAATTAAAAATTCTTGTGCATCAAAGGACGCTATCAAGAAAGTGAAAACAGCCTACAGAAGGGGGAGTATTTGCAGATCATCCATCAGACAGGGGACCAGTATCCAGAATATAAAGAACCCCAACAACTCAGCAGTAAGAAGACACACAGCCCAGTTAAACAGTGGACATTCTCCAAGGAGGACGCACGAATGGCCGATAAACACAGGGAAGATGCACCACATCACGAGGGAAACGCAATGAAACCACCATGAGATCCCACCTCACACCAGCAGGATGGCTATTTAATGGGAAAAAAACACATGCAAAAGGAAAATAAATGTGGGCAGGGAAACCACGACCCTCCTGCGCTGCCAGCAGCGCTCACCCTCGTCCATGCACTTCCACAGAAGCTGGACGGACGGACGGACAGAATGTGGTCCATCTGGGCCATGACGTAAACTGTGCTTCAGCTGCAGAGGGAATGCAGTTGCTACGTCACGTGACGGGACAGGGAGGTGGGGACAGGCCACAGGGTTTCTTGAGGGGGTGACGATGTCACTGCTTTGTGAATGTACTAAAACCACTGAACTGTACATTTCAAAAGGGTAATTTTACAGTATGTGAACTATATCTCAAAACAAAAAAATCAAATTGGTCTCAGGTGAGAATTCTGAAGGGAAAGTTTCCCAAAATGTTATTCCCAGCAGTTGTTTTGCAAGAACAACAAAGGAAAGATGTCAGAAAATACATAATCCAAAAAACTTATATTTTGTTAAATACAGGAGAGTTTCTCCGAGCTGCTGATTAAGAAGCCGGGCAGGTGGGCATTTTGTTCCCTCAAGGCTAGGGACTTCCCGGGGTTGGCGGAGAAGCAGGATGGATTCGCAGTCTCCTTTTCCCGACGTGGGAAGCGGCCGTAACAGAACGCGCCCGCCCTCCCCTCCCCTCGACCGGCCTGGACCTCGAGCAGCTCCTATCCTGGGGGCTTCCCGGGAGGCGCACCCGAGTTTTCCGTGGACTGAGCTGCTGGAGGAACACGCACTCGTCACCTTTGGGGGAGCAGGGGATGAAGGGGCAGAGGGCAGCGCCCCCCCAAGGCCAGGGCAGGCAGGGTGGGCTGGTTGAGTCCTGCGCCCCTCAGAGCAGAGACCCCATCAGGGAGCTCCCTGAGCCTGCGGGGAGGATGTGGTGCGTCCGCCTGGCCGCGGAAGTGGGGGACGGGCCCCACCTGTGCCCCCTGCTGCTGGAAGCACAAGCAGGACGGGTTTTCGTCTTCTCCTGTCCCTCAGCGGAGAGCTTTCCAAAGCTGCCCCTCCAGGGAAATGGGCCTCACTCCCTCCTCTCCTCCCAGCGCAGGACAGCGCCCGCCTCCCGCTTGGAAAGAGGTCACCGACCGCACGCTAAGGTGCAGCTCCCCTGGCGAAGCGCAGTGCCCTCCAGGAAGGCCCAGCTCAGGGCTTCGGAGACCGAGGCCCCAGCCCGCGCCCCCTGCCCTGGAGCAACAAACCCTCCTGCCTGACGTCCCCAGGAAAGGGGGTTCCGATCCAGGGTCTGCACTGAGGCCGGCCCGCAGGGGAGGCGCCGCAACTCGGGGGAACTGGCCAGTTCCCTCAGCATTGCACTAATTTCTGTTTCTATTATCCAAATGGAAGGGAAGTAGGATTTATGTGCTTTCCAAGTGGTATCTGCCAAGTTGCAAAGTGGAAAACTGGCAGAGACAGAAATGGCTAATGGGCAGCAAAGGCCCTGTGGGCCCGGCTCCAACCGACATGCCCGAGGATTTCCGGGGGCCCGGGGGGCAGGGCGGCTGGACGGCTGCAGCTGCAGCCCTGAGGAGAACGGTGTCCAGGGAGAGCCCCTCGGCTTCTCTTCTGCCAAAGCCTGTCTTCCATCTACCCCCTCCTCACTGTTCCCGGATGTTCTGATGGCACCAATGTGCTGCTTCTCGTGAGCTGGCAGGCAGAGGACGGTGCCCTGGGGGCCTGGGTCTCCTGGGAGCCTGACAGCCCCCAGGAAAACATCATGTTCCAATAATGCTACTGTGTTTGTACAGCGCCTCTCTTCAGGAGTTCAAAGCCCTTTCACGTGTGCCCACCTGCATTCTGTGAAGCCGGTGGCTGCAGTTTTATCGTCCTTTCCTCACACGAGGTCACTCCCGGCCTCCTGCTCACCCCCTTTCCCCCCAGGGCAACACCCCCCTTTGGGAACAGTCTGGCTGCAATGGGGCTCTTTCTTGGGGCAGTGGGGTTGCGGGACACTGATTACGTGCTTCAACTTGGCGGGCCTGGGCTGGGGGACCTGATCAGCCCCTGGGGAGGGTGGTGGGCACGGGTGACAGCGCCCTCCACAGCCCCCCGGGCCTGGGAAAGTGAGGCCGGAGGCAGGCCCCTTTTCCTCACCCAAAATACCACTGTTAGGGGAGGCTTGCCGGAGGGAACCGCCTTTTCCCCTCCCCCTTATCTTGCCCGGACACTCCCCGTTGCCAGTGCAACTCCCATCACCACCAGTGCCCATACATTGTTGCCAGACACCGTTACCGGAGCAACTCTCGCCCCTTTTCAATCAACCTCCGCGCCCTCTCAGAACCAATCCAAGCCTTTAACCTCTACAGCTACCCCGCCCTCTAAACGCCCGATATAAGCTTGTACTCTCCCCTAATAAACTCTCTTGGCTTCTTCACCCTAAAAGAACCGTGTCCCGCCTGTTCCTTTCTCGCCGCCCTCCATATTTTGCACGCCTACGCCGGGGACCGGGCCCAGTCCCCCGCCTCGCCCTCGCCTCCGGGAAAGAGCCCCCGCCGCCGGTACCCTCCAAGCAATCCTGAGAGCCTAGGATTTGGTAACCGGCCGCCACCTCCCCCCCCCAGACGAGTCAACTGTGACCGCATGGGGTCAGCAGACATTGGTTTTCAGGAGTCCCCTCACTCCCCAGCAGCACTCGGTGTGCTCTGGCAGCAGGAGACTCTGCTGGTTCCTACAGTGGGTGCAGGAGGTGGGGAGGGGGTGGGCACCCTGTGCTCAGCAGATGTGCCCAGAGAACGGGCAGCAGCGTGCGTGCTGCCAGCCCCAGCTGCAGTCTCACAGCCGCCACCCGAGGGCCTCCCTGGCGGGCTGCCCCCTCGCGCTGCCCCTGCACGTTCCCCTCGGCCGGCCACTAACCAGGATGCAAAACTGGCAGGGGTCACCTACTCTTGGTCAAGCTCGGCTAGCAGCCCACCCAAGCCCTCTCCCAGAAAACAAGTGGACACGCCTGAGGGGTGCGGTGGTCCCAGGCAGGGAAGCCCGGCATCTCTTCTGGCTCGGGGGGCGACACTAACAGACCCCCCACTAACCACTCAGCTCTGTATGGCGCTTCCCCAGAGCACAAGGCTCACCCCCCACCTGCAACCCAGGGTCCACTGTCCCCAGCAGCTCCGGCCGGCTGAGCCCCTCCAGGTCCCCCCTTGCCAGGGGCCTTCCCTCAGCCCCAGGGAACCCAGGCAGCCGCCACCTCCCTCACAGCTGCTCGCCCATCCCCAGGAGCATCAGGAGACCACAGAGGGCAGGCGGGAGAGCCCCTAACGCGGCCGCCCCTGCCCTGATCCGGCAGCCGGGCCTGCTGGGCCTGCTGGGCCAACCACCCCTGGCGTGGGGTGGGGGCTTCTCTCACAGAGAAAGGGCCTCGCGCCTCCAGCTGTGCTTCCCGGCGGAAAGGGGCCCAGGTTAGCCGGGAGCGAGGCCACCTTGGGTTTGAGAGTCTCGGCTGACAACAACAGCGTCTTCCTGCCACACCCGTCAGGCCACCCAGCCGGGAAACCTGGTCTTCTCTCATCAACAAAGCAAACATGCAAGAGAGCTGTGTGTCCACATCTGCTCCCAACGGATAAAAAACACAGAACCGGAGGACAAATACGGTATTTCTTATTTTTTTCTTTTGTAAAGTGGTCCCTGACCAGAAAATCGCATTTGCTTTGCCTTCCTCCCACTGGCCCTCGCTGCCCTGCCTGGGGCCCCAGCTGAGGGACCACGCCGGCAGACGCACAGTGGCCGGGGGAGCCCCTTCTCCCCATCTCGAGGCAACAGGCACTGCAAAGGACTGGGCAGGAGACTGCAGAGACTCCCGGTTCTTCGCTGGAGCCCGGGAACGATCAGCCGTCCCCCAGAACTCCCCACGCCCACCCGACCACCCAGCTGGGGGCCAACAACAGACTGGGAAGTGGTTCGGGCCTGCAGCCCGTGGCCCCTGGGGGCCTCCCACAAGTGGCAAGGGCGTGCCGGCCCCTGCCTCAGCCCGCGGGTGCAGGGCAGCTCCGGGGATGCCCAGCTGCTGCCCCCCGCCCATCCCAGCACCTCCCTGGCCCCAAGAGCACTGAGCTCAGTGACAAGGGCTGCCAGGAACCAGACACACAGACGCAGCCTTGCGCCAGGCCCCTCGGCCTGCACTCCTGTGCTGGGGGGCTCCACGCAGCCCGACTAGCCCTGGGGAGAGCAAGCATCTCTCCCCCCGCCGTCCCCAGCTCAGTACCTCCCATCCCCCACTCTGGGCCCCCCACGGGGTCCTGCTGCCCCTTGCCCAGCGGGCAGGGAAGGCCTGTGGGCGCCAGGCCAAGTGTCGGAGCCCACCCTCGCCATTTGCCCTGAGCAGGTGAAACATGCAGAGCCCTCACCGGGCCGGCTGCAGGGATCCCAGCTTTAATCAGAGACAATGCGGTTTAATTTATGAGCCTTCCCCTCCCTCCCCCTGTCAGCAGCCAGTGCTGGGGGGCCTGGGACATGGGAGGGGGGCCGCCCCCCTCCAGCTGACAAGCGCCTTGAGACCACAGAAGGGGAGTGAGGTGCTCAGGACACAGGGAGGCCCCAGGGGAGCGGCCACAGGCCACCGTCTGTGAACGGGCCCCGCCGGGGGATGGGACTGTCGCCAGGCTCAGAACGGCCGGGAAGGGCCTTGGCAGCCAGCATCGCCGCGAGCAGGGGCGGGGGCCCCTCGCCTGGGGGTGCCAGGCCACACTCCTGAGGGCTGCTCTACAAGGTCACGGGGCACGTGGCCCCCCAGGAGCTGATACCTGTGTCCGAGTCCTTCTGCTCCCCATTTGCCCCGACGGTGAAGGGCAGTTTCCGCTTGGTTGCTCTCTCCTTCACCTCCTTTCCGCCATCGCTTCGGTCCAGCTTTGGAGTCTTGGTGAGAGAAACCTTATCTTTATCCTAGAAAAGATATAATCCCAAATTACCTTCTCAAACCCTCAGGAAGTCCACCACAGTGCACCTCGCAGGCCAGGAAAGGCAGCCCCTGGCCTCCCGTCTGGGCCCATCCCCTAAGATGCTCACGCTGACAAAAATGAAGTGGACAGAGAGCAACCCTGGGGAAAAGCAAGAGCTGGTCCTAAAACAAGGAGAGCTGCCGAGGAACCGCCTTTTCTCTTCCACTAAAAACTCATGGGGAATTGGGGGCTGGCAGCACAGATGGCCCTCGGCCCGGCCTGAGAGCCACTGCCCCAGTGCGTCCTCTCCTGGAGGCCATGGCCACCCCCGCACACACACACAGGACGCTGGTCCACCAGGTGCTGCCTTCCCTGCTGCTGGGTGCTCTGCATTTCTGTGCTGTGGCCCCTTCTGCTGGCCCCATCCCCCAGCAGACTCAGGAGGTGCCTGTGGCCAGTGTGGGTTCTGACCGCAAAGCCGGGCTCTGGGGGAGTGGGAGGGGGAGACGCTGTCTGTGCAGAGCAGAACCCAGTTGCACCCTGAGTGAGGGGCGCGGGGCCCTCCTTGCTTCCTTCTTCTCGGGGAGGGCCAGGAGGGCTGAGGGTGCAAGCCAGCCCCAGTGGAAGGGGAGCAGCACCCCTCAAGAGCAGACAAGGCTGAGGTCCCATGCTTTGCTGCAGCAGACGTGCAGGAAACGACAGCTCGGGTGCAGCACATGCCAGCAACTTGCCACACAAGGGAGTTTCCATTAGGGCACGGGGCACAGGCTCAAGAGAGGCAATGCCGCGGACAGGGGGCTGCCCTGGGTGTGGGGGGGTCCCAGCTAGTGGGGGCCGGTGAGCATGACCAGGAGGGCCAAAGGCACTCTGCGGGCACAGGGGCTTCCTTCTGGGGGGCTCTGGCTCCACCATGGGGCTCCAGCACCTGGCAGGGCCCGTGAAGGTGGGCAGCGCCACCTGGCCCCGGTCTGATTTCAGCCACAGCCGGAGCTGGGCCCTCCCGTCCAGCTGAGTGCACACGGTGGGCGAGGATGGCAGGGAACGCAGTGCAGGTTGTTCCTCGGCACCTGCTGCCACAAGGAGTGTGACCACGCTGCCGCCTCTGACGGGGAAAGTGCCAGAACTGGGATATGGGCCATTCCCCAGTGGCAAGTTTTCTGTTCCGGATTCTCCCCAGGTCGCTGGGAGAGCTCGGCAGCACCTCCACTTGCCATACAAGGGGAGCTGTACAGTCCCACCCCGGCTCCCAGCCTGGGCTGCTCTGAGCACTGGGGGAGCCGGTGTGCAGCTCCAGAGCCAAGCACCAGGCAGGCAGCTCCAGCCCTCTGAGAGTGCACGCACGGCTCCAGCGGATCCTCCAGCCGGACCAGCCAGCCACTGCCTCCACGTCTAGCGTTAATCATCAGCCCCCGAGGGTCTAAGCTGGCAGAGAGCACCAGGAGGAGCCCACGAGGCTGAGGCTGAGCCCCAGTGACGTCACCAGGAGGAGGAGAGAAGACAGAGGACACCTGGAGACACTCGCCACCTGCCAGGTGTCACCCTGGAGGGCAGCCCACCCCAGCCCGCCTCTTCCTCTGGGCTCCTCCTGCCCAGGTACATGTCTGCTCCATGACACACAGACCAGCTGCCGGCAGGACACAGGCATCATTGAAGCTGGAAGTGGTGGAGGCAGAAGCGGGTTCCTGCCTCGGCAACACCAAGTTCAACCACCAGCAGCGCAACAGATGCCCAAACCATGGGACATCGAATCCCCACGTCACTGCACCACAGGAGGATGTGTGTCTGTCAGTCCTTCCACCTTTGTGGCTTGTCGGCTGATGCCTGGACTGCTTCCAGGCTCTGGGGACCCCCGGCAGGCTGCCTCAGCAAGGCTCCATCTCCTTCCGGGCAGACGCCTTGGGGAGTTGTGAGCCAAGCAGACGGCGTTCCCAAGAGTCAGAGCAAGGCAAGAAGAGTAAGCAAAGGCCTCACTACAGATGACAAGAGGATATGCCTGAAAGAACCGAAGGAATATACAATTAAACTATGCAGGTTAGAAGAGAATTAGAGGAATTCTAAGAAAGTGAATTAGAGAAGTTGTTAGAGACAGAAAGCACCTGATTTTTACTATAAACAATCACAAAATATTAAAACACCGTTATATTAATACCAGAAGACATTAACTATGTACAAATAAATCCAATGAGAGGTATCTGAGCCTCTACACAGACTGCACAGCACCACTGGGAGGGCAAGCAAAGTCCTATAGACGGAGGCTGCCTCGTTTCGCGAACCAGACCCGACTGTTAACATGGCAATTCTCCCTGACTGATCTTCTCGCTCAGGCACTCCAACTGAAACCGCAGCATGCGTGTGGGGATCCTACACATGTGCGGAAATTCGGAGGGTCAAGAACGCCAAAGACAGGAGAGCACGGTGGAAGGCGACGGGGGAAGGCACTCCGGGAGGCAGCCCAGCCAAGCGCCCAGTGGACAGGTAGGACGGGCTCTCCTCTCGGACACGGCACAGCACCCAGAGGGGAGCGGAAGGAAGAGGCACGTGAGTCTCAGCAAATCCCGCCTTTCAACTGGGGTCACCTGCAGGTCCGTCCTCACGGCAGGCAACTGTGGGACCGAGGCCCTTCCCTGGGTGTGGGGTCCATGAGTACCCCGCCTCCAAAATGATGGCCATGCGCTCTGCCTGCTGCGGCAAGAAGGGCCGTCTCTGCAGCTGCCACAGGCCGGAGGGGCATCACTGGGTCTAGACCTAGAGACGGCACCTTTTTTAAAAAACCCTTTCCCACATGAGACCCAACAGTTCATCGGAACTTCACAGGACCACAAACCTTGTAAAATAATTTGGGAAGGACACCAATGGATGGCTCCAGCCCTCAAGAGGCAAAAATGGGAATGCTGGAAGAGCAGGAGAACTGAATTTCCAGAGTTAACCACATTCTTACATCAAGAATGTCAAATTCTCAAGAAAAAATTAGAGCCCACACAAGGAAACAGGCAAGTGTGGCCTGTTCACCAGGGAACATTCCACGCAAACCACCGAGGGAGCCCACACGTTCAGTGAGCTCACGTGCCAACCAAACTGTCCCAAGTCCCGCTGTTGAAAAGAACCACCTCTCCCAGCGGAGCCGCCTGGGCGTCAGTCAGCCGTGTCTGTGGAGATCGTGAACTGTATACTTAAGCCACCACCACACTGTCTTCCTATTGCAGCTTCAAAGTAAATATTGAAATCAGAGAAAGATTTTAAGTTTTCCAACTTTCTTCTTTCTCAAACTGCTTTGGCTATTTTTATAAATTCCTTTGAAGTGCCATATGAATTTTAAAATCAGCTTGTCAATTTTCACCCCAAAAAGCCCCCAGGGATTGTGACTGGCACTGTGTTGAATCTGTGCATCCTCCTGCAGAGAAATGACATCTAAACAATACTGAGACTTTTCTGAGCAATGAACATGGTGGTGATGGTTGAGTCCATGTGCCACCTTGGCTGGGTCATAGTGTCTAGCAAGCACTGGCCTGTTACTGTGAGGATATTTTGTGGATTTAAATCTTCAGTCAGTTGCCTGCATCTATGGCTGTTTGCATCTACAATCAATAAAGGAGACTGCCTTCAACAAGGAGAGGAATCTCCTCATGCAATCAAGCTGGAGGCTGTTTCTGTTTGCCGAAGCTGCTGAAATGCAATACAGCAGAAATGGATGGGCTTTCACAATGGAGGTTTATTAGTTCTCAAATTCACAGTTCTAAGGCCAAGAAAATATCCCAGTTAAGGCATCAAGAATAAGACACCTTCTTTGAGGAAAGGCCAATGGCATCAGGGTCCTCCATCTCAGGGGAAGGCACATGGTGACATCTGCTGACCCTTCTCTCCTGGGTTTAACTTCTGGTTTCCGTGGTTTTCCCCAAAATGTCTCTGGGATCCTGTCTTAGCTCCTCCCGGGAGCAAACTCTGGATTATCTTAGCTTCTCTCCAAAATGTCTCTCTCAGCTTTTCTCTCAGCTTCTTTTTTGGTGAGCTCTCTCGTAAGGATCCCAGTAAAGGATTAAGACCCACCTTGAACGGGTGGGGTCACACCTCCATGGAAAGTCTAATTCAAAGGTCCCACACAACAGGTCTGCACCCACAAGGCTGGATGAAAAGAACATGGCTTTTTCTGGGGGACATAACAGATTCAAACTAGCACCAAGGCCTCAAAGGGAGAGCTGAGGATTTCGGCAGTCAGAAAGAATTTCTATCTCTACTTCTGCCAGCCAGCTTCCCCCGGGGAACTCATGGAAACCCTTCACTGAAGTTTCCAACATGCAGCATTCCTTATGGAATTCGGGCTTGCCAATCCCCACAGTTGCTTGAGCAAGATTTTATTATCAATCTCTTTAATGTTTTTATACATATATACATATATCTCCCTTCACCTCTGATTCTCCAGAGAACCCTGACTAATAACAATGGCACATCTCTTATTCTTCTTTAATTTTTCTCAGGAGTATTTCATAGCTTTCAGGGTACCGGTCTTGCATATTTTTCATCAAATTGATAAAAAAAAAAATACGTAATTTTGAAGTTCTTATAAATGTATTTTTAATTTTAATTCAATTGTTCATTAACAGTATTTAGGGATATAGCAGCTTTATATTGGGCGAACTTAAACCCACTAATCAGTTCCTGCAGCTTTTACGTAGACCCTGACGATTTGCTCCATACGCGCTTGCATTGCTATAAATGAACAGTTTCACTTCATCCTTCCTTCCCAATCTGCATGATTTTATTTTTTTTACCTGCCTAATTGTGCTGGAACCTTCAGTAGGATGTGGGGTTCTACTAGGGTCCCAAGTGGGGAGAGCAGATACCTTTTGGCCTTGGTCTTAATATTAGGGAGAAAGCATTTAGAATTTCACCATTAAATACGATTTTAGCTACAGGTTTTTTGAGGATGCTCCAGATGAGGTTGAGGAAATTACCCTTTTACCCATGTGGCTGAGAGCTCTTATCATAAATAGGTGTCAAATTTTGTCAAATGCTTTTTCTGCTCAATTGATACAATCATATGGTTTTTCTTTCTTAGTCTGTCAATGTAATGCATTGGCAGGAATCATTTTCTAAGGATTTGAACCAACCTTATGTTCCTGGTATAAACTCCACTTGACCATAATATTATCCTTTTCGTGTATTAACTGAATTCAATTTGCTAAAATTCTTAAAGCTTTTAGAAGAAAACATAGGAGAAAATTTTGTGACAGTATTTGCCAAAAATAGGACATAAAAAACATGAAATCTCAAGGAAAAAACAAACAAACAATAAATTGGACTTCATCCAGATCAAAACACTTCTCTTTTGAAACGACAACCAATAGAATGGAAGCAAATATTTGGAAACCATACACCCAATAAAGGTTTAATATCCAGAAAATATGAAGAACCCCCACAACTCAACAACAAAAAGACAACCCAATTTAAAAACGGGCCAAGGCCCTCTCTCTCTCTAACTGAGCTATCTCAACAGGTGAACTCACTGCCCTCCCCCCTACGTGGGACCCAACTCCCAGGGGTGTAAATCTCCCTGGCAACGCAGAGTATGACTCCCGGGGAAGAATATGGACCCGGCATCGTGGGACTGAGAGTATCTTCTTGACCAAAAGGGGGATGCAAAATGAGACGAAATAGTTTCAGTGGCTGAGAGATTCCAAATGGAGTCGAGAGGTCACTCTGGTGGACATTCTTATGCACTATATAGATAACACCTCTTAGGCTTTAATGTATTGGAATAGCTAGAAGTAAATACCTGAAACTACGAAACTCCAACCCAGCAGTCTGGACTCCCGAAGACAATTATATAATAATGTAGATTACAAGGGGTGACAGTGTGATTGTGAAGACCTTGTGGATCACACCCCCTTTATCTAGTGTATGGATGAGTGGAGGAATGGGGATAAAAACTAAAGGACAAATGGGGTGAGATGGGGGGATGATCTGGGTGTTCTTTTTTCACTTTTATTTTTTATTCTTGTTCTGGTTCTTTCTGATGTAAGGAAAATGTTCAGAGATAGATTGTGGTGATGAACGCATAACTATGTCATCATACTGTGGACAGTGGATTGTATACCATGGATGATTGTATGGTGTGTGAATGTATTTCAATAAAACTGAATTTAATTAAAAAAAAAAAAAAACAAAAAACAGGCCAAGGACTTGAACAGACATTTCTCCAAAACACAGGAGAAGATGCTCAACATCATTAGTCAGAAGGAAACGCCAATGAAAACCACAACCATGCTCTCTAGAACGTGCTCGTAAGAAAACAGGGATTCCGGGAAGACGGAGAGACAGAGCAAAACTCTCCTCCATGAAAAACACTAAAGGACAGAAAGTGCTTCTCCCACTGGCTGGGCAGGGACGTCTACACCCACAGTGAGTGTGCACTTGGAGAAGCCAAGAGGCTGCGTTTAAGATGGGTGAGTGTTCAGCCTGGAACGCTGCTGGGGAACGGGTGGTTGGAGCCAGCTGATGAGCGCGGAGGAGAGCAGCCTCCACGCCCTGAGCACCCTCCTCAGCCTGGTGTGGGTGATAACCCTTCATAGGTGTGCGGACAACAGCCCCCGTGCCAGGGACTGGCAGTTGGAGCAGGCAGATAAATGTGGAAGGGGCAGCTCTCCACGCTCCGTGCAGCCCTCTTTGCAGGTGGCTGGGAGATGACCCTTTGCAACCCTACAGCCGAGAGCTTCCTTGAAGGAATTCGGGATGCAGGGGGCTTGTGATGGCTCCCACTCTTCCTCCTCGGAGGCCCATGATGTGCACAGCCTAGAGGCTGGGGTGCCGCATGGAAGTGCCGGAAGCCCTCCCCCAATCCCAGGGACTCATGAGTGCCCGGCAGACAGGGACTGTGGGGTATTTAAGAGGGAGGGTGAGACACGCAGCTCTACAGCCCCAGAATACTCCACCTGCAGCCCTGGGAACAGCGAGAACACACCCCCACCCACAGGGCTGGCAGTCTCCAATGCACACGGAAAACTGGTGCGCTCACTGGACCTCCATGTGGTTTGGGACCCTACTCAGTACATACACAAAGTTGGGGAGAACTGGCTTAAGCATAAGAGATGGCTCGGGAGCGCCATCTGCTGATAGGGCAGGAAAGTGCACCCAACCAAGCTGCAGCTCTGCCAAATTATAGATAAATGTTCAGATAATTCTGCATATCCTAAAAGAACCCTAATCAAGATAAGCAAATGCCAAGAGGCCAAAAACAACAGAAAATTAAAGCATATGAAGAAACCGGAAGATATGGATAACCCTAATGTCCAAATAAAAATGCCAGAAGAGACACAGAACCTGGAGCAATTAATCAAAGAAGTTCACACAAACATCAATGTCATGGCTCAGGATATAAAAGACATGAAGAAGACCCTGGAAGACCATAAAGAACATAAAGAATAATAATAATTAAAAAAAAAAAACGGATCTTACAGAAATAAAAGATACTGTTGATCAAATTAAAAATATTCTTCAGACACATAATATTAAAAATATTCTTGATAGGTAGAGGAATGAAATTAGCAACCTTGACAGGATGACAGAATGTGAAAGCACAAAAGACTGAATGGTGAAAAAAGTTGAAAAATTTGAAACGGATCTCAGGGAAATGATGGACAACATGAAGCGAACAAATGTAAGACTCATTGGCGTTTCCGAATATTCACCAGAAGAGTGTTCAAAGACATTGCTGGGAAAAACCTCCCAACCCTTCTAAACAACATAAATATGCAAATCAAAGATGATCAACGAACTCCAAATAGAATAAATGCAAATAAAGCCACTCTGGCACGTTCTAATCAGATTGTCAAATGCTGAAGAGAAGAAGGCAGAAAGAGAGGAGCAATTCATCACATGCAAGGGAAACAACATAAGACTAAGTACTGACTACTCAGCGGGCACCACGGAGTTAAGAAGGCAGTGGTATGACATATTTAAGATTCTGAGAGAGAAAAAGTGCCAGCCAAGAATTCTTTACCCAGCAAAGCTCTCCTTCAAAATTGAGGGTGAGTTTAAAATTTCACAGACAAACAAAGGCTGAGAGAAGTTGTTAACAAGAGGCCTGTGCTGCAAGAAATACTAAAGGGAACACTACTGGCAGAGAAAAAAGAGAAAGGAGAGATAGGTCTGGAGAAGGGCATGGAACTAAAGAGTTTTAGTAAGGGTAACTTAAAGGAAACAGAGAGTGGGAAAAAATAGATCTGGCAAATAAAAACCAAAGGTTAAGGTGGCTGATTCAAGAACTGCCTTCACAGTAATAACATTGAATGTGAATGGATTAAACTCCCCAATTAAAAGATACAGATTGCCAGAATGGATTTAAAAATATGAACTGTCAATATGCTGTTTACAAGAGACTCATCTTAGACCTAGCAACACAAAGAGACTGAAAGTTAAAGGATGGAAAAAATATTCCATGTAAACTGCATCCAAAAGAAGGCAGGGGTAGCAATATACTAATCTCAGACAAAACAGACATTAAATGCAAGGATGTCATAACAGAAAAAGAAGGATACTACAAAAGGGACAATTCACCAAGAAGGAATAACAATCATAAATATTTATTTACCAAATCAAGGTGCTCCAAAGTACATGAGACAAACATTGGCAAAACTGAAGGAAGCAAAAGATGTTTTCACCAATAACTGCAGGAGACTTTAATACACCACTGTCTCCTTTAGAAAGATCAACCAGACAGAGGACCAATAAGGAAACTGAGAACCTAAACAATATGATAAATGAATTAGACTTAACAGATACATATATAGCATTACATCCCAAATTACCATAATGTACATTCTTCTTTAGTGCTCATGAACTTTCTCCAAGATATATCATATGCAGGGGCATAAAATAAGCCTCAATAAATTCAAAAAGATTGAGATTATTCAAAGCACATTCTCTAACCACAATGGAATGCAACTAGAAGTCAAAAACCATCAAAGATCTAGAACATTCACAAATATCTGGAGGTTAAACACACTCCTAAATAATCAGTGGGTCAAAGGAGAAATTGCAAGAGAAATTGCAAGTATCCAGAGACAAATGAAAACGAGAATATGACATATCAAAACTTTTGAGTGCAGCAAAGGCAATATTGAGGGGGAAATTTACAGCTCTACATGCATACATTAAAAATGAAGAAAGAGCTAAAATCAAAGAACTAATGTAATAACTGAAAAAGCTAGAAAACGATCAGCAAACTAATTTTAAAGCCAGTACAAGAAACGAAATAACAAGGAATAAAACAGAAATAAATGATATGGAGAACAAAAAGATAACAGAGAGAATAAAAAACAAACAGAAGTTGGTTCTTTGAGAAGATCAACAAGATTGACAGACCTTAAGCTAGACTGACAAAGTCAAAAAGAAAGAAGACCCAAATAAACAAAATAAATGAGAGGGGGGACATTACTGCAGATCCCAAAGAGATTAAAAGAATCGTAAGAGCATACTATGAACAACTTTATGCCAGCAAACTAGACAATAAAGAGGAAATGGATAATTTCCTGAAAACACATGAATAATCTAGACAGACCAGAGAAGAAATAGAAGATGTCACCAAAAATATCACAAGTAGAAAGATCCAATCACCCATCAAAAAGCTTCCTATGAATAAAAGCTGAAGGCCGGATGCCTCCAAGGGGAATTCTACCAAACTCTGCAAAACGCAGTGGCACCACTCCTGCTCAAACTCTTCCAAAAAATTGAAGGAAATGGAACACTACCTAACTCATTTTTATGAATCCAACATCGCTCCAATACAGAAACCAGATAAAGATGCTATAAGAAACGAAAAACAACAGGCAATCTCCCTAATGAATATAGATAAAAAAATTCTCAAGAAAATATTTGCAAATTGAATCCAAAGACACATTAAAAATTAATACACCATGACCAAGTGGGGTACGTCCCAGGCATGGAAGGGTGGTTCAAAATAAGAAAATCAATGTAATACAACATATTAACAAATCAAAAGGGAAAAATCAAAGATCATCTCAATAGGTGCTGAAAAAGCACTGGATAAAAACAACACTTCAAAAGTTGGAATTGAAGGAAACTTCCTCAATATGATAAAGGGCATATATGAAAAGCCCACAGCCAGCAGAGCACTCAATGGGAGAGACTGAAAGCCTCCCCTCTAGGGCCAGGAACACAAGGATGCCCGCTGTCACCACTGTTATTCGACACTGTGCTGAAAGTGCTAGCCAGAGCAATCTGGAAAAAAAAAGGGGGGGAAAGGGAAAGGGAAAGGAGGCATCCAAATTTGGAAAGAAAGAAGTAAAACTGTCATTATTTGCAGATGATATGATCCTATATTTGGAAAACCCTGAGAAATCGACTACACAGCTACTTGAGCTAACAAACAAATACAGCAAAGTGGCAGGATATAAGTCATAATGTTCCTTTACACTAGAAATGACCTAACTGAAGAGACACTCAAGTAAAAGATTCCATTCTCAATAGCTAATAAAAAATTAGGTACCTAGAAATACACTTAACCAAGGATTTAAGACCCCTACAGAGAAAATTACATAACTTTACTACAAGAAATGAAAGGGGACCTAAACACATGGAAAGGTAATGCGTGTTCATGGATAGGAGGGCTACCCATCATTAAGATGTCAATCCTACTGAAACTCATATACAGATTCAATGCGATAACAATTAAAATTCCAACAACCTACTTTGCAAACTTGTAAAAGCTAGTTATCAAAGTTATTTGGAAGGGAAAGGGGTCTCGATTTGCTAAAAACTTTCTACAAAAGAAAAACAAAGTAGGAGGACTTACACTTCCAGTCTTTGAAGCCTACTATAAAGCCACAGTTGTCAAAAAACAGCATGGTATTGGCACAAAGATAGGCATACTGATCAGTGGAACCAAACAGAGAATTCTTGGTTGACTGCTTTGTGATAAAGCCCTCAAATCCAATGAACTGGGACAGAACAGTCTCTTCAAAAAAATGGGGCTGGGAGAATTGGATATCCATGTCCAAAAGAATGAAAGTGGACCACTACCACACACCCTATACAAAAATTGACGCAAAGTGGATCAAAGACCCCAATATAAGAGACAGTACCATAGAACTCCTAGAATATAATGTAGGGAAACATTTTTAACACCTTGTATTAAGAGGTCGTTTCTTAGATCTTACACCCAAAGTACAAGCACTGGAAGAAAAAAGAGATAAATGGGAACGCCTCAAAATCAAAAGCTTCTGTGCCTCAAAGGAATTTGTCAAAAAGATGAAGAGGCAGCCAACACAATGGGAGAAAATATTTGGAAACCATGTATGCAATAAGAGACTGATATCTTGCATATATAAAGAAATCTTACAGCTCAACAACAATAGTACAAACAGCCAAATTATAAAATGGGCAAAAGATATGAAAGGACACTTCTCCAAGGAGGAAATACAAATGGCTAAAAACACATGAAAAAATGTTCATCCTTTCTAGCTATGAAGGAGATGCAAATCAAGACCACAATGAGATACCATCTCACACCAATAAGAACGGCCACTATTAAACAAACAGGAAACTACAAATGAGAGAGGATGTGGCGAAATCGGGATTCTGATTCATTGCTCGTGGGACTGTATAATGATACAGCTGCTGTGGAAGACAGTTTGGCGGTTCCTCAGAAAATTAGATATCGAGTTACCCTATGATCCAGCAATTGCACTTCTCAGTATATACCCAGAAGATCTGAAAGCAGTGCCATGAACAGATATTTGCACACTGATGTTCACAGTGGCATTGTTCACAATTGCCAAGAGATGGAAGCAATCCAATGTCCTTCAACAGATGAGTGGATAAGTAGAATGTGGTATATACTATGATGGAATAGTTACAGCAGTAAGAAGGAACGAGGTCGTGAAACATATGACCACATGGATGAACCTCGAAGACATAATGCTGAGTTACATAAGCCAGACACTTATTTGTTACCAGTAATATGAACTCTGTTAAAAATGTAAAATAAGTGTCTTATATTGTAGAATATAGGGGACCTAGAGATAGACAGATGTAAGTGAAGGGGGAATGATAATCCAATGTACAGATATGATAATGAGGATGAACTTAATGGTATGGGAATGGTCAGGTGTGACTATGGTTCGTTAATGGGATTGTAAGTATCAGTGACACACTGAAGGCAAACATGTTCATAAATGGTTGTTTAAGAGCATGTAACCTACAGAGTGGCACTACAAACCTAAATAAGTGTTAGCATGACATAGTTACAAGGTGTGACACTGGTGCAGAGGGTTAACAACAGAGTGGTATATGGAAAAACTACCCAGTACATATTAAAGACTATGTTTAATAGGAATCTCTTACCAACAGTACACTAATAGTAGGGATGAATAATTGGCAGCTGATAAGAGCTCTGGGATTATTATGTTATGATAGTTGTTTAAAATTGAGAGTGATGGTGATTGTACAACTAAGTGAAGAATAATGCGAGATACAGGTTTTTTATCTTGGACAGAGTATATGCTATGTGAAATTAGGAACCCCCTACTTAATAAGTCAAGCCCTCAACTTGAAGCTTGCTCTTGTGAAACTTTTCGGTGGTAAATGGGAGGCTGAGCCCTCTTACAATTATGCCTAAGAGGCACCTCCAGGGAGCCTCTTTTGTTGCCCAGATGTGGCCTTTCTCTCTCTAAACCCAACTTGGCAAATAAATTCATTAACCCCCCCACCCCCACCCAAGGGACATGACTCCCAGAGGAAAGAATCTCCCCGGTGACATGGGACATGACTCCCAGGAATGAGCCTGGCCCTGGCAGCGAGGGACTGAAAATGCCTGCTTGACCAAAAGGGGGAAAAAGGAAAAGTAACTAGCTGAGGTCACGGCAGCTGAGAGATCCCAAATAGAGTCAAGAGGCTACCCTGGAGGTTTCTCTTATGCAAGCTCCAGCTAGACATCCCAAATGGCCACAGTACGCCACACCTTTACTAAAAGTAGTCTCCAAATACCTAGGTCCCTCCTGATATTCTATAAAAGATTCAATCACTTTGTTTTATCTTTCAGAAACTTACATCCACCAGAGTGTTCCTATGCCAGACCATCCTAAAACCCAGAGGCAACAGCCTCTTTAAGATCACCAATCAGATGTGGCCCCTTCCCCATACTGTCAACACCCTCTTTAATAGGAACAAGTTGGGGTGCTCACTGCCTAGATAACCCTGAAGATAGAAAAAGAGATTAAGTGAGAGGAAAGGGTAGCAACAAACAAGATGAGATTTAACAAAGGTCTACAAATACTGAAACTTCATATAAATAAATAAATAAATATATATATATTTTAGAAGCTGGGGTGTTGGAATAGCTGGAAGGAGGTAAATGACGTGGTGGATCTGTAACCTATAACATCCTTTGACATTTGCTCTATAGCTACTCATTGAATTGTGCTTTAAAAAGTCTTCACCTTTCTATAGATACCCTATATTTCATAACAAGGAAAGTACTGAAACTGTGGAACTATAACCCATAACAGTTTTTGAAATTATCTATATAACTGTTTGGTGAGCTGCATATCGAAAGTTAACACCTTTCTGTACGTATATTATATTTTACAATAACGGAAATGGCTTAAGTTGTGCAACTGTGACCCATGACATTCTTTGAAACTTACTCTGTAACTACTCGTGAACTCGTACTTTGAAAGTTATCACTGCTGTGTATATATGCTAACGTTCACAACAGAAAAATGCTTTAAAAAAAGAAGAAAAATGCTGGCAAGAATGAGAAACAGGAGCACTTGTGACTGCTTGTGGGAATGTAAAAGGGAACAGCCACTGAGGAAAACAATTTGGCGATTCTTCAAAACTTTAAACACTGAACTACCACGTTACCAGCAGCAATCCAGAGACCTCGACAGATTTCTGTACAGAAATGTTCACAGCAGCCAAAAACTGGAAGCAGCCCATGTCCGTCCGGAGAGGAACAAACAAAACAGGCCTATCCGTACCACGAAATACCACTCAGCCGTGAAGCAGGGCGAAGTGTGGGCACACGGGTGAGCCCTGAAGACCCCACGCAGAGCGACATAAGGCAGATGCAGCTCTCGCTCACATGAGACAACAGCTAGAGCACGAAAATGCACGGGAGCAGAAGGCAGAGGCCAGGGGGACAGGGACGGGGGGGGCAAGGTCTCAGTCTGGGACACAGAAGGTTCCAGCAGACAAGGGGTGATGGTGCCACACCGTGTTGGCCCCCCATGGAAGGGCCTGGTGGGAGGGGTGGGGCGGGGTCACACAGCTTATCTGCTTCTACAACTCCAAAAAATAAAGAACTGAAGAGACGACGACAATTAACTGTGATACATGATCCTAGACTGGAGCTAAGAAAGGAGTAAAGGCAAAAAAGAACATTAGCTGAACAACTGTGAAAACCAGAAAGCCAAATGAAAGCTTTGTATCAATGTAAAAGTTCTTGAACTTGATAGTGCACTTCAGGTGGCTACCCACGGATCTCTGTTCTTAGGAAGACAGGTACGTGCTCGAGGAGGGTGACGGATGCGACTTACGCGCCAATGTTTAGTAAACAGGTGACAGACAGGTATGCAGATAGATGGGCTGACAGAATGGTGAATCTGGGGTTTGGGGGAGGTATGTTTGGAGTCCCCTTATTCTTACAAATGTCACATAAGTTTGAAATTATTTCAAAATAAAAAGCGTAAGAAAACAAAAATCTTCTACTCTTCAGGACAGTGTTATAAAAATTAAAAGGCAGAAGATGACCTCGGAAAATATATTTTGTTAAATACATATCTGCACAGTACTTGAACCCAGAATATGTACAGAAATAATGCAACTCATTAGGAAGACAAATAACCAATTTTAAAATGGACAAAAACTTTGAACAGACACCTCTCCAAAGTGAATTATACAGTTGGCCAATAAAAACATAGAAGGGTGCTTCATGTTTTTGTTACAAGGGAACGTAAATTAAAATGAGACGCCACCACACGCCTACTAGGACAGCCAACACGAAACACGCGGGCGAGGATGGACTGAGACGGTGACCTGCGGCCGGCGCAGGCGCAGACGTGGCGAGCGCTCTGGAGAAGCCCGGCGCGCACCCCCTGGACGGAAGCCGGGTGTCCTGCGAGCCACACGTGAAGGCGGGCAGCTCAGCTCCCGAGGGAAAAGGCCTGGAAAGGAGCAGGTCGCACACCGATGGGTGACCGTGAGAGACAGCACCAGGACGGAGTCAGGGACACACGAGCACACGGCTGCGCCAAGGAAGCCAGACAAAAAGGACACCCACCCCACAGTCTAATTTAAGTGGAATTCTAGGAAATGAAACCACTCTGTAGTGAGTGGGGGTGGGTTACAGAGGGCGTGGGGACCCATGACATGGTCATGGGTCTTTACAGACGCTGAAATTCTCCAAACACACACTTTAAATACGTGCAGTACTTAAAGAATCGCAAAACGAAGAGTGTGTGCATGAAAATGAAGAGTGCACGCATGTGAAGCCACACAGACGTGGGGTGGTGGATGTCATGAATGAAAAGGATACTTGGCGTGAGTTCAGTCCACACAGAGCTGCTCTGGAAAGCGAGCTGACAGTCTACCGGACGGCCCAGCCGTTCCTAGGTCTTTCCGGGGAAGGGGAGTATGTCCATACGGAGATTTACAGTTGAATGCTGACAGAAGCTTCATTTGTAACAGCCCCAACCTGGACACTGGACCCCCACCCCGCCGCCCCCTAATAAAAACCCTAACACATAAAAATTAGCAAGGCAACACCAGATAGAGACAGCCAGCACTGCTGCAAACCCACGGGCTTCCCACAGCCTTCTCTGACAGGGGCTGTAACTGTATTCTGGAAGGTACCAGGGAACACAAGGGATGGCCTGAAAGACACAGAACCAGCAGTGAGAGCCAGAGGAGAGGCGGAGGGAGGACAAGCCAGCTTTGGTGCTCCCGGGAGGCCAAGCAAGGCAAGGCCCACGGGCTCCCCGGGACATCAGTGCTGACGATGTCTTGTCCTCTGAGAAGGATAGGTAAGGGTTAAGCAAAACAGGCCAAGGAGCAAGGAGTGCAGGCGACAGTTCAACGTGAGAAATGGGGTCTTCACCCAAGTCTCCCCCTTCATCTCGCAACAGAGGCTGTGTCTGACAGCCAGTGTTGTCGCTTAATTCCTGTGAAGTCACCTGCAGAGTGTGGACGCTGACGCGGCCCCGGACAGCAGCCCCACGCCCGTCCACTGGGCATCCTTAGGCAGAGCTGGCACACAGCAGCTACTCAAGGAACAGGTGCTTCGTGTTGGACGAAGGAAACGAGCTGCCTGGCCCTGGCATGTGGGTGACAACAGGTTCTCAAGGACGCCTGGATGGACGGCCTGACGGGAGTCCAAGAACAAGTTTGCACACCCCTGGGGTCCCTGAATACTGTGGGTAAATGCTCTAGGCTGACTCTATTTAGAATTTATTTCCAAAGTGAAAATAAGAACATATTTTTAAAAATCTCAGACATCTCCAGCAACAGCCCCAGAGCAGCCCTGCCCAGAACCTTCCGCAGGGATGGAAGGGGCTCCAGGGTGGAGTGGAGTGGACCAACTGGAATGTGGCTATTGGGACTGAGGAAGCAAAATTCTAAGTTTACTTCATTGTAATTAATTTAAGTTGAAATCACCCCACGTGGCAGCTCTGATTCAGGGAGGACCACCGTTCCAAACCCTCTCTTCTTGGGCATACAGAAACATTTCCTCTGGTCCTGTTTTTCCAGACTTAATGAATGCTGGGCTGAGGCCCTGCAGCGTGCAGCTGCCTGCCTGTCGGAGTGGTGGTTCCCCAGTGCCCCCAACCCCACCTTGGCCAACAAAGGTGAACTCCCTGGTACCTGTCCCCTCTCCTCTGCTGTTCCCATAGCAACCAGAGCTGGCCACGGCCGCAGCCCACCCCCATCCAGAATGGTGCGTTGTGGACCGAGGGCCGCATTCAGACTCTCAGTCCTACTGACTGTCATGCATCTTAAATAAATGAATTAAACTTCAAGTCTGTGGCCGCAAAGCAATTAGCTACCTAACTCGTCACACCACCAACCCAGAAGAAATACGAATGAGCTACAGGTACCACAGAAAAGGAGATGAACCCCAAACCATAGCAAGCAAAGCCAGATATGGAGGCATTCTTTCTGCCAGATGCAGAAAACAGACTGACAGCTACAGCCATGGGGGACCCTTCTGCTGGAAGGCTCTGAAGCCAATGCCAGGACAGGGTCTGTGTATCGGGAAGGCAGCAGCTCGGTTAAGAAGGACAAGCCGGGGGCCCTGAAGATGCAGAAAGCTCTCCTCCTGACCCAGGGGCTCGCAGTGGCTGGCCACTCCCTTAAAACTGTTCAATGGTGCACACGTCTTACCCCTTTCTCCATATGTACAAAAAAACAACCAACCCAGTTAAAAACGGGCAAAAGACTGAACAGACGTTTCTCCAAAGAAGACACACAAATGGCCAAAAAGCACATGAGAACATGCTCAATGTCACTGACCTTCAGGGAAAGGCAAATCCAAACCCCAGCATCTCACACCCACTAGAACGGCTACTGCTTTAAAAAATGGGAAATTTCAAGTGCTGAAGAGATTGTGTAGAAAGCAGCACACTCACTCAGGATTGATGGGAATGTGAAATGGTGCAGCCACTGTGGAGGACAGCTGGACAGTTCCCGGGAGGTTAAGCACAGAATTACCATGTGACCAGGCAACCCTACTTTCAGGTAAATAGCAAACAAAAACAAAAACAAAACACAAAAAACAAACCTGAAAGCACGGACTTCAACTGATATTTGCACACTTATGTTCATAGCGGCATTATTCACAATTGCCAAGAAACGGAAGCAACCAAAGTGTCCATCAACCGATGAATGGATAAACAAAATACAATAAATATATATAGAATGGAATATTATTCAGCCATAAATAAGGAATAAAGTCTTGATACATGTCACAACATGGATGAACCTTGAAGACATCATGTTGAGTGAAAAAGCCAGACTCAAAAGCACAAATATTGTATGATCTCATTGACAGGAAAAAATCACAATAAGCAAATTCATATAGTCTGAATACAGAATAAAGGTTACCAGGGGAAACAGTGGGGATAGGGAATAGGGAGTAAAGGCTTAAATATATAGTTTCTATTTGGAACAAAGGAAATGTTTGGTAACAGAGGGTGGTGATGGTAATTAAAGCATCGAAATACATACCTGAATGTGGTTAAAAGGGGAAATGTTAGGTTGTAGATATAGTACCAGAATAAAATTATTTTGAAAAATCCATGGAACTGTACAACACAACCAGTGAACTCTAAATTAAACCATGGACTACAGTTAACAGTACAATTTTAAAACTGCACTTTCATTAATTGTAGCAAACATTCCACACCAAAGAAAGATGTTAATAATGGGGTGGTATATGGGACTCCTGTATTTTATTCATGATTGTTCTATAAACCCACAACTTCTCTAACTATATATATATCTTCCTAGATATATACGATTCTTTTAGTTGCTACTGCAAATGGAATTTTCATCTTTAGCTTGTTTATTACTAGTGTCAGAAGCACCACTGATTTTAGCGTTTTGCTCTTGTGCCCCATCGCTGTGCTAAATTCATTTATTAACTCTGGTACCTGGTTGAGGATTTATTCAGGATTTTCTGTGTAGTGTATCATTTCACCTGCAAATAGGAAACATTTTACTTCTCCCTTTCCATTCTGATGCCTTTTATTTCTTTTTCTTGCCCAGTTGCTCCAGCTAGAACTTCCCCTACAATACTGAACAGCAGTGGTGACAGCATCCCTGTCTGGTTCCTGATCTCAGAGGGAAACTTTCAGTCTTTCACCACTGAGTACGATGTTAGCCATGGGGTTTTCATAGATGTCCTTTATCATGTTGAGCTTTTTTTTTTTGTTTTAATCAAGAAGGGGTGCTGGATTTTGTCAAATGCCTTTCAGTTTCAACTAAGATGATGGTGTCCTTTTTTCCCTTCGTTTTATTAATGTGGTGTATCACAACGATTTATTTTCTTATGTTGAAGCTCCCATGTATTCCTGGGATGCAGCCCACTTGATCATGCTGTATAATTCTTTTCATGTGCTGCTGGATTCCGTCTGCTGATGTTTTCTCTCTATTCATAAGGGATGTGGATCTGCAATATTCTTTTCCTGTGATACTTTAACCTGGCTTTGGTATCAGGGTGATGCTGGCCTCACAGCGTGAGTCAGGTAATGTTCACTCCTCCTCAATTTTTTGGAAAGAAAGAGCAGGATAAGTGCTAATTCTTCTTGGAATTAATGGAAAATAACAAGTGCTGGAAAGGATGTGGAGAAACAGGAACATTAGTTCATTGCTGGTGGAAATGTAAATGATGCAGCATCTGTGGAAAACAGTTTTACAGACCCTCATAAAGTTAAAAGAAGAGAATTACCACATGAGCTGGCAATTCCACTACCGGGTGTAAGCAGGGACCTGAACGGGCGCTTGCACACTCATGGTCATAGCGGCTTTATTCACAATCACTGTCCACAACCCTGGGCCCCACACTCCCACCGCCCCCGTGCACCTGAGAAGGCTGAGGCTCAGGCGAAGCGGCGGGACCACTCGGCACCGAGCCCGACGGCACGGCCGCGCCACGTGGCGTCTCTAGATACAGACAGACCCTGCTCTGCTCCCCCGCGAACTGCGGGCCAGATCTGGCAGCTGGGCCACACCCTGAGCGGTGCGGAGAGCACAGCACTGCAGAGGCAGCAGGGAGCAGCAGGGAGCAGCACGGAGGCCGGGGCCGGCCACTGTGGTGCAGAGCTCTGCACTGTCACGGGCCTGGGCTGCTCTGTCTACTGGTGCGGGGGCTTCGTGACCAGGGAGGACGCGGGAAGGGCCCAGACTCAGGCAGCCCTGGGTTAGGGCGGCTGGAGGCAGTTTTCCTCCTAAGGTGCAAGGGCACCCAGCGAGCAAGAAGCTGCCTGGAAGAGCTGGAGAGCGCATCTGTACCCTGGGTGATCCTCCCTGGGGAAAACGGACGAGTGGACGCTGCTGAGCGCTGACTCACAGGCGCCTCCAGCAGCGGAGGATGTGGCTCTCCCACCTGAAGCTGCTGCTGCCCCCCTGCTGCTGAGGCTGCTGACCCTGCGGCAAAGAGGCCGAAACACGGTCCGGGGGGGCCTCCAGCCGCGGAGAGAGATGGGCAGGGACTCCTTTTCCACTGTCCTTTGCCCAAGACTACCCAAACCAGTGGCATGGAAAACACACGCGGAGCCCTGGGACGACGGCACAGGGTGACCCCTCCCCACCCACCATGGCAGAAACCCACGACCAGCAGCCTCCAGGCCTGGCCCGGGCAGGGAGGAGCGGAGGGGACACGCTTCCCCTAATGTGCCACAAGCACACCTCGGTTCACAAACTGCGTCCTGCTGAACAGAAAGCACTCAACCCATGAGTGTCCACGTGGAGAACGCAGGCTGCCCTCACCAGGCACAAAACCCAGAACGTCATCAGAAAGACACACAGGCAGGAAAGCACAGGGACACTGTCAGGACGTGGGACAGGCAGCGGTCCCAGCAGACAGAGAGAGGAAGAAGTTGTTTGAAAGGACTGTTGTTCCAGTTGCCAACGCTGAGAAATGGATTGGCTTTTACAAAGAGGACTTATTAGGTTACCAAGTTACAGTTCTGAGGCCATGAAAGTGTCCAGACTAAGGCATCAACAAGAGGACACCTTCACTGAGGAAAGGCCGGTGGCATCCGGAACACCTCTGTCAGCTGGGAAGGCACGTGGCTGGCGTCTGCTGGCCCTTTGCTCCTGGGTTGCGTTTCAAAATGGCTTTCTTGAAAATGTCCCTGGGCTTGTTTCTCTTAGCTTCTCTCAGCTCTCTGCTTGGTTCTCCCGGGTTGTTTCTCCCTAAGCATCTGAGAGTCCTCTCTTAGCTTCTCCAGAGCAAACTCTGGGCAATCTCTTAGCTTAGACCTCTAAACATCCTTCTGTCAGCATCTCCCAGCGTCTACAAGCGTCAGGGTCTGTGTCGGCTCTCAGCTCTCTTAAGGACTCCTGTGATCTAATTAAGACCCACCCTGAATGGACAGGGCCACGCCTCCACGGACATAATCTAATCCAAAGGTCTCACCTACAGTTGGGTGGGTCACATCTCCATGGGAACAACCTAATCAAAAGGTCCCACCCACAATAAATCGGCACCCACAAGATGGGATTAAAAGAACATGGCCTTTCCTGGGGGACAGAACAGTTTCAAACCAGCACAGCTGGCAATCAGGAGGCTACAGCAAAGCGAGCCCCCACACCTCCCACGCCAGTGACTGCTGAGGAGCAGGAGCAGAAAACCACGACAGGCCCTGTGAGCACGGCCCATACCAGGGAGTGGATGGGGAGGGGCGGCAAAGACTGTCAAGGTGAAGTGATGCTGGGAGCAGAGGCTCACAGAGCGCTCCCGGCACAGGACAGCAAAGGAGCTGGAGAGAGCCCGGGACTCGGGCTGGTGACTGAGTCAGACCAGACAGGCGCGCAGGGCAAAGGGCTGTAAACATGAGGCCGAGCATGAGCCAGTGCCCAGCCCCGACCCCCTCATGCATGGCAGCAGCAGCTACAGAAACTGGGCCCAGGTTCCGGAAGTGTCTGGCGGGTACTGGGCAGGCAGAGGCACCTCATCCTCCAGAAGTGGACCCCTGGGAGGTCAGTGAGGGATGAGTCAGGGGTGAGCACCGACCCGCCCTCCTGGCAGCAGCGGCTTCTGGCCTCACACCAGTACCACGGCATGTAAAGAGGCGGTGTGCTTTCTTTGGCTGGTTTTCCTTCCCTCGCTTATTTGTGTTTTTGTTTGATCTGGCTGATCCCTGAGGACCAGTACGGAGGTCGGCGTGGGCTTTGGACCACACCGCACCAGACCCCAGCTCGCCACCTGAGCCTGCAGACAGATTTGAGGGCAGTGCACATTTTGTGTGTGTTGGGGGCAGGGGGAGAAAGCTTTTAATATTTTTTGTTGTTTCTCCTTCCTTTTAAAAATTATTTTCCTTTTTCTTGGTGGCAGCTGAGGAGTAAGAGAACTAGATTTCCAGAGTGACCATATTTTTTTAGATATTTCCATTATTGCAAAAAAAAAAAAAATTCAGAACATACAAGGAGATAGAAAAGTATGGCAAAGTCACAGAAAAAAAAAGAATTCTAAAGAATCTATCGTGGAGGAAGAACTTAGATCAGTTCTCTTAAATGAGATCAATGAATGAAGAAAAACATGGATGAAGAACTTAGGGAAACCAAGAAAACAAGGTATGGACAATAGGAGAATTTCAATAATGAGATAAGTTATTATTGAGAGAACCTCAAAAGGGGAGATAAGTTATTATTGAGAGAACCTCAAAAGGGGAGCAGACAGGAGAAAACAGATGGGAGCAGACAGGAGAAAACAGAAGCGACATGGAAGATAACACAGTTCAACAATTGGTCTTAGGAGCAGAAAGAAAAGACAGCTGGGAACCAACACATGCAGAGGCGAAGAAAGAGGAAAGACACAGAAAAATATTTGAAGAATGTTGGTCAGACACTTCCCAAATCTGAGGAAAGGCATGAATATACAAATCTAAGAAGCCCAACAAACTTCAAGCTGGAATAACTCTAAGAGAGCCACACAGAGACATTATAGTTATATTGCAAAAACCAAAGACAGAATCTTGCAAACAGCAACAGAGAAGCTATGCTCACACACAAGGATTCCTTAAGATAAATATCAAATTTCTCATTCAGAAGGCAGTGGGATAACAGATTTAAAGTCTTTAAGGAAAAACAATAACCAAGAATAATACAGCAGGCAAAACTGACCTTCAAAACGAGGTAAAAATTAAGACATCAGCAGATAAACAAAAGCTGAAAAAGTTCATCAAGAAATGCTAAAAGGAGTCCTCTATGTTGAAAGGAACACGAAGACCCCTGGTACAGCTGCCTACGTGGGTAAACTAAATGTCAGTATCACTGTATTCTTCATTGGTGAGACCATCTTTTACTTAATATTCCAATGCATAAAAACAATCATAAATCTCTGTTACTAGGCATGCAAGGCGTAAGGGTGCAACGTGTGATGAGAACAGCATGGGGGGGAGAACACACAGGAGTAGAGCCTGAAGGCTCTTCAGGTTAAACTGGTCTCGATTCAGAGCGGGTAGGTTATCTGGGTTAAACTGGTCTCGATTCAGAGCGGGTAGGCTCTCTGGGTTAAACTGGTCTCGATTCAGAGCGGGTAGGCTCTCTGGGTTAAACTGGTCTCAATTCAGAGCGGGTAGGTTATCCGGGTTAAACTGGTCTCAATACAGAGCGGGTAGGTTATCTGGGTTAAACTGGTCTCAATACAGAGCAGGTAGGCTCTCTGGGTTAAACTGGTCTCAATTCAGAGCAGGTAGGCTCTCCGGGTTAAATTCGTCTCGATTCAGAGCGGTTAGGTTATCCGGATTAAACTGGTCTCGATACAGAGTGGGTAGGTTATCCGGGTTAAACTGGTCTCAATACAGAGCGGGTAGGCTCTCTGGGTTAAACTGGTCTCAATTCAGAGCAGGTAGGCTCTCGGGTTAAACTGGTCTCGATTCAGAGTGGGTAGGCTCTTGGGTTAAACTGGTCTCGATACAGAGCAGGTAGGTTATCCGGGTTAAACTGGTCTCGATACAGAGCGGGTAGGCTAAACAAACTTAGGTTGTCAAGTGCAATCCCCTAGGTAATCACCAAGAAAAGATCTCAAAAAATCTACACAAAGAAATAAAAAGGATTCAAAATGGCTCATTAGAGAAGAACATCTAAACAAGGAAAGCAGTGACAGAAGCAAAACAAGGACAAAAACAGCATGAGACACACACACAAAAAATTAGCAAAATGGCAAATTCTTGCCTGATTGGTGATGGTCCTATAAGTACGTGGCATAAAGATTCCAATCAAAAGGTAGAGACTGGCAGGGTAGATAAAGAAGCATGATCCAACAAGTGACTCATCTTAGATCCAAAGACATAAAGAGGCTGAAAATGAAAGGATAGAAAAAACATTCCATGCACACAGTAAGCAAGAGCGTGCGGCGGAGGCTATGCTAGTATCAGACAAAACAGACTTTAAGTTCGGAACTGTTATGAGACATAAAGAAGGACACAAGACACTGATAAAAGAGACAATTCTACAAGAAGATATGACAATTATCAACAGGTATGCAATTAACAACAGGGCCCAAAATATATGACGCAAACACTGACTGAATTGAATGGAGAGAATTCTACAACAATGGTTGAGAATTTCAACATATAACTTTAAAAAATGGCAACAACATCTAGCCAGAAGGTCAACAGGAAACACAGGACTTGAACAATCTACAAAACAACCAGATTTAAACTGCATGTGAGAACACTTCACCCGAGAGCAGCAGAGCTCACAGATTCTTCTGCAACACAGACCACTGTTAGTGCATAAGAGAAGTATTGATAAATTAAACATAATCAAAGTAACTTCTGACACAACAATGGAATGAAGCCAGAAATCAGTAACAGAGGGAAGACTGGAAAATTTACAGATAGGAAAAAATTAAATAGCACATTCTTAAAACAACCAAAAGTTAAAAAAGAAATCACAAGGGAAATTAGAAACTACTTAGAAAAGAATGAAAATGAAAACACAACAACCAAAACTTCTGGGATGCAACGAAGGCAATGCTCAGAGGGAAAGTTACAGCTGTCACTGCCTGTATCAGAAAAGAAAAGAAGAAAGAGCGCAAATAAATGTATCTCCATACCTCGAGGAACTAGGAAAAGAAAGGCAAAGGAAACACAAAGTTAACAGAAAGAAGCAAACAATTAAGAACAGAGATAATGAGATTGAAGAATCAAAAAAGCAAAAGATGGTTCTGTGAAAAAAAATTAAAAAAAAAAAACCTGATGAACCTTTATTTAGCTAGACTGACAAAAAGAAAACACAAATAACTAAATTCAGAAATGAAAAGGTTAATATCACCACAGTTACAGAAACAGAAAGGATAAGAGAAAATATGAACAACTGCATACCAACCAATGAGACTGTCTAGACGAAATGATAAAATTTCTAGAATGACCTAAACTGAAGCGAGAAGAAATACAGAATCTCAACAAACCTATAACAACTGGAGAGACTGAATCAATAATCAAAACACAGGAGCAGATGGCTTCACTTGTGAATTCCACCAAATATGTAAAGAAGAGTTAGCACCGTCCTGCTCAAAATCTTCCCGAGTTCAAGAGCAGCGAACCCTGATAGCCCATGCCCAGGAGGCGACCCTGACCCTGCCACGAAAGCCTAATGAAGATAGCGCAAGGAAAGAAAATTACAGACCAATTCACCTTAGAATATCGATGCAAAAATCCTTAAAATACTCGCAAACAGAATTCAATAGTTCAACAGGTTACACACCATGACTAAGTGGACTCATCCCAAGAATGCAAGGGAGGTTCAACATAAGAAAGTCAACATAAAATATCACATTTACAGAACTAAGGGGAAAAAAACCCAAATGATGCTCTCATTTGATAAAACCCAGCTCGATGTCTGGATTACAAAATAAGAAAACTAGGAAAAGAGGGGCATCTATTCAGCATTCTACTCACAGACTGAATGTGGACCCCATGATCCGGAAGGAGGCCAGCATCCCGTCTTTTGTCCCTCAACAATGGAAGGATAAACAAAACACGGTAGACGCACGATGGAATATTATTCAGTTTTAAGAGTGAGGTTCCTGGACACGTGCTCAGTGAAGTAAGGCCTGAGGTCCTGGGGGCAGATCCAGGCCGCCTCAGAGAGCAATTGTGGGCCATGAGCCTCTCGTTCAAGCTTCGCTCTGTTTCCCTGGAAGCAAGCAGGGCCTCTGCACATCTGTCAGGAGGCCCGACCACGATGGGCCAAGACCAGCGAGAGATTCCAGTCCCTCAAAGCACAAAGCCCACCCAACCTCCATCTGGAAAACGGCATTACCTTTTTCCCCGTCTGTTTCTCCACCATGTCGCTGCTGAGAGCAAACTCTTCTTGCTGGGCCGCCTTAGAACACCCAGCCCTGGGCATCGTTCTGCTCTGTCACGTGACCTTCATTTATACTGCCGTCGCCTCATCGTCAACTGTCTGCTTCGAGAGAGAGGACAGAGAAGGTGAAAGTCCACTGGACTCGAGAGAAGACACAAACTCAGACAAATTGACACGTAACTAGTAAAAGCAGTAAAGAGTAAACGATACAAAAGGACGGACTACAAGTAGCCAGCTGGGGACGGCAGCCTCAGGCTCAGACGGCCGCCCCCTGGGCACAGGGACACAGGTGGGATTTCAGAACGTACTAGCGCTTCCCTGCAGGAGGGCGCGAGCTGCAGGGGGTGGCGGCTGTGCCCGCTGCTCCCACGTGACGACGGCGGCCTCGTGCCCAGACACCAGGAGCTGGGTGGCTGACGAGGTCCCGTGGTGCAGCCAGCCCCCTGCCCACAGGCTGAGACCTCCAACGGAGACCCTGCAGAAATTGGCTCCTTCCCATCAGAGTGTGTGCAGTGCAGCCCCGGGGCCTCTCACAGGAGTCGTCAGGGTTGGCCCAAGGGGCCCTGCGGCTCTGCTCCTACTGCGCCCCAGAGAACACGCACAGCCAGTGCCAGGGTTTCCAGAATGGCCCACTGCATGCCCACCACAGGAGGCCCAGTGGCACAGACTGTAGCACCTGCACACGCCTGCCACTCCAGGCCCTCCACATCCTGCAACCCACGTTCACCTCTGGTTGCATGAGGAATTCTGGGGGAAAGCCCGTCGGCGACAGGGGGCAGCGCTCGCTGAGCCAGACGGAACCTGATCACACCATCCTGGCAGTGGCAGCAACACCCCTGCCCTGCACCCTAAGGGCCCCGTGGCTGAGGACTGCTTTGCATGCTTCTGACCCTAATTCTTGTTACCTCTTACCAAGCTGCTCTCCAAAACCACTCACCCAATTTACAGAGCCCAAAGCAAATGGCCGTCACCTACACCCTTCCCAAAACAGGTTTGACTTCCCGGGAGGTGAGGGTGAGGGGCCTCACGGCTTTTAACAGGATTACGTTAAGAGTCCTTCCTTATGTTGTCCTGTTGTTTACATTTGTAATGTGCACATCCTACTGTTTGTTCATATGCTCTAACCACTGTGAAAATAAAAGTTGGAATTACAGTGACTTATACCTGGCATTTATCATAGCCCAATTATTTCCCTTTTCAAAATTAACTGAACTTTCCATTCACTGCAGACCCACTGCAGTTGTCAGGATGGCAAGAGCTCCGACTCGCCCAGGGGTGCCACCACCAGCTGCAGGCACAGAGCTTGCCCTCGGCCTCTCGTCCAGGCACAGCCACACCCTCTGCTCCACCCCCACCCCCACCCCCACGGCCCCCTGGCCACGCCACCCTGCTGCACACAGCTCTGTCTTGATGCTGCGCTCAGCTGCTTCTCTGGAGATTCGCCTGATCGCTGTGCACATCAACCCTTTGTCCTGGGAGCGAACGGCCCGCATCTAACCACGCACGGCAGAGGACACTGGCTGCCTGCAGGCTGGAGCGACCACAGGCAAGGCTGCTGGCAACCCTCGCATTCTGGGGTTCTGTGAACATGGTTTTCATTTCTCTGGGTTAAGTGACCCGAATGCAGCTGCTGGGTGGAATGGTGGTTTAGTTTTTAAAGGAACTGCCAAAATGTTTTCCAGAGTGGCTGCACATAGCTCTGTGTCCAGCCACGGTTTCCATTTCTGCCACTCTGACGGGGGCTGGTGAGCCCACCGAGGCTGCTAGTGCTTGTCGGCATCTGCAGAACTTTTTCAGGGAAGTGTCTGGTCTGCTGCTTGTACTCTAATTGCAGTGTTTGCTTTCTTCCTTTCTGTTGTGTTCTGAGAATTCCTTGTATATTCTAGATACAAGTCTTTTCTCAGATAAGTGGTTTGGAAATATTTTCTCCCACTTGGAAGCTTATCCTTCAACCTCCTAATAAGGTCATTTGCAGAGTGAAGTTTTCAGTTTTGAAGAAGCCCTATTTATCAGTGTTTCCTTCTATAAATCATGCTTTTGGTGTCAATCTAAAACTTCTTAGCTTAGCCCTAGATACTAAAGAATTCCTATTTTTTTTCCTTAAAGTCTTAAATAGTTTTAGATTTCAGTCGGTAATCCCAGTCCCCTGATTTCTGTCTATACAAAACGGAAAACGCATCCAGTTCTTTTGGAATATAGTGTATTTCCTCGTGGGTCACACTTGGTACCTCACCCTTTGGGGCCTGGCCTGTTGGGACTCTAGTCTGGTTACAGGTCTTGACGAAAACACTGGTGGTGGGGGTGGGTCATGAGAAGAATTAGAAGTTATCTCTCAAGCCATTTATCTCAGGACATACTGTTGCAGTTTCTTCTGGAGAAACAGGATTAATCTCTCCAGACAGAGGAGTGAGGGCTGCTTTCTCAGGGGAGGTGACTACAGGTTTAGCAGGCACTGAAGGATTAATCTCTTTCGGTGGAGGTTGGTAGGCTCCTCAGGACAGACTGGGGGGGGGGGGTGCTGATTCCTCAGGACAGACTACTACACGTAAATCTTACAAAGACTCAGCAGAACCCAGGGTTCCAGTGTCCTCACTGCCATTATCAATCCATATGTCCACATCCCAGGTTTCAGGATCCCCTTCTTTTGCAATCAATGCCTTTATTTTAACAGCAGACACCCTGTGAGGTTGAGATTTTAGTTTACATTGTAAATCTGCTATTTGCACAATGAGACTCTGGGTCTGGTTTTCAGAAATCACCAGTCTGCAGCCACAGGAAATAAGATTTTCTTTCAGGGCACACATAGAAACCTTTACATCTGTTATACGGCATCTGAGTTTCAAATCTGAAGCCTTCAGCTCGTCCCTTTCTCTTATAACTTTATCCAGCATATCTAAGAACAACCAGCCCAAATCACTATACCTCTTAACTCCACAAAACTCTGTTAAGGTGGCAAAAACACTGTCACGCAGAGCCTTGCTTCATACAAGAGTACAATTAGGAGAATCAAATGGTGGTATTTTGCGTATCTCCATTGCCAACTCATGCCATGGGCTGTCAGTGCCATCTTGATTATTGAAAATGCAGTCATTAGTGCCTTTGAATCTAATCAGAGTAGAAAACCAATTGTAAAAGCCTGTTTTAAGATTCTGTTTCTCAAGAACCACTTCCGATACCAAGCTGTATTAGTTAGGGTTCTCTAGGGAAACAGAACAAACAGGAGATATTTATAAACATGAGATTTTATAAAAGTGTCTCACTCAATTGTGGGGATACACGAGTCCAAATTCCATAGGGCAGGACATGCAAGTACAATTCCATAGGGCAGGATGCACAAGTCTATATGGATATTTTTTTATTGTATGTTTAAAAAAATTTTTTTTAAATATAGTTGATTTTTTAAAAAAGAGTTAATTAAAAAACAATGAAAAAAATATGCAGAGCCCCCCCTGAGGAGCTGGCGGAGAATATTGGGCTCTCCCACCTCGATGGTTGCTGATGTGCTCACAGACATAGGGGACTGGTGGTTTGATGGGCTGGGCCCTCTACCACAGAACTTGCCCTTGGCAAGACTGTTGCTGCCAAAGAGAGGTTTGGCTTGCCTGTAATTGTGCCTAAGAGCCTCCTCCCGAATGCCTCTTTGTTGCTCAGATGTGGCCTCTCTCTCTAGCTAAGCCAACTTGGCAGGTGAAATCACTGCCCTCCCCTCTACATGGGCTCTGACACCCAGGGGAATGAATCTCCCTGGCAACGTGGAATATGACTCCCGGGGAGGAATCTAGACCCGGCATCCTGGGATGGAGAACATCTTCTTGACCAAAAGAGGGATGTGAAAGGAAATGAAATAAGCTATAGTGGCAGAGAGATTCCAAAAGGAGCCGAGAGGTCACTCTGGTAGGCACTCTTACACACAATATAGACAACCCTTTTTAGGTTCTAGAGAATTGGAATAGCTAGCAGTAAATACCTGAAACTATCAAACTCCAACCCAGAACCTATGCATCTTGAAGATGATTGCATAAAAATGTAGCTTATGAGGGGTGACAATGTGATTGGGAAAGCCATATGGACCACACTCCCCTTTGTCTCGTTTATGGATGGATGAGTAGAAAAATGGGGGAAGGAAAAAAACAAAAAACAAACAAACAAAAAACCACCCAGTGTTCTTTTTTACTTTAATTGCTTTTTCACTTTAATTTTTATTCTTATTATTTTTGTGTGTGTGGTAATGAAAATGTCAAAAATTAATTTTGGTGATGCACAACTATATAATGGTACTGTAAACAACTGAATGTATGCTTTGTTTTGTATGACTGCATGGTATGTGAATATATCTCAATAAAATGAATTAAAAAAAAAAAAAAGTCTATCTGGCAGGCAGTGAGCTGGCAACTCCAATGAAGGTCTTCAATGAACTCCCCAAGAGGATGGCTGAAGAAGTGAAAGTTCTCTCTCTTCTCCCTTAAAAGTTTTCAACCAATTGGATTAAATCCAACTGACTGAATTTTCTCACTGCAGAAGACATGCCCTTCAATGATGTAATCAGACAAAGATGCAATCCACTGAATGGTAATTTAATAAATCAGCCTTCTGGTTTATTCACCAGTCACAAATGTCCTGCAGTAATGGTTAGGCCAGTTCTTGCTTGACCAAACACCTGGGCACCATCACCTGGCCAAGTTGACACATGAACCTAACCATCATACCTGCCAATCTCTCTCTTCTTAAAAATTGGTGTTTTTAAGCAAATGACATTTGATGTAATTATTCATACTTTTTGGATTAAGTCTGCCATTCATTTTTTTTGTATTCTGTTTGTACCATTTTTTATTTATCCTCTTTCTCTTTCTTGCCCTCTTGTTAAACTTTCTTTTTTAAAATTTCATTTTGGTTTACTTGTAGTGGTTTTGTGCTATGTCTTTATTTAAATATATTCATATACCATACAATCATCCAAAGTGTAAAACAACTGTTCACAATATCATCATATAGTTGTCCATTCGTCACATTTTTTGAACATTTTCATTACTCCAAAAAATAAAAAGAAAAAAATTAAAAGTAAAAAGAAGACCCTCCTTCCCCGTAATATTCATTTATTTTTGCCCCCAGTTTTCTACTCATTTCTCCATACACTAGGTAAAGGGAGTGTGAGCCATAAGATTTTCACAATCAAACAGTCACACCATATAAACTATATAGTTATACGCTTGCCTTCAAGAATCAAGGATACTGGATTGCAGTTCAAGAGTTTCAGATATTTCCTTCTAACTATTGTAATAAACTAAAAACTAAAAAGAGATATCCATATAATGCTTAAGAGTTACCTCCAGAATGACATCTCAACTCCATGTGAAATCTCTCCGTCACTGAAATTTTATTTTGTTGCCTTTCTCATCCCCTTTTGACCCAGAAGGCTTTCTCAATCACACGACATAGTCAAGTCTCATCCCCAGTAGTCACATCCCACGTTGTCAGGGAGACTAATACCCCTTGTAGTCACTGCAGGGAAGGCAGTGAGTTTACCTGCAAAATTGGCTTAGTTTCAGAGAAAGGCCACATCTGAGCAATAAAAGAGGATTTCTGGGGGTGACCCTTAGGCAGTTATAAGTAGGCTTAGCCTCTCCTTTGCAGTAACAAGCTTTGTAAGGGCAAGCCCCAAGATCCAGGTCTGGGCCTACCAAGCTGGCAGTCCCCAGTGCTTGTGAGAACATCAGGAACTCCCAAGTTGGGGAAGTTAAGTATTTTCATGTTTTTCCCAAGTCCCTCAAGGGGGCTCTGCAAATGCTTTTTATTTTCTGCCAAAATTACTCAGGGTTTGTGATGGTTAGGTTCATGTGTCAACTTGGCCAGGTGATGGTACCCAGGTGTCTGGTCAAGCAAGCACTAGCTTAACCATTACTGCAAGGACATTTGTGGTGGTTAATAGACCAGAAGGTTGGTTTATTAAATCATCAGTCAATCAGCTGCAGCTGTGACTGACTACACCAACAAAGGGTGTGTCTTCCACAATGAGAAAATGTAATCAGCTGGATTTAATCCAATCAGTCGAAGACTTTTAAGCAAGACAGACAGAGGACATTCACTTCTTCTTTGGCTAGCCATAGAAGAGTTTCCTGAGTTCATCGAAGCTGCCAGTTCATTCCTGAGGAGTTCATTGAACACGTTCATCAAAGTTGCCAGTTTGCTGCCTGCAGAGCTCATCAAACATCTTCATTGGAGTTGCCAGTTTGCTGCCTGCTCTATGGAATTTGGACTCGTGCATCCCCACAGTTGCATGAGACACTTTTATAAAATCTTGTATTTATAGGTATCTCTTGTTGATTCTGTTTCCCTAGAGAACCCTGACTAATCCAGGGTTGTATCGGGGCTTCATGCCATCGCACACAAACCAAGAAGATCTCTCTCCCTAGTCAAGGTTCCAGGTAATTATGGTATTTGAGTAAACTGACCATACAAGTTAAATTACATAATGTCCTACAGAAAATACAGATTTTGCACCAAATAAACATTTCTTCCTTTGGTCCCAACCAGAATCCACCGTTTTAAAACACAGTTAATAATATCATCCTTTAACCTTTAGTATGATCTACCCCAATTTCAACCAAGTCCATTTCGTTCATATCTCCAATCAAAGTCTGATCTCCTTTTCAGCCTCTTTAACAGCTGGTTCATGGGGCAATGCCGACACTCACAGCTGCTGAACTCTAGCTCCGAGTCCCAGTCCTCACACAGATACCTGAAGCTCCAGGGACCGACCATGTCACACACAAACAGCTCAGAATCTCAAAACGTAGAAATAACTGCTGCATCTCATGAATAGAGTGACTACTGTAAGAGCTTACAACCTAGGAACCTTTACATAAGCCTTCCCCTGATAACCCATGCTCCCAGATTCAATTCTCAGAGTTTGCACACTATTATTAGTCCATACTATTGAGGCATTATAATGTGTGTCTTTTCATTTCTGGCTTATTTCACTCAACCTACTGATTTGTTTGAACATCTGTAATTAGTTCTTTCAACTCCTGAATCTCAGCTGAGGTGTTAGTTTCTTCCTTTGATTGGGCCATATCTTCCCATTTCCTGATGTGGCTTGTGATTTTTTGCTGTCTAGGCATCTGATCTTAATTGCTTTATTCTGGAAGCTGTTTTCTCTCTTTTGCCTAAGGTTTTTGTTGGTTGACTTTGATCTCTATCTTATCTTTCTCTCCCCGACCAGATGTCAGATTGGCTCTAACCCCCAGTCGTTCCCCATACAAAATCAGGCGCCCACCGTGCCCTGCCACAGGGATGGGAGGTAGGCACTGGGCACCCCAGCAGGTTCACCGTATGTGGTGAAACAAATCTGCTGGCTCCTACTGGTGCTCTGTTTTCCACTGGCCAGCAATACCTGGGTTTGTTTTGGAGCCCTGCTTTAACAGTTGGGTCGTCTGAATTTCTTAGCTAAATCAGGGCCCGGTTTCCATGCAGGGCTTGTAGACCAGCTCCTGTACTCCTAACAGAGGGTCTGGAGCATCATTTTTCAAGCGCTTCAGTTCCCTTGCACTTTCTGGACTGTCCAGCAGATGGTGCTGTTCAGTAACGTCATCGTCCTCAGAGGCTGCTTTCCCTCCAGCCCAGGCTGCGTCTACACAGAGGAGCCCAAACTACAGACCAAAATGTGGCTCGATGTGGCTCCACCTGTGGCAGAGGACTCCCTCAGCTGACCCAGCACTCCAGCCATCCCCAAGGCAAGGAAACAGCTGCTGCTTCCCTCAAGGGTGGGGAAGGGCTTTCAGACCCAGGGCTGGAAACAGTCTCTGTCCACATTTTCTCAGTCTCTTTGTGCTTCACTGACCTGGGCCCTGAAATGTCCTCCGCTGTCCCCTGGGTCTTCAAACAGTGAAGGTCTCCCTTGAGTCTTCAAATGGGGGTTTGTCTCGCTGCTGCTGGAGATTTTACAATCTCTGTCCCTGGTGGGAGGGTCCCGTCTGCTGTGCCTCTCCCGCACGGAGACCGAGTGAGGGGGAGAGGAGACGACCTGCTGGTCTGGGTTGGAAGATTCCTACCTGATATTTCTTCTCTTTCTTCAATTTGGCATCTGCAGGGTCCTTCTCCAGTCTGTATCCTCCTGCAGAGTTTCAAACAGTTCAGAATTGTCCTTGTTTTTGTTGACTCTCTGAAGGGAAGTTTTCAGTAGCTGTTTACGTTGCCGTGTTGACGCCGTCACTCCGCAATCTCTTTACAGTTTTTTTCAGTTGGGACTCTAGGTATTCATAACTTATTACATTCTAGTTGTATTGTCATTTTAACACATCAAGAAAACTGTAGAAACTTTACCTCTTTTTATATCACAAATAATTCCTTTATATACATTTAGAACTTTATGAGACAGCATTCTAGATCTGGATTCTAAAGTCAAACATAGTTTAGAAAGCATAAGAAGTCTTGAGTCCCCCCATATTTTTACTATTTCCTCTGTTCTTTCTCCCTTCCTAACGTTCTAAGGTTCCTCTGGTTATCTAGCTTTCCTTTCTTTTTAGAAAACTTTCTTTAGTCATTCTTTTAGGGTAAGTATGTTGCCAACAAGTTCACTTATGCTTTCCTTCAACCAAAAACATTCGTTAAGGATAACTTCACCAGATAAAGGATTCTTGGTTCACAATTATTTTCTTTCAGCACTTGAAAAATGTTCTATCACTTTCTTCTGGTTTCTGGTGAGAAATGTAATGGCTTTCTAATTGTTTTTCCACTTTGATGGACAAGAAGTTTTTCTCTGGTTGCTTAGCATTTGCTGGTTGTCTTCAGCTTTCAGAAGCTTAATTATGATGTTTCTTGGTGTGGATTTCTTGAGGGTTATTCTTTTGTTAGGTTTGCTCAACTTGTTATATCCATAAGTTTATATCTCTTGAAAAACTAGGGCACATTTACCCTTATTCCTTCCAGCACTCCTTCAGGCCACGGGCTCCCTCTCGTCTTCTGGAACACGGACAGCAGGAAGGTCCCATCTTTTATTATCATCCCACAGGTCCCTGAGTGCTATTTTTTCCTTCTATTTTCACTCTGCGGTTCAGATCGGACAATTTCTATTATTCTACCTTCCAGGGTCACTGATGCTGTCTTCTCTCCTTTTCATTCTACAGGTAAAGGCCATCCATTTTGTTCTTCGTTACATCTTCTGCCTTTCTTGACACTATTTCTTTACTGAGACTTTTTCATTCATTTTAAGTATGCGTGTAAATCTTCTTGAAAGTATTTTAACATGGCTGCTTTAAAATTTTGCCAGATCTAACATCTCTGTCATCTCTGGCAAGCCTATTGTGTTTTCTCATTTGGTTTCACTTCTTCCTGCTTCTTATTATGATGAGTCATTTTTTATTGAAACCTGGCATTTCTGTATGCTGTTATTAGACTCGGGATCCTATTTTCAGGGACTGTCTTAAGCTGGCTTTCTGTGCTGAGGCTCTGGCAGAGGCTGGTGGGTGCTGCCTCATAACTGCCAGGCTCCATGCGAGAGGTGGCCGGGTTGCTGTCGGGTGGGGTGAGAATTTGGGCATCCCCCAGTCTCCAGGCACAAGGCCTCCCTGACCTGCACCAGGGTGGGGAAGATGCAGGTGTGGACAGCACACAGTTTTCTCTGTGGTATAGAGTGATTAATGCCTAGAAGTGTTCTCTTCCCTGGTCCCCAGGTCTCTCTCATGGAGGCTCCTTGAGGCAGAAAAGACAACCTGGAGGAAAGCCACCACCCCGGAATCCCCCTCCCCCGCATGACGCCCCTTGGGTCCACAGGACCCTCACAGGCCTGCCTTCTCCTCTCCACCTTTCAGTCTTATGTTTGTTTTGTACAAAGGTACACTGTACTAAAGCCCAAGGTTTTTAGTTGTACTTAAAAAGAGGAACAGGGGAAAGTAACCAAGAGCGCTTGGCTCCTCCCTTTCATATGGCACTTTCATTGTCAGAGTTACAAAACATTTTACTGCTTCTCTTCCAACAGTAAAATAATTTCTCTTCTCCAGAGATAAATGTGCTATACCTGTTAAATAAAACAAACCAAAAACAGACCAGGAAGTTAACAGCCTCTGTTACATATGAAGCAGGGCCTTTGGAATGCAATGCTGAAAACACCCTGTAAAAGTCAATTCCATTCCATTTTCACAGACAAACAAATGCTGAGAGAATTTGTTAACAAGAGACCTGTCCTGCGAGAAATACTAAAGGGAGCTTTGGGAGAGAGAGATCCTGAGAAAGGCAAAGAATGGAAGAGTATTACTAAGGGTAACTTAAAGGGAACAAAGAAAGAGTGGAAAAAAAATAGTTCTAACAACTAAAAACCAAAGGATAAGATGGCTGATTCAAGAGTTCCCTTCACAGTAATAATTTTGAATGCGAATGGGTTAAACTCTCCAATTAAAAGACACAGACTGGCAGAATGGATTGTAAAGTATGACCCATCTATAGACTGTTTACAAGAGAATCATCTTAAATCCTGTGACACAGAGACTGAAAGTGAAAGGATGGAAAAAAATATTCTACGTAAGCTGCAACGAAAAAGCTAGGGCAGCTATATTATTATTGGACAAAATAGACTTTAAATGAAAAGCTGTCGTAAGAGATGAAAGTATATTATATATTAATAAAAGGGACAATTCACCAAGAAAAACTAGCAATCATAAATATTTATGCACCTGTAAGAAAGGGTTAAGTTTAGCTTTCACATAGAGACAGCATGGAATAGGGAAAATGGAGGCAGAACCAGCTTAAACAAGCCCTGTGGTAAAGGGGAGAGACAGGGAATCTGCGCCAGCTCCTTATATGGAAAAGTAACTATGGTTACTGAAATGTAAAGAGATATGGGGTAAAATCAGAAGCGGGAACTCCCAGCAGGAAATTTAAACTGAATGAACTCTCTCGGATAGGCTGTTCAATTCAAAATATCAATAATGAGCTAGTCGGCTCTCTCGGATAGGCTGTGCAAATTAAAATCTCAAAAACAGGCTAGTTAGTTCTCTCGGATATGCTGTAACCTCTGTAGTACCCAGCCAGTGGGGAAACAGGGGAGGGACTTGCACATTAGGAATAGGGGATTAAAAGATCGCCATTTCCTTCCTCCTGCGTGCCAGCCCACCACATTTTTGGCTGTGTGCCCTTTCTTGCAAGATTGTAAATAAATACTTTTCTCCTCCAGAACCGAGTGAGCATTTATTCCCTTACAGGTGTCGCTTTATTTCCGACACACCCAACCAAGGAGCTCCAAATACATGAGACAAACACTGACTAAACTGAAGAGAACAACAGACACGTCTACGATAACAGTGGGGGACTGCAATACACCACTCTCTCCTATAGATAGAACTAGACAGAGGACCCATATAGAAATTGAGAACCTAAACAATATAATGAATGAATTAGACTTAACAGACATATTTAGATCGTTACATCCTAAAGTACAAGGATGTACATTCTCTAGTGCCCATGGAATGTTCTCCAGCATAGATCATATGCTGGGACACAAAGCAAATCTTAATAAATTTAAAAAGATTGAAATTAATCAAACACATTCTCTGACCATAATGGAATGCAATTAGAAATCAATAACCACCAAAGAACCAGATCTTTCACAAATATATGGAGGTTAAACAACACACTCGTAAACAAATAGTGAGTCAAAGAAGAAATTGCGAGAGAAATAGATAAATATCTAGAACAAATGAAAATGAGAACACAACATATCAAAACCTATGGGATACAGGGAAGCCAGTGCTGAGATGGAAATTTATAGCTTTAAATGCATATATCAAAAAAGCAAGGAAGTTAAAACCAAAGATTTAACTGAAAAACTGAACAGGCTAGAGAATGATCAGCAAACTAACCCTAAAGCATGTAGAGGAAAAGAAAAAACAAAGATTAAAACAGAAATAAATGAGCTGGAAAACAAAAAAAAAAAAAAAAAAAAAAAAAAAGAATAAATAACAACCAAAAGCTGGTTCCTTGAGCAGATTAACAAGATTGACAGACCTTTAGCTAGACTGACAAAAAAAGAGATGGCCCAAATAAACAGAATCAGAAATGAGAGCAGGATAATTACTATGGATCCCAAGGAAATAAATACATAATTCATAAGAGGACACTATGAACAACTGTATGCCAACAAGCTAGACAATGTAGACGGAATGGATAATTTCCTGGAAATACATGAACAACCTAGACTGACCCAAGAAGAAACAGAAGAACTCAACAAACCAATTACAAGCAAAGAGATCTAATCAGTCATCAAAAATCTATCTACACAATAAAAGCCCAGAGCCAGATGCTCCACAGGGGAATTTTATCAAACTTTCCAAAAAGAATTGACACCATTCCTACTCAAACTCTTTCAAAAAATTGAAAAAAAAGTAACACTACCTACATCATTTTATGAAGCTAATATCACTGATACCAAAACCAGATAAAGATACTACAAACAAGGAAAACTATACACCAATCTTTCTAACAAATATAGATGCAAAAATTCTCAAAAAAATTCTTGCAAATTGAATCCAAAGGCACATTAAAAGAATTAAACACCATAACCAATTGGGGTTCATTGCTGGCATGCAGGGGTGGTTCAACATAAGAAAATCAATCAATGGAAGACAAAACATTGACAAATCAAAGGGGAAAAATCAAATGATCATCACAATAGACACTGAAAGCATTTGACAAAATACAACATCCCTTTTTGATAAAAATACTTCAAAAGGTAGGAACTGAAGGAAACTTCCTCAGTATGATAAGGGCATGTATGAAAAACCCACAGCCAGCACTGTACTCAACAGCGAGAGTCTGAACGTCTTCCCCTAAGATCGGGAACGAGACAAGGATGCCCGCGGTCACCTCTATAACCCAACACTGTGCTGGAAGTTCCAGCCAGAGCAATTTGCCAAGACAAAGAAAAGGCAACCAAACTGGAAAGGAAGAAGTAAAACTGTCATTATTTGTACATGATATGATCTTATATTTAGAAAATCATGAGAAATGGACAACAAAGCTACCTGAGCTAATAAAATCAGCAGAGTGGCAGGATACAAGATGAATGCACATAAGTCGGTATTGATCCTATAAACTAGTATGACCTAACTGAAGAGGCAAACAAATCCATTCAGAATAGCAACTAAAAAAAATCAAATACCTAGGAATAAACTTAAGGATGTAAAAGACCTCTACACAGAAAATTACAAAATTTTAGTAAAAGAAATATTAAAAGGACCTAAATAGGTGGAAAGATATTCCATGCTCATGGATAGGAAGGCTGTTCTGGTTTGCTAATGCTGTCGGCATGCAAAACACCAGAAATGGACTGGCTTTTATAAAGGGGGTTTATTGGGTTACACAGTTACAGTCTTAAGGCCATAAAGTGTCCATCAACGAAGGGCACCTTCACTGGAGAAAGGCCACTGGCATCTGTAAAAACTCTGTCAGCTGGGAAGGTACTGGCTGGTGTCTGCCTGCTCCCAGGTTGCATTTCAAAATGGCGTTCTCCAAAATGAATGCATCAGCTTCCAATGGCCATCTTCATTATGTCTGTCTCAGTTACAGCTAGCTGTGAGCTCCTTCTGTCTGAGCTTTTATAGAGCTCCAGTGAACCAAACAAGGCCCATGATGAATGGGCAGGGCCACACCTCCATGGAAATCATCCAATCAGAATTATCACCTACGGTTGGGTGGGTCACATCTCCATTGACACAATCTAATCCAAAGGTTCCAACTTAATCAACACTAAGATGTTTGCCCCTACAAGAATGCATCAAAGAACATGGCTTTTTCTGGGGGACATAATATATACAAACCGGCACAAAGGCTAAACATTAAGATGTCAATTCTACCCAAACTGATCTACAGATCCAACACAATTCCAATGAAAATTCCAAAAACCTACTTTGCAGACTTGGAAAAGTTAGTTATTATCAAATTTATTTGGAAGGGAAAGGGGCCTCTAATTGCCAAAAACATCCTAAAAAAGAAGAATGAAGCAGGACGACTTATACTTCCAGACTTTGAAGCCTACTATAAAGCCACAATGGCCAAACAACATGATACTGCCACAAAGATAGACAATGAACAATGGAATCAAATTTAGAGTTCAGAAATAGACCCCCAGATCTGTGGTCGACTGATTTTTGATAAGGCCCCCAAATCCTCTGAACTGGGACAGAACAGTTTCTTCAACAACTGGGGCAGGGAGAAGTGGATAGCCATAACCAAAATAGTATAAAGAGGGCCCCTACCTCACACTCGATAAAAATATTAACTCAAAGTGGATCAAAGACCCCAATATAAGAGACAACACAATAAAGTTCCCAGAAGAAAACACAGGGAAACATCCTCAAGACCTAGAACAGAAGGGAGCTTCTTAGACCTTATAGCGAGGAAACAAACAACAAAAGAAAAAACAGATAAACGGGATCTCCTCAAAATCAAAAGCTTCTGTGCCTCAGAAGAACACGTCAGAATGGTGAAGAGGCGTCAACTCAAAGGGAAAAGGAATTTGGAAACCATGTATCTGATATGAGAGTGATATCCTCCACATATAAAGAAATCCCACAACACAAAACAGTAGTACAAATAAGCCCAATTATAAAACGGGCAAAAGATATGAAAAGGTATTTTCCGAAGAGGAAATACATATGGCTAAAAAACACATGAAAAAATGTCCATCTTCACTAGCTATTAGGGAGATGCAAATCAAAACCACAATGAGATACCATCTCACACCAATAAGAATGGCTGCCATTAAACAAATAGGAAACAATAAATGCTGGGGAGAATATGGGGAAATCGGAATACTTATTCACAGCTGGTAGGAATGTATAATGGTACAGCCACTGTGGAAGACAGTTTGGTGGTTTCTCAGAAAAACAGACATTGAATTACCCTACGGTGTGGCAATTACACTTCTCGATTTATACCCAGAAGATCTGAAAGCAGTGACACGAACAGACATTTGTACATCAATGTTCACAGCCACATTGTTCACAATTGCCAAGAGATGGAAACAACCCAAGTGTCCTTCAACAGAAGAGCGGCTAAGCAAAATATGGTATATACATACCATGCAATACTATGGAGCAGGGAGAGGGAATGGGGTCCTGAAACATATGGCAAAATGGATGAGCCTTGAAGACATAATGCTGCAAGAAATAAGTCAGACACAAAAGGAGAGAGATTGTATGTTACCACTACTATGAACTCCCTGAACAATGTAAAATCAATGTCTTATAATGTAGAATATTGGGGAACTAGAGACAGACAGAAGCTAGTAGAGGGGGGATGATTACATAATATGTTCTGATATGTCAATGAGGGTGAATTTAAAGGTATGGGAGTGGAAAGGGGTGATGACTGTTTGTTAATGGAATTATAAGTATCAGAGCTGTGTTGAAGGTGAATAGGATTGAAAGAGGTTGTTTAAAAGCATGTATCCCACAGATGAGCACTACAAATATAGATAGGTGCTTGCATGACATACTTCTAAGGTATGACACTGGTACAGAGTTGACAACAGAATGGTACACAGGAAGAATCTACCTACTGCATGCTAGGCACTATAATTAATAGGAATAACTTACTAGTACTACATGAATACTAGTGACAAATAATTACAGGCTGAAAAGAGCTATGGGGTGTTTTGGGTCATGAGAATTATTTAAAATGGAGTGATGAGGATTGCACAACTAAGTGATGGATTATCGTGGACAGAACATATACTATGTGAACTTAGGAACCCCTGACTTTATAAGTCAAGCCCTCAATCTTGAGGCTTGCTCTTGTGAAACTTATGGTTGTAAAGGGGAGGGTAAGCTCACCTATAATTTTGCCTAGAAATCACCTCTAGAGAACGTCTTTTGTTGCTCAAATATGGACTTTCTCTCTCTAAGCCCAGCTCTGCAAATAAATTCATCACCCTCCCCCCGACGTGGGATAGGACCTCCAAGATGAAGGAGTCTCCCTGGAGACATGAGACACGGATCCCAGGAATGAGCCTGAGCCCTGCATCACGGCGTTGAGCATGCCTTTTTGACGAAAAGGGGGATAAGAAAGGCAACAAAATAAGGTTTTAGTGGCTAAGACATTTCAAGTAGAGGCAAGAAGCTGTCGTGGAGGTTAGTCCTATGCAAGCTTCAGCTAAATTTGCTAAATGGCCACAGTATGACAAGCCCAAGTTAACAGTAGTCCCCAAACCCCAAAAAATACCTGGACCCCTATCTGAGACTTCATGAAATTTTACTAAGTTTATTCTTCAGAAAATTAACTCTTCCAGAGAGCTCCTATGCCAGCTAAGTGCCAAAACCCAGAGACAACAGCTTCTTCACGATGTGTCCCCTTTTCCCATAATGTTGACAGTCCTTTTCAACATGAACAAGTTAGGGTGGTCCATGCCTAAACATCCCTGAAGATTGGGAAAGCGATTAAACTAGAGGAAGGTGTAGCAACAGACAAGACAGATTTTAACAAAGGATCGTGAATACTGAATCTCTACATAATTTTCATTTTTTTTAGTTGCTGGGGTATTAGAATAGCTAGAAGGAAGTAAGTGAAATGGTGGAACTGTAGCCCATAACATTCTTTGAAATTTATTCTACAGCTACTCGTTCAATTGTACTTCGAAACTTAACACCTTTTTGTATATGTTATATTTCACAATAAGGAAAGAACCAAAACTGAAACTGTAACCCATAACATTCTCTGAAATTTGCTCTCCAACTACTTCTTAAATTGCACTTTGAAAATTATCCCTTCTATGTATATATGTTATAGACCACAATTTGAAAAATGATTACAAAAAAAAAAAGGGCAGAGACACTTTGAAGAGGGCTCAGTGAGCTCAGAAGGAAAATACCCAAGGAGAAGCTAGAGGGACCCACAGGAGAAGCTGTGAGGGACATTCTGGTGAGAAGCTGAGATGCCATCCAGTTTGCCCTGGGAGAAGCAGGCAAGGACCCTCGGGAGTTGGGATGAAGCCCAGGGGCATCATGGAAGAGCCACAGAAACCAGAAGCTAAAGCCAGGAGAGAAGGATGGGCAGAGCCAGCTGCGTACCTTCCCTTGTGAGCGAGGGACCCGGGTGCTGGCAGCCTGCCTCACAGGAGGCAACTTCTTCTTGAGGCCTTAATTTGCACATTTTCATGGCCTTAGAACTGTACATTTGCAACCTAAATAAATCCCCACAGAAACAGCCAATCCATTTCTGGTGCACCGCAGCCCGGCAGCGTTAGCAAACCGGAACACTGCGTGGGAAGGTGTGGGAAGGGCAGTGAGCAGCGAGGGCCCCTCCGGAGCAGTGTGAAGCCAGAGGGGACCGTGACTCCAAGCCGGAGGCACAAGCGACAGCGGCTGCAAAAAAAGGAAACCATTTGCCCTCCCCAGGAATTCTTCCTTGATTCTAGAACACAGAACCAAGCTGAGCACCAGGGGGAATCAACCGAAGTCTCCGTTTCTCTTGGGACTCGGAGCTGAGCCTTCGCTCAGCCCCAGGGCCAGCCCAGAGGAAGGGAATGTTCCTCGGCCTTCTGCCTGCAAAGTCACCCTCAGCCAGGAAGGGCCCTCCAGACAGGCTCCGAGGTCGGAACCAGACACAGCTTGACCCCTTGTGGAGGCCTGTCGGCCCCCAAGGGCGGGGCAGGAGCCGGCAGGCCACGGCAGGGGTGAGGCCGGCTGCTCCCTGCCTCCCCTGGCCCAGCAGGCTGGGGACACCTGGGCGCACCCCCACTGGGACACGCTCCAGCGACGTGTCTGAAGGGTCTGTTCAGAGACAGGACACTGGAAATCCCAAGAACGGACTCTAGTGCCCAGGACGGGGGTGGGTGGGGGTCCTCACCTCACACAGGTCCCGCAGGCCTGGCTGCCCAGGCAACACAAGCCTGGCACCGGAGAGCCCGGCTGTCACGCTCTGTCTCAGCTTCGCCCGTCTCTGGGAGGCAGAGGACGCTGTGGCTGTGGCTGCGGAGCCCGCGTTCGCCTCCCTCTGTCCCCATGGGCTCCGGGCTCCCTCCTCGCGGGGGATGAAGGCCTGGCCCACCCCCGCCCGCCCATCACCAAGTGACCCGCTCAACCCGCGCAGAGGCGGCTGGGACAAGGTTCTGGCCGCTTTCTGCCACCTGGGTGCCCGCCTGCCCTCTCAGATGCTACGGGGACAAGACCCAAGCACACTGCACCAGAAAAGCTCAATGGCCACTGTTTGGTCAGCGCTGCAATGGACATGGCAGTGTGCTCTGTGACGTCCTCCTCCATCCCAAGGCCCGCGTGGCCGACCAGGCCCTGGACGTGGCCCTGTTTTCCCAGGCAGAGCCTCAGAATCTGTCTCAACAGGAGCTGCTGCTGGGCAGGGGAGAGCCATTCCCATCACTGATCTAAGCATTTGTCAAGACACAGGAGGGGAGATGAAAATAAAACAGAGCGAATACACAAATTCACACACACGTAGTCACTCGACAAACACCCACTGTCCCAGCAAGTACCTCCTGACACCCGGAGCCCCTGGCCTCCCAAAATAAAAGTGAAGAGACTAGAGAGAACGACGCTGGCAAAGGCACCTCGAGGCAGGAAAGTGCCTGCACACAGCTGGACCTTGGCGCGATGGCCACGGCCCACGGGTGCCCTGTCCCCACTGGAGCTTTCACGAGTGTCCTCTCCACTCCTCCATCAGAGGCCGGGGCCTTCGGACATGGCTTCGGAGAAATGGAGGGAGCCGGCCGCCACCAGGAGGGGCCTCCCTATGAGCCACCACGCAGAAGCAAAGAACTGGAAAGTGTTCTGCTTTTAGTAAAGTCTAGAAAAATTCCAGGAAAGAGAATAAAAGCTTCAGAAACATAAAAATGAGAGAAAACTAAGTTACGGAGAACTGATCAGGGAAGCCACCGTCACTCAGATGCCGTCAGGAAGTGGTGCCGGAAGTCCTGGCAGGAGCCCTGGACCTGAGGACGAATGGGAAGCCCGGGGAAGGAGCGGGGTCCTGCACTCGCTGGACGTCCGGCCTACCAGGCAACAAGGAGCCCGGGCCGGACCCCAGGGAGGCGGAACAGCCCGCAGCAGAGGTCAGGAGAGGTCAGATGGCCACGACCTCACCTCAGGGAACGAGCACAGCTCACCAGGCCAAATCCAGCACTGCCTGCTTCTCTCCAGCCTGGGAGCGCAGGGTCGATTTTGTACTTTAAGTGCTCTCAAAAGAAAAGACGCAAAAGAAAACAAATATTTCATGGCGTGAAGATGATATGGATTTCAGCATCCACAAGTTTCACTGGGACGCAAGTGTGCCCACTCACTCACATTATTCACCCCAAAGGGCAGGGTGGGCCTGGGGAGCCACAGCCTGCACTGGTTCCTTTGCAGCCCTTCACGGGCACGCTGCTGACCAGCATGCCAGCCCAGGGGCTCTCCTGGTGTCCCTGGGGGCCACCAAGGAGGCAAAGCCCCTTCAGGGGCATCTGTGAGTTCAGATCATCTCGTAGTGACACCGAGACGACAGCTGAGCGCGGGCACCCGGACTGAGGGCACGGGGGCAGCGAGGCCTTTGGCCACACCCGCGGGAGCCAGCCCGTCCCACTCCCAGAGCCCTCGTCACAAATGCCCCTCGGTCACACCGTCAGCTCCTGTCCCGGCCGCCTTTCGTGGAATATGAGATTTACATGAGGGAATGTCTTTCAGACGAACCACTGTCATTAAGGATTGGGTATCTGGCAGATTTTCTCTCAAAAACGAATGAGGTGAACCTCCCACTTCCAGCAACACTGACAGTGGTTGTGGCATGCAATGAAATCTGAGTTTTGAAAAACCTGACAGCATCCAAATACCTGAAGATGTTTTAATGAGATCAGGTCAGATATCAAAAAAAAAAAAAGATTTTGTATTTTTAAAATGTGCAATGAAATGTATCAAAAATGTTAACTTTTTAATAAAGTGAAATGAAATGTGTCAACGTTCAGAAAAATCTGCATAGGTCACATGACCCAATATCCCCCAAACACCACTGGAGGGTGTGACCGAATCACCCCAGGGAAAGACGCCCCAGCCCCGGACAGGCCTCGGGGTGCGGCGACAGTGCCAGCTGGTCACATCTCAGAGTCCAACGACAACCAACTTTTAAGGTCCACAACTGTATGAAAAGGATGTGAAAACACGCTTCCTTCCTGCGCACGTCTGTGTGAGTCACATTTCTCATCTATTTCAAGCAAAACAGCACACTGCAGCAGACCGGCTGCAAAGGCAGTGAGTACCTGCTACTTTCATGTAAGCCAGAGACCAAAGAAAATTTGCAGGAATAAAAAACAGTATTTCTCTTCTAACAAGTTTTTTTGTGTTTTGTTGACTTATTAAGTAAAATAGTTATTTTTCATTAAAAAGTTATATCAATACGCAATGCTTTGGTTTTTAATGAGTAAGATATTTCTTAATATCCTGAGTTACAATTTTTAATATGATAATCTAACAATCTTTAGGGTTCTCAATTATCTTTATAAAGGGATTTGACCAAAATGTGAGAATCTCTACTCTAGCAAATAACAAGGAAAATCAAGCAAGAGGAGGGCGTGGCTTAAGGACAGGATGGCCCCGGAGGGCGGTGATGTGACTCATCGAATGACAGACGACCCAACTGGAACGAGCTTTTAAGTTAGAAAGTGTGACGGTGACACAAGTACAGACAAACCCAGAGAAGAGAAAGCCAGAAAGAGAGCGGTGCCTACGGACGGACCTGAATTTACAGCCAAAGTCCTGCAGGGTGGTAGTGAAGAGGGGGCTTTCCCCATCAGTGGTGAAGGGACAATTGGACTTTACAGGAAAACAAGACGTGACGTGGCTGCTGGCTTCTACCAGGCAAATAAGCCAGCTCTAGACCAAGACACAAATGTGGAAGGGGCCGCTCAGGAGCAACAACTGGAGACACAGTGGGAGAATCCCCTCATGACTTCAAGAAATTTAACCAGCAAGTAAAATACACTAAATCATTAAAGGAAACATCAGAAAATTTTTCCTACATCAAAAGTCAGAATTTCCATTCATTAAAGAGCACTTTCCCACAAAGGAGAAGAGATTAGTTCCTATACATGTAATCGACAAAAAGATTTCATATAAAAAATTATATAAAGAGTTCCTACAAAATTAGGAAAAGACAAACCACCCAGTAAAAAAAGGATTAGAGAGTTAAACAGGCACTTCACAGAAGTATCTGAAAGGCCAGTAAATAGATGAAGTGGCTCTCAGCTTCCTTACTGATCAAGGAAATGCAAACTAGACCCAAAATAGACTAGCAAGTCCTGGAGAGGATGTGGGCAAAGGAAGCCCTGGTATGTTCTGACGAGCACGCGAGCTGACAGAACAAATCTGGCATCTTCGACACACACTGACCATGTGCCGGCCCTATAAATTCTAGTCCCGGCCACATCCAAGAGAAGTGCAAGCAGACAGCAAGCAGCAGGCTTCCTAGCACAGGCCCCAAATGGCACGAGGTGCTCTGGTGTTAGGACAGAACATTATACAGCAACAGAAACAAATACACAGTGAGCGACGTGAGTGATCGTGCAACTACTGTGGGGCAAGAAGTGCCTTACGAGAACATGCAAACTCAGAGACAGGAAGTTGCATTCAGGTCACCAGAGCTGGGGAGCAGGGGTGATGGGGAGTGAGTGCAGAATGAGCATGGGGTTCTGCTGGGCACACAGGGAAGGTTCTAGCAACGGACAGTGTGCAGGGTCCTGCACCACTGTGTGTGCTTGGGAGGGGTCGGGCTGGGAAAGTCTGCGTTGTACTTACACCTCCACAACTCAACAAAAAGGAAAGAGAAACTAAAGAAGGAGCGACAATTAGATGTGACCCATGATGTGGATGGGATCCAAGGATGAAGGAGAAAAGACTCAAAAGGATATTAGGATGCAAGAAAAAACCGGAATATAGAATTTATATCAATACATTTCTGGATACATCAATACAGTTCTGGATAACTACACTTAAGTGATCACATAAATAAATATCCTTGTTTGTAAGAAATGTGCTTGGAAGTCTCATGTGTACAGGAATACGGCGTGTGCAACCTGCTCTCAAATGTTCAGAAAACAGATCAGATGGAGGGGTGGGGTTGGGGGTGGCAAAGGTGGCAAAATATTAAAATTGGTGGATCTGGATATGGGGGGGTAGGGATGTTGGAATTCTGCATATGAGGTTTGCATTATTTTGCAACTGTCCTGTACATTTGAAATCATTTCAAAATAAAGTTGAAGAAATACTGAATAACGTGCAGGTCAGGTATCTGTGAGCTTACCCACTCGCTGAAATGTATCTGTGGCCCCAGAACCGACGTGTGCAGACATGCGCAGGGCTGTGGGGAGGTGAGCGGCTGGCACGTGCATTCCCAGCCACAGTGGGGGCGGCCGCCCTCTGCCCCCTTCCAGCTCTCGAGAGGTAACAAGGGCCCTTCCACGGCATGTGCTCAGCGTCCGCAAGGGCCGTGCCGTGCCGTCACCTCCTCTAAGGAGCGCGAGGCTGCGCCCTGGCGCCTTCTGCCTGGACGAGCTGCCGTGCACGCTCAGAGGCCTTGTCCGGGGGGACTCCGCAGGGACTGTGGGTGAGAGGGGGAACCCAAACGTGCAGCCGGGGGCTCCTGGGAGTGGTCACACAGCACAGCCGTCTGTGGGTCACGGGCACCGATGACACGCGACGTAAGTTTTAAGAACACCACACTATATAGCTCAGGGATACTGGCTCGGGAGCCGCAACCGTTTGAAAAGGTACATTAGTGATTACTATAAAATTCTGGAAAAAATCATTTCTATGGAAGAGTTTTCTGAAGTTTCTAAAGCAGTGGGGTCTTCTAAGGCCCACGTGTTTGCTCTGTGCTGTTACGACCTGTGGACTTTGGGCTATGTGTCTCACATTCAATACTTCTGACAGCTACACGAGTGACATCCAAAACACGGCACTCCTGAGCCCACAGGCCCTTCCGTCAGGGAAGCTGGGCGGGACCCTGAAGGCAGCGCGCCCTCGGCCTGGCACCTGGTGAGCACCGCGGCTCTGGGCCCTGTGGCGGATCGGGACCCCAAGGCCCCCTTGGCCCCCGCTGTGAGTCAGCACCTCCAGAGGGAGCACAGCACCCAGACAGCAGCAGGCCCTAGGTACAGCCAGTGACGCACAGCTGGGGGGCTTAAAACAGAGGAAGGTGGGCACGCTCAGAGTGATGACAGAGGACAGAGGTGGTGGCGTGTGCCTTGAACTTACAACCAAGGCACGACCAAGGGGGGCCAAGTCATGCGAGACCCTCACCCAGATGGGGAGGACAGGGCTGCCAGGCTCTAGGAGACAGATGGGACCCTCAGCCTAGCAAGCTGGCACGTGAAGTCTGCCCCACGACCCTCAGGCAGGAGCACAGCCTCCACTAGAGGTGGACGTGTGGACACTGCCTCTACCTAGAAATGAGTGGAAACGTGCTTTCTATGAACAAGTGACGGAGTGTGCAAGGCTGGGTCAACATTCAGAAATCAACCGTTCTAATCCACCCCATAAACCCGCTACAGCAGGAAATTCATTTAATCCTAATGATTGATGCAGAAAAAAGAGCAGACAGAATTTAACAATCTATGATAAAAACTCTCAGCAAATTAGGAGATAAGGGGAATTTCCTCAACTTGGTAACAAGCGTCTACAGAAATGCTGAATCATACTCAATGGTGAAACAGCAACTGCTTTCCCGGGAAGGCAAACAGGCATCGGCTGTCGTCCCGGTGTGTGGCCTGGTGCCGTGGTCCTCGACGGCACAGGGAGGCAAGAAAAGGAGATAAAAGGCATGCGGATTGCCAAGGAAGAAAGAAAAGCCTGTCTGAAGATGACATGGCCATACATCTAGTACATATTAGTACATGTACTAATAAATTATTGAGTTCAGCAAGGTTGCAGGATCCAAGTTCAAATCATAAAACCCCTCATATTTCTATATTCTGCAACCAACAAGTGCAAACAGAAATAAAAATGCAACATCATTACCATCAATCACTAGCCCAAAAATAAAATGCATAGCTACAAATCTACCAAAACTATTTTAAAAATATATAAAACCTTTAGAAAAAATGGATAAACTGAACCTCATCAAAATGAAAACGTTTTGCTCTATGAAGATCAAGTTTAGAAGATAAAAAGTCAACCTGCAGACAGGGAGAAAACATTTGCAAACCACAAGTTAGACGAATGAAAAACACTCAAAACTCAACACTAAAAAACAATCCAACTAGAAAACTCATTTCACCAAGAGTGATGGATGCCCAACATCACGAGGCACGAGGGAGATGCAAACCAAAGCCCCACGGGGTGTGGCAGCACCCACTGCACGGCGGCCCCTTGTGCAGCAGGGACATGGAGCAGCTGCGAGGGACATGGCCAGCACCCAGGAGAGCTCGCGGGTGTCTCCGAACTGAGCGCACTCACACACGGTCCCAAGGGCACCCCAAGCACCCACCCACCCACCCGAGCACAGCTGCCCTCGGCAGCTTCGTTCAGCACAGACCAGGGCCGAAAGGGGCCTCCACGAGGTGGCCCAGCTGCGTCCTTCACACTGGCACCCCGGCGATCCCACGGAGCAGCCCTCCGCGCCGGGGATCCCGAGGCAGGATGCTGGGGACAGAGCCCGTTTACCTCGCCTGTGAGGATCCACACGGGAGCAACAGGTGGCCTGAGTGGGACCAGGAGGGACAGCTGGGGAAGTCCGTGGCGAGGCCGGCTCTGCACAGGGGTCCAGGCTGGTACGCAGCGGCACACAGGCGCCAGTGCCCGGAAACCCGGACAGCACAGGAGGGCGGCCTGCCCCGCTATGTGCCCAGTTACCACTCACCTTTCACTGCACCTTCCCAAAAGTCCACGATTATTCCAAAACAGAGTCTTTTTTCAAAAGAGAGGGAAATGAGGGGCATGAGGGGACTTTAAAAGGGGTATGGAAATATTCTGTATTTTGATTGTGGTGGTAATCTTTAAAAGTTCAGTAAAACTGTATGCTTTAAATGGGCAAATTTCATTATATGTCTATCTGTACTTCAAAAAAGCTGTTAAAAATAATAGAATGGTAAGGCATAAAAATTTTAAATTCCTATAGAAAGAGAGAAGCTCTGAAGAAGGTGAAAAAGGACGAGACAGAAGGTCAACTTGTTTTAATATACATCATTTTGTATATTTGGCTTTGGATCATATAAGTATTTCCCCTATAATTAAAAACTTTAAATATAAAAAAGCAATCCCTAAAAATTCAGAAGTAGAGGACAACAGTGAGCACACCTGTGCAGCCTGCCTGTGAGCTGTTACAGGCACACGGGGTGCCCTCGGGTCCCCTCACCTGGCTGGTCAGTGCTGGCCGCATGGACGGGTCCTCAGAGGTGTGTGGCCTCGTGCCACGGCAGCGGCTTTCACGGGCCGAGGGACTGGGAGCCTCAGGCCTTCTGTGACCTCACTTCGGAAGTCACTCCACAGACCCCTCAGAGGCAGGGGAGCCAGGTTCCGACTTCCGAAGGAGGAGCAGCTAAGAATTTCTGGACATTTTTTTAAACCACCACGTTAGTGACTTTTATTAAAACACAATAATTTACCATGTCATATGTCCTGAGAATAAAATGAAATACAAAAATTAAACAGGCCAAAACTATACACCGAGAAAAACCTGCTTTACATAATGACACTGCTGGCAGCCGAGTTAGCAACTGAACCAAAAGAATAAGTGCTGGGATCTCGAGAACCAGAGATTTCTGGTGTGGGAGAAAAAACAGACGGATGTGCGATCAACAAGGCTCAGTAAAAACTGCTACTAGTTTCCGTGTAAACTGGAAACGCCGGCATTAACTCCTGAGAGCACATGTCTGTCTGTCTGGGCCCTCCCCGGACCTCACGAGCACGCTGCGGCCGTGAGTGCCCACCTCCTGGAGGCCGCAGCTGGCCAGAGACAATATGGTCTGTGCATTAATGATGACGACAAAGGGAAGAAATGAAAAAATTTCAAAATACTGGAAAGCTAAATCACTGGTCCCTTCTGATGGGGGTTTAGAAAACTGGCAAGCAAAGCCAAACAATCAAATGCTGTTCTTGAGCGAGCGTCTCTTCATGAAAACGCGCCGGCCAATAGACGAAAAGGGGATGGCAGAACTGGGGTGCCACCCAGGAGCCAACAGGGCTGGGGACATCATCGGTGGGACATGACAAAATGAAAACAGCCAGGCACCCCCTGTGCCTGGCATGGATGTCGAACCCCGTCTATGAAGGGGTCGTGCCCCAATAAAAGGGGAGAACCCACCCTGAATCTGAATGGGATTAAACCTCTGGGTTCAGTGCCCATTTCCAGTGTCCGGGGCACCCAGCAGGAACCAACTCCTCTGCTGAGGGGCAGCATTGAGCACCACTGGCTACTTGGAAAGAGGTGCTGGGAGCCCAGTGGACAAAGGATGGGAAACAGCTCGTTACTGATTTTCACACTGATCGCAGGTTGAGAGTATCCTGGATATACTGGCTTAAATAAAAGGTATAATTTCAATTATTGTCATTTGTTCCATTTACTTTTTAATGAGGCTACTAGAAAACTTTAATGATGTGCGGCTTACGTTATGTTTCAGTTGGACAGAGAAGCTCTACAGGACAAAGACCCAGAGCTCCAAAAACAACATAACAAATCCAAGGAAAAAAGAGATAGAGGGAAATATACAGATTAAAAGACATGAAACAACTGCAATGTAAGGACTCTGTTTGGAGCCCACTTCAAACAAAGACCTTTCCTTTTTAAAGACACGTTTAGGACACGCAGAGTTGGGTGATGGCTTGGAGGAACTCCGGGGCCCTCAGAGTGACGGGCGCCTGTGTGTGTGGATCCTCTGCGAGGCCGTGGTGGTGTTTCCTGTGGGGGGGACGGTGTAAACGCCAGAGCTGCCGCGAGGCGGTGGGGGCTGAGCCAGGGAGGTGGGCCTGGGCACCTGATGCAGAGACTAAGAGAAACCTCAAAGACAAACTGCCAGAAAATACTTGCAGCACATGTCAAAGGACTTTCTTAAATCCTCAAGAACCCTCATAAAAAAATAAGCAATTCACAAGTAGCTTATAAACATAAAAAAAAAATAATAAAACCCAGCTCAGCTCAAGGCAGTGGGAGAGGCCCCTCCAAGTGCAGCAAACGCTGGGACTAAACTGTTACTCAGCTGTTAAGTGTAAACCGGATTTATAACAAAAAGCCTGCCTTTAAGAAGTCACACCCATATTTAGAGGTGAGGGTAAAAGCACCCAATATATCCAACTATAAAAAAAAAAAAAAAAACCCAACTCAGGGTCCACTACTACAGGCTGTGTGAAACTGGACAAATTACTCAACCTCTTTGAGATTCTGCCCTTCCCAGTGCGAAGCCAGATGATTTCTACGTTACTCTTTCACAGTCAGTTCATGCCCACAGTCGCTGAAAGATCAGTAAACTCACGAGTCAGGAAAAACACCGAAAGGCAGAGTGACAACGTCTATTGGGAAATATTTGCTGGTTCTTCTCAGTTTAACTAAATGGTTCACAGTCCCTGATTACTTCTGAACTACAAACAGCTCAAAAGCAAGAAGATCGGGAAGCACGGCGTGCAGGGACTGAAGAGGTGCCGAGGAAAGGCTTCCGTATTTAAGACGAAGAACTAATTCCGACGACACTGCACGAAAATGCAGAGCAACTCAGCATTTTCAAATCTGCAAATCGGCCTCAAATGAAACTGCGAGACCAATACTCACTGACCACAACACACCACCACGTCACCGTCGGCAAAGCTGCTCAAATGGGAACGTGAGGAAAACTCGGGGCGGGTCTCATGACCAGCTGCCAAGGCAAGTGCTGCCCGGGCCTCCTTGGCGGTGAGCACGGCTGGCTGTGGGGGCCAGGGCCTGTGCTCTCAGCCAAGGAGGCTGCACCCCCCACCCCACTTGGTCCTTCTCAGTCTGTCCAAGCGCCAGGCCCGTTCCAGACGCCGGTGTGACATGTGGCTTTCAAGGGCCATCAAGGCCCCGCAGAACCCAAGCCTCCCCATGGCCACCCCTGCCTAGGACTCAGCCGGAGCCACAGGGGCAGCTCTGGAGCCAGCAGTGTTTGCAGCCCCCAGGAAAGACGCCCTGCGGGGCCCGCGCCGTACCAAGTGCTTACCTTTCCTGTTTTCTAGCTTCCTCTATAAGATGAGGACCAGAGGCCTCTTGGAGAGTCTATGAAATGGTGCTCTGTATACAGAAAAGCCCTGTTTACATCCAAGACGTCACAACTCTGAGAGCTTTGGAGAAGAGTCCCTGTGATCCCACAGCCCCATGCCCCAGGCTGCCTCGAGTGGGTTCAGGACGAGTCCACTAGGAAGGTGCTTTGGGGTCGTCTTGCTCAGAGACATTACCCTGTGAAAAGCAGACAACCCGCTCCAGCACCCCCCAAGCCACCGGGCCGGGGGCCTCCCGGGGCACAGCGAGGAGCAGCGCCAAGCTCGGCAGGCGCCTGCACGGTCCCCACCTCTGAAGAGACTGGGCACGACTGATGGCTGCACAAGACTTCTGCAGAACGAAGCACGTTCGTCACAACCTGGTAATTGAGGGGGAATTCGGAGCTATTTGTTTCTGTGGGATCACAGGTGACAGAGGATGGACTAACAAAAGCAAGCCAAGCTGAACCTGTGGTTCTGAGAGCCACAACCAAGTCTGATGTGACCAGAAGCCAGTCGGCACCAGCAAGGCGAACTCTGGGGCCCGGGAAGGCCATCCAGGATCCTGCAGCACGAGGGTGCCCATGCGTCCAGCAATGCCCACCCGCGAGGGCAGTGGTGAGCCCCCAACAGCCCCATGCTGGGGAGGAGTCGCTGAGGCCACAGCCGGGGGCCGAAGGAGGCGCACGCACCCTGGGCTCGGGAGCTCCCGGGCATCACCCTGAGCGTCAGAAGCAGAGGGCACACACACTCCGGGTGTCGGGGGTCCAAATGCAGCTGAGCCAGCCCACGGTGATGGGCTGGGGCGTGCGACCACCGTGGCTGCCGCAGCTGAGCAGCTCCCTGCATGCCTGCCTGCAAGGAGGCCAGCAGCTGCTGAACCATCACTCTTGGCCTCGCCTCTCCAGGGAAGGACAGGTGCACCGGGCTGCGGAGGGGCTGGGGCACACAGCACTTCAGGTCTCCTGAGGACTGCTGCCAACAGTGCCTGCTGCAGGGACAGAAAAAAAGGGCTTCCCGCACGCGTAACGTCCTAAATCTACAAGAACAGTGTTCCATTAGAAAACAGCTGCAAGACCAAACGCCGGAACAAACCAGGTGAACTAATGTGGATATGATGGAAAGCAGTTTAAAATGAATGTCAGTGGGCAGCGAATGACCACAAAGCTGCGCGTTAGGTGTTCACCCTCAATTGGGTCCTATTTTCACCAATCCTGCAGAAGAGCCCATGCTTTAAGTCATTCGGAGAGCATGTCTCTGCTCCCCAGATGACCGAGCCCGGGTGACACACAGGGGGACAGCCTGGCCCTGCTCCAAAGCCTGTGGGCACCTCCTGCTGGGACCTGCTCGGCACACTCACCCTGCGCCCGTGTACAGCGTGATGGCCTTGCAGGCGTATGTTTCCACGTTGGTCCGTGAGAGCCCCTCTTCCCTCAGCTCCCGGTGCCCGTGCTGCGATGTCGTTCCACAGTGGGGGGCCTTGGCTGCAGCGTCAAACCTGGCGGGAAGCTCGGTGGACCGCTGACGGCCAGGCCCATCAGGCACCTGTTTCCAGGGCATGCGGCTGCTCCCTCCCCAGGGCTGCCCTGCTGCTCGGTACCCACTGTGCCCTGCGAGGTCCTGGGGACCCCACCCATAATTCTACCCTCCTCTACACTCCCAGGGCAAACACCAGCCTATAGGAGGTGACGGGCAAATGCTGACTGAAATGCCCTTTGGAAAAAGATCTGTCTGTCCTGGAAACACTTCACTCACACTCCTCCAGAACAGCAGACCTGCAGAAAGTCTACGGGAGGGAAAAAAGGAAACCTACCATCTTTGCTTTCCTTACGTTTAAATCATCAGTGAAGCAAAACAATAATTTCCCTCCCTTAACTACAAGGTTTGCCAAGTGGCTGCTCAGAGCAAAACAAGCCTAATTAGTAACAACTAAATCATTCAGAAATAACCGCTAATGAAACTGACACCAGCTACCTCATTTCCCCACAGTCACTGCTGACCGGCCGCGCCAGTGCAGCCTCACTGGACTCGGGAGGGCGGAAACCAGAAGGGCTGAGGGCAACAGGGGGCGGGTGGCCAAATACGCCCGTTTGTTCCCAAGCTCTGACTCCCAGGCTTGGAGACAATGTGTGCACCACATCGGAACTCTGAACTGCAGACCCTCACACGCTCCAGAGTGGGCCAACGCTAAATGAAACATCCGCGTCTGCAGACCTGTCCTGGCTCCCGGGGCCTTCCCAGTGTGGAGGGGCCCTCATGGCCGGGGGGAACTGGGCAGGGACTGCGCACGTGCAGCACCGGGCCCACCTCCCAAGCCCTAAGCCGCCCTCTGCAGCCGGGGGAACCCCCACCCGGGACAGCTCTGCACTTTCTCAGGGGCCCCGGGGGCGGCTCGCCCACACCCCAGCCTTCAGTTTTCTCATTTCCCTAATGATTTTGAGTCCTGTTAACACTCACTTGGGGAAAGTGGGCTTCACAGGGGCTGTTTCTGCCAAACTGGGCCAAGCCTTCTTCCCACACACCCTGGAGGGCAAGTGCCGCTGCAGACAGCACTGCGTGGTGCCGCATGGGTCACCCTCCCAACAACATGGCTGAAGTCAGGTGCGCACTGACGCCCTGCGGCCTCTCTCACATCACACGGGTGCAACTGCTGCTGCGGGGGACTGGACCCGGCGCAGGGCCAGAGGCGTGGCCCCACCTGCCTGCAGAGCCATGTGCTCAGAGGTGCCGCCAGGAAGGGCTCGCGTCTGTGCCCAAGTCCTCTCCCATTAGCCCAGTGATACCCACGGTGATACCACAGAGGCTGGCGTGCACCAACACCACCTCCTAACCAGTGTTAGATTTCCAACTATCAGGCGTCCAGGCCAACGGCCCACTCCAGAAGCTGCCCCAGGCCCACGCAAACCGAGTGAAGTGTCTGCAGGGGAGGCTCGCCCCACGGGTGGCCCAGCCCAGGGCAGGACACTGGCCATGGTGAGGAGGGACAAGAACGGAGAATGCATGGAACCATGGGGAAGACAGAAACTCCCGAAAGAGCCAGAGCAAGGCAGCCGACCACCGACACGCCACACGCGCACCCTAATTAAGACGGAACGGCCCCACCATTCCCTTCCCTACGGAGAGGAGAGGCGTAAGTATCCGGAGAAACTGAAACTTATTTTTTCTTTATTTACAAAACACCCCAATAACCTAGGTCTCCGTACAAAAATGTACAAAGCAGCTTTATTCAAAAGAGTCCAAACATGCAAACAACCCAGAGTCCCCGACAAATAAATGGATGAACACGCCGGGCCCTGACTGCACACTGAAACACGACTGGGTGATACAGAGGGAGCCGCTGGGTCACCCCGAGAGGAAGATGCAGACACGAGTGCACCAAGGCCGGGGGCAGAACAGTGGGGAGGGGACACCGAACTCAAACTGCACACTTAAACCCTGGGCATCTGAGTGTGTCTAAAGAGAAGAAAGAAGAAAGCACGTGTTTGCCTGGAGAAAACATTTCAGCAAAATAAAGCTGCGTGTAGACCACCCTGGTGGCCCCCAGCAGAGGCCACGCAGCAGCTCACACTGCAGGTCAGCAGGTGCTGCGTCCAGATCCAGGGCCCCCTCAATCACCACCTCCAGGACCCCTGTAGTAAGACAGCATCCCAAGGCGCAGGCCACCTCCGTCTGCCAGACAGCTCCTCGGGCCTGGAGTCTGGATGCAGCTCCTCTTCTGTGCTCAAATGGCTGTCTGATTCCGAGGAAAAGTCACCACAAAAAGCGGGATTTGTTTAAAACAAACTGAAGAGGGTCTCGATTCAGCCCCCAGAAAGAGGCTCTGTGAAACTGGAGGGCACCTGCTGCCCAGGGCCTCCCCGACCTGCCACCTGGGGCCTGGCAGCTGCGGGGGCTCGTCCTGACCCATGGACGGCCTGTCTGTGTCCACTGATGGCCGGGACGGGAGCTGCCCCAGAGCCTCGACCCTGCCTCCCAGCCGGCACATCCCGAAACAGGCACCGCCGTGCCCTCTAAGAGAAAGGTTGCTGACTCCATGGCCAGACACCTTCAGGAGCAGAGGAAACAGGAGGTCCTGGAGAGAGTGCCAGTTTCAGCAAAGGAGCCCCAGAGTGTATGGGACAGAGATTAACACGAAAAGGGGCTTTACAAAAGCTATGACCAACAAATGTTAAACATAATTTCAACATCAAATAATGATCCAGAAGCTACTAACAGTGTTGATCTGAGGAATGGGAAAATGACTTGTGGAAAATTTTATTTACTTCCTCACTTTCTACCAGGCGCGTGTACTGCTATAACATGGTTACAGACAAAGACTACCCAGCGGCACTTCAGCTGGCATCAGCAATGCCACTGGGTGGCTCGGAACCCATCAGACGATACCCACACGGGAAGCAGGGAGTGCAGCCCACAGGTGAGTGTGGACCCCTCTGAGGGCAAACGGTTGCACAGGGTGAGCAAGCAGCTGCAGGTAGCCCTCGGAAAGCCCTTTAAGGTGAAGAAGGGTCCGGCTGCCTCGAGTGGCAGAGAACAGCTGAGGCCACAGGTCCCTGCCACACACCCAGGGTGCCCCGAGGCCTCAGCCCCTGGCAGCAGTGGCCGGCCGGACAGCTCTGCCTCGAGTCCCTTCATGCTCGGGATGCACCGGGAGCTCTTTATCAAAGCACACTTCAGTTGCTTGAAGGAGCCGTGATTTGTGTGAAATGGGTTCCTCATAAGAAGTATTTTCTAGCCTGTAATTGTATAACAAGGCAACAACAGCTCATGTTTCCTTAAATATTTTGAGCATACAGAAAAGAACGAGGGGACAAATTACAGCTGCTCCTGTGTCCCCACGGCACCGGGTTCTTTTAGTGCAAAATCCCAGGCCACGCATAGCTCAAGCCCCCCACATCCCGGCTCCCCAGACAGCAGCATCTGCCACCGAGGCCAATTCCTCCAGGCATGCCTAATTCTTATACCACATATAAACCTATAAACACAGGATATTTTTGCAGGATTTTACACAATATATAAATTGTATGAGTCCTCCTGCAATCTTTTATCCCCCTGAAGATTATTTTTTGAGATAAAGTCAGGATGATACACGCAGTGTTAATCTATTTGCTACAACTGCAGTATATTTGTCTAAAAATACCCTTCTATATACATTTTCCACAACTTTTTGCTATCACTAACAATGCTACAATGAACAATTGTCTACACATTTCTTTATGTGTGTGTGCAAGAGTTTCTAATTAGGCTTTTAACTAGAAATGGGATTGCAAAAAACTAAATGATTTTTAAAACTGAATGAATCTTAAAACTGTGTAGTCATTCACAAACATGAGTTCTCTAGCTTCAGATTAGAGCACACGCTCCCTGTTGCAAGGCTACTGAGACATCTTGATCAGGTGTGGGAAAACGCCACCTTGCACAGAACAAGACTCTTGTGGAAGAAGATCTGGTACTACAAAATAAGTCAATAATCAACCATTTTCATTTAAATAGAAATTGTAAACTCAAAGGGTAGTGTGAGGCTCTCGGTGGCTGAAGCACCTGAGACAGGCGAGTCCCAGCTCAGATGAAGGAGCCAGGGACCAGAGAGCTTGAAGCTCCGGAAAACAACTGAAACAACAAATGTGTGGGCAGACGGACGTTCCTCGGAAGAGGGTCTGCAGCTTCTTCCCGATCCTCAGGGGAGCCTGTGGCTGACAAAAGATTTAGACTTTCTTTTCATGAAAGAGAACTGGGAATGGTGATGACTGGATGGCACCCAAGGGACACATTAGGAGAGCAGTTTCATCTCCAAATCCAACTTCCAAATATATTAAAAATTCATCAACACACCTAGAAGCAACAATCGACCCCAAGGTTTCTTTATGTCCAAAATAAATCATAAGTGATAAGTACTGTGAATATTGTTCATATGCAATATTTTAAACAAACAACCAAGACTTCCACTGAGAAAAGACCAAAGGCTCAAGTCCAGAGATTGCTTCCAAGGAGAATTAGGTGAGACCACTGAAAATTCCAGTTTTCCTGCAATCATGAAATGCAGAGATGTGAAAACAATTGTGCGGTTCTGTTTCTAACGACTCTGAAAGTATCAAGGGATTTTTCTTTTCTAAAAGAAGGCAGACAAGGTAATCAGGTAATCAAATAAAAATGGAGTAGACACTGTAAGTTACAGCTGGGCGATCAGTGTGCCAATTCCAAAAGGTCACACGCTCTCCGAGCCTTTCCGCAGGCCCACGTGGGCGCCAAGGCTGAAGCTGGTCCCCTAGCAACAGCTCTGAACATATGTGCGGTGGCATCAGCTGATTCCTGAAAGCTGTAAATAGGGGATGGTGGTGTAGAAAAATAATTCCATACAAAAGCAAGGACCACCCACTCCCTCCATCCATCCCGCCCGTTCTCTACATCACACGGTAAACACAGAGTACAGTCCAATACATGCACGCGTGGTTCAACACCCTCATATGCCACCTGCAAATATTATATACCTATGGAAAGCCAAATGTACAGCAAGCATGGGTCCAGACAAGAAAAGGCCCCAAACAGAAGACCCCGTGGCCCAGGTGGCTGTGGGAGACTTCTCCCAGCCAGCCCTCTCTAGGGGCCCCCAGGCCTCTCCCTGGGCGGACTCTCCACCTGGACTTGGAGGCGCAGGGCCAGTCCCCACGGGGAGGCCTCAAACCAGGGGGTCCCGCTGCCTGGGAGAGTCAGCCCCTGGGGAACGTGCTCCAGGCCGTCACTTGGCAGGTACCTGCTTTTCCTCAGAATCGGTTTTTATTTTCCTTTGAAGGACACAGTGACCTTGGGGAAAAGAAAATATCAAATTTCCTGGTGATTCCTGAGACCTTGGAAACAAGTGGGTCTAGGATAAATCACCGTATAAATCCACGTGCCAGGCTTACAGAGAGACAACCAAATATGAACTACAAAAGGAGGAGTGAGGACATACTTGAAAAGAAAAAGAAAGTAGCATAATTTCCTAATAACCTCCAGCATCATCTTCATTAAAATCATAAATACCTATCCCATTATTTTCTCTCTTCTTCCAGTATGTAATGTGGTTTTTCCTTATTTTGTTTCAACCACATCTTCTGAGCATTTTAAAGGAAACCAGGCAAATAAATCCCCAAGTATGAGCTGAGCTCTTAAGAGCAATAATAAACTTGATATTCTGTGATTCAGAAAATCCATTTATTGGTCTTAAAGATACACTGTGCAGTATGATCATTAAAATCGAACACTAAACATTGCAAGGAAACAACGTAATTGCATGTTAAAACACGAGAAGGTGTTTTACTCCACTTACAGTCAAGTTTTTGTTTACTACGGGGCCTCTTTGCAGTTAGCTTCCCCTACTGGCAAGGGAGGGAGAAAGGAACAAGGTGAAGGAAGAGAAGGTTTACATCACGTGTGCCTACAAGGAGGCTCTGTAATTCTGAACTCATCATGCAAAACTAATAGAGGTCACACAGGCACGTCTGTTAGCAACTCTAAATGCATTTTATTTGAGTGATACCTATGTTCCTAAAAGACACAAACTGACATTTACAAACTCAAACATCTTAACTGTTTTGAAGATCAAGCTATTTCAACTGCATCCATGGCAAATTATTTTAAAGTAAAAAATCAACTCAAATTTGTCTTTTTTACGAGTGATTTCTTAAAAGTCAGGCTCCACAGGTATTCGTAAAACAGAACAGATATGAGTACGAAACTGGCGGAGAGGCACACACAAAACCCGGCGTGCCCCATCTTGGGCGGGCGTCCGCTAGGGAGTGGAAGTGTCCGGGGTTCCCACTGCAATCAGAAAACTGAGGGGCAAGGAATCTGAGCTGGGCTGGCACTACCTGAAGAGCGGCAGCTCATGGTCCACAGAGAGCACCTCCACGGAGAAAGAAAAACGTATACTGCATGTGTTCCTCAAGGAAGTGCCTAAAACACTGAGAAACAGATCGAAATGGAATGAAATTTCAAGCCGTGCTGCCTCCCTCCATTCCAGGGCCCCTGTCCTAACATGCGGATAAACTCCACCGACTGTGCACGGCTCCGCCTCACATTCCAGTCCACGGGGGAGGAAATGAAGGCCCTCGGAAACCAGGATTATGAACTGCTTTTGGCCCCGGGAATGTGGGGGTGCACCCTGCTCCCGAGGCCCTCTGGAAGCCTGCAGGAGGGTGTTCGGAGCATACTGGAGGAAAGCAGCACACGCAGGAAGTACTCAGGACACACTAGCAACTATGATTAACGATAACTGCCCAAACCCCTTAAATCAAAGGCGTGTGATGGTCCACTGCAGATTACACGTGCACGGTGACTGACTTTCTTACGTCATGTTATTTAGCGCTGCTAACGCCCCCAGTCTGAACAGGTGGCATTATTTCCATTTACTGAGGAAGAGGCTGGGGCTGAGTTCACCCAAACCCACACCCTTACTGCAAAGGGGCCTGGCTAGGACTGGGGGCGGCATGCCCCGAGCCCCCCGCTCCCCACACTGCCTTGGCGCACTCTCTCGCCCTGTCTGTCTGAACACGTGACATGAGGCTCACCCTCGTGGAGCTAACGTTCTGTGTGCTGACACCACCTAACGCACGAAGGCGCCTGACTGCATCCCTCAGGACTAGCCCCCGGAGGGCGGGGGAGGACGAGGGGGCAGGAGGGAGCACCGCGAGGGTCGCTGTCTCGGGAGGGGGACTGGGGCCTCCACGTGAAGATGGATCTCCGAGCAGCCAAGGCGGCAGAGAGGGTTACACGGGAGGACAGAGGGGTGCTGGGGACGGCGTCTCTCATCAGTGAAGACAAAGAGGCGGAATCAGGGTGGGCCATGGGCTGCTTGTCAGTGTGTCCTCGTTTCTGAGTGAACACCGAACCACACCCAACCTGATTTCATTATTAGGCTTCTTATGAAAAACAACTGCTGGCAAAAATGAGGTCAAGGGGAAAAGCATAAACAAACATAATTAATTGAAACAGGAAATTTTCATACACCCATGAACGAGGGAAGGGCAGGTAACCGAGTTCCTGAGATCCCCCACCATGACACCATGCCTAAATACAGGGTCAAGGAATAAAAAGGAAAATAACGAAAGTAAACGTAAAGCCCACCTGTGAACGCCCCCGCCCACCCCACTGGCCTCGGGGCACCTTCTCCACAGCCCCAGGAAGCTCAGGGAGCAAAGGGGCATCAGCCTGCCACGTGCGACTCTAACTTTCAAGGTAACCACTGCTAAAACAAAGTGTGTAATTTTCAAATTCACAGAGGAAAATGGAATAAAAAAAATGTAAAAGGAAAAAAAAACGGTGGGTCAGAAAAACAATAACAAAAAGCACACCACAATATAGTAGAAATACACTGACCTGCTTATTAAATACAAAAGTCAGCTGCCGCATGGTTCAGGGCTGTCGCAGTTCTGGGGCCAGTGCACACGCCGGCTCTGCAGGGCTCGGGGGGAGCTGGCTGGACCCTGCAGCAGGGCCCACCCCAGCCTCCAGCGAAGGCCCACCCGACGGCCATCATGCCGACCCCGTCCCTCAGCTTTGCTTACTAGGTGTGTTAGTTTGGATGTATTATGTCCCCCCATACACCATTACCTTTGATGTAATCTTGTGTGGGCAGACCTATCAGCGTTGATTAGACTGTAATTCTTTGAGAGTTTCCATGGAGATGCGCCCCACCCAACTGTGGGTGATGATTCTGATTGGATAATTTCCATGGAGGTATTACCCCATCCATTCAGGGTGGGTCTAAACTAAATCACTGGAGCCATATAAATGAGCTGACAAACAGAAGGAACTCAGTGCAGCTGAGAGCGACATTTTGAAGAGGAGCTACAGCCAAGAGGGACACTTTGAAGAATGCACAGAAGCTGAGAGAGTAGCTACAGATGAGAGACAGTTTGAAGACAGCCGCTGAAAGCAGACTCTTGCTCTGGAGAAGCTAAGAGAGGACAAACGCCCCAAGAGCAACTGAGAGTGACATTTTGAAGAGGAGCTACAGCCTAGAGAGGAACATCCTGGGAGAAAGCCATTCTGAAACCAGAACTCCAGAGCAGACACCAGCCACGTGCCTTTCCAGCTAACAGGTTTTCCGGACACCAGTGTCCATCCTTCAGTGAAGGTACCCAAATGTTGATGTGCTACCTTCGACGCTTTATGGCCTCAAGACTGTAACTGTGTAACCAAATAAACCCCCTTCATAAAAGCTGATCCATTTCTGGTGTTTTGCATCCTAGCAGCATTAGCAAACTGGAACACCAGGGAATGTCTTCATCTCACCCTCATTTTTGAAAGGCAGCCTTATAAGCTGTTAAATTCTTGGGTGGCAACTGTTTGCTTTCAACGCTTTAAATATTCCAGCCTCTGCCCTCTTGTCTCCGTGGTTTCGGGTGAATCGGCATTTAACCCACCTCAGGCTCCCTTGTCCCACAACATGGTGCTTCTCTCTTGCAGCCACTAGAAGCGCTCAGCCATCTGATGCAATGTGTCTAGACACGGTTCTCGTCCAGTTTATCCTGTATGGGGTTAGTCAGGATTCTTGGATGTGCATATTCATGTCTTCCTTTAAATTCATGAAGTTTTCAGCCATTTCTTTTTTGAATATTTCTTCTGCCCACCCCCTTCTTCTCCCTCTGGGGTCCCAAAACGATTGTGCTGATGCCCTTGATGGGGTCCCACAGGTCTCCTGGGCTCCGCTTGCTCCTTTTTGTTTTTCTTTCTGCTCCTCAGCCTGAATCATTTCAGTTGTCTTGCCTTCAAGGTCACTGATTGTTTCTTCTGCCAGCTCCAATCTGATTGAAACTCTATAGGAAATTTTTCATTTCAGTTATTGCAGTCTTCAACTCTAGTGTGTGTTTGGTTCCTTTAAAAATTGATTTCTCTTTATTGAGACTCCCATATTGTCCATTCATTATTTTCATGACATCCTCTAGTTCTTTCTGTTTTCCTTTACTTCCGTGAAGATAATTTTTTAAAGCCTTTGCCCAGTATGTACAAAGTCTTGGTGTTCTTTGTTGATAGTTTCTGGATTTTCATCTTGTTCCTTTGAATGGGCCATCGTTTCCTTTTCTTTGTTTGTCCTATAATTGCCTGTCACACACTGTATGTTTTAGTATTTTAAAGCGTTAACTCTGGGATTCAGTCCCCAAGCTGTCTGTCCCTTACATTTGTGTTCAGCTAGTGATGTGACAGACTTCCTTTAGATCAAGAGTTAAAAAAAAACCAACCAACCAACCACCATTCACAGTCTCCGCACCGCACTCCGCATGGCAGTGCTCTTCTCCAAGCCCAGCCCGAGGCGAGACTGAAGCGCAGGGTCCACTCCGAGCCTCCTGCACCTGCCTCTCGTTTTGGCTCCTGCTTGCTCATGGCCTTGGAGTTCCGAGGCCCCCTCCACTCCCCAAGACACAGACCTTCCCCACCTGCAGGTGCTCCACTGTGGGACTTATGTTACCATAAGACTTAAAGCCTTGAAGCCCGGAATCCCTTGCCCCAGAAACAGGAGACTGTTTCTTACACTGCTTTAGCTGTCATGAGAGGCCAGGCAGAGAGAGGTGCCCTGGTGCTGCCCTTCAGGACGCCACCGCCCGGCCGGCACAGCTCACGTGCCCCTTCAGGACACCACCGCCCAGCCGGCACGGCTCATGTGCCCCTTCAGGACGCCTCCGCCCGGCTGGCACGGCTCACGTGCCCCTTCAGGACGCCACCGCCCAGCTGGCACGGCTCACGTGCCCCTTCAGGATGCCTCCACCCAGCCGGCACGGCTCACGTGCCCCTTCAGGACACCACCGCCCAGCCGGCACGGCTCACGTGCCCCTTCAGGATGCCTCCACCCAGCTGGCACGGCTCACGTGCCTCTTCAGGACGCCACCGCCCAGCTGGCACGGTTCATGTGCCCCACTATGCACCTAACAGCTCTTCTCCCTCCAGATGGAACAAAGATGCACAGGAGAGCGCGGTCAGCTCCATCGCTTGCAGCAGGGTGGGCAGAAGGGCGTGAGTCAGATCTCCTTCCATTTCCAAGCCGTGTTCCTGATTCGGCGCTTGCCCTATTACTGCAACCCTGCTCTCCCGAGTCTGAGGAAGACAGCTCTGCCAGCTTCTGTGGACTGTTCCAAGATTCCGTCAGGAACAGACCCATGTGTGTGCCACACCACGTGCTCGACTGCAGGGTCTGGCCCCGGACCCCTGCTCCCCCCGCATGGAGCTGCTCTATTGCTGAGTCCCATCTGCTGTGACGTGGTAAGGACCCCTGCCCTTTTCATGGACTGTGAGGGTCGTACCTGTGTAGAGGCACAACCCGTTCTCTGATACTGGTCTAACAATATGACGTGGTAAAGTTCCCTCCTCTGTTTTGGAAGTGCCTGGGTATAAATGACAATGTTTTCTTTAAATGTTTGCTAGACTTCACCCATGAGGTTTTCTTTACGGGAATGACTTCAATAAAGAAACCTATTTCTTTAATAGATACAGTACTGCTCAGGTTATCTGTTTCTTATTGAGTGAGCTACACAGATTGTACCTTTTTCAAGAAATTTATCCATTTGATCTAAGTTGTTAAATTTATTTATTTATCCTGCTAATGACTATAAGAACAGAGAACATCCCCTGTCACAAGTCTTTTATAGAAAAAAAATTTTTCTCATTAATTTTATTGATCGTTTCAAACAATCAACTTCTGGTTTCATTGATTTTTTTCTCTATTATTTCTTTAAAAGGCATCACTTCGACAGATGACAAAATTCTACTCCTGTTCATGTTAAAACCTCCCAGCAAACTAAGGACAGAAGAAAACTTCCTCAGTCTGATGAAGGAAATTCTACAAAACACCAACAGATTGAATCCTGAGGAGACTGAACCCTTTTCTCCTAAGCTTGTGAAAAAGGCAAAAATGTCCACTTGCACCACTTCTAATTGACACTGAAGTGGAGGTTCCAGTTAGAGAAGGACAACAAAAAGAAATGGAAGGGATACAGAATGGAAAGGAAAAAGTGCAAAGTTCTTTATTTACTGATGAAACCATCATCTCTGCAGAAAATCCAATTGAATCTGTGAACATCAAAGGACACCAAGAACCAATAAGTGAGTTCATCAAGGTGGCAAGACACAAGTTTGATATGTTCTAAATCAATTTTATTTCTATATACTAGCAACAAACAATGGAAAACTGAAATTTCAAAACAATACCACTGAAATAGCAACAAAAATGTGAGTAAGGGAAAATTTTAACAGAACACTTGTAAGACCTCTAACAAGGAAAACTACAAACATTATTCAAAGAAAATAATAATGACCTAAACAAACAGACAGAAGTCTCCACAGTGGTCTCTAGATTTAACATCTCCATCAAAATTCCAGCTGACTTTCATCATGCAGAAATTCAGGAGTAGATTCTGAAATATATTTGAAAATGAAAAGCATCTAGTATAGCCAAAATAATGTTGGAAAAGAAGAACATCGTGGAAAGCCTAACACAGACACGCTCCGGAAATCGGGACGCGAGTTCCCGGCCTGCAGACGACCTGGGACGGGTTGCCCAGGGACGGCCCCGCTCATGTGCTCATCTGACTCCTGACAAAGGAACAAAGCAGTTCAATGGGGAAACAATACTATTTTCAACAAATGGTGCTGGAATAATTGGATATCCTCCTGCCACAAAAGAACATCTACCCTTACACCTTATACCATATTAAAAAAATTACCTCAAATGTCTTACATAACTAAACAGAATACCTAAATCTAGTAACTTCTAGAAGAAAACACAGGAGAAAATCTTTATGTCATTGGGGTTAGACACAGTTTTGTTTTGTTTTGTTTTGGCTTTTATAAAGGGGGTTTATCTGGTTACACAGTTATAGTCTTAAGGCCATAAACTGTCCAAGGTAAGGCATCGACAATCGAGTACCTTCACTGGAGGATGGCCAATGGTGTCCAGAAAACCTCTGTTAGCTGGGAAGGCACGTGGCTGGCGTCTGCTCCAAAGTTCTGGTTTCAAAATGGCTTTCTCCCAGGACGTTCCTCTCTAGAGGTCTGCTCGCTCCTGGGTTGCATTCTTCAAAATGTCTCGTAAGCTGCAGCTCCTCCCAAATGTCAACTCTCAGTTGCTCTGAGGTCCTTCTGTCTGTGAACTCCTTTATACAACTCCAGTATCCAATTAACACCCACCCTGAATGGGTGGGGTAACATCTCCATGGAAATTATCCAATCAAACATTTCACTCACAATTGATTGAGTCACATCTCCATGGAAACACTCAATTAAAGGATTCCAATCTAATCAACACGAAATCAGATTTCTTAAATACAACACAGAACAAAGAAAGTATCCAAAAAAAGTTTTGGTAAGTTTTACTTCATGAAATTAAAAATGTTTGCTCTTCAAAGGACACTGTTAAGAAAATGAGAAGACCATTCAGACTGGAAGAAAATATATACACAAGAAATAACTGCTAAAGTACTTAGGTCTAGAAATATAAATAACCCTCAAAATCCAGTAAGACAACCCAATATTTAAGAAGGAGCAAAAGAGAAGAAGCACGTGTAAAGACACTCAATATCTTTAGTCATTAGCCAAACGAAGTTAAAATCGTGATGGGTACCCCTAGATTCTCTCTACAGAGGCTGAAACTAGGACTGACGGTACCCGTGGCGGTGAGGACACAGAGAACGAAGGAACTCTCGTCCACGGATGGGGTGGAGGCAAAACCATAGTCACTTTGGAAAACAGTCTGGCAATTTCTTAAAAAGTTAAATATTCACCAACAACATGAACCAGTAATCCCAGTCCTAAATACTCACTAAAGAGAAAAGGAAACATACACATATACAAAGATTTGTACGCAAAGGCTGTCAAAGTGGTATCTTTGCTAAACCCATTTTGTATGACTGGTATCTTAAAAGCTTTTTGGGTGGAGATGGTGGGCTTGGACAGACAGACAGACAAACGCAGGTCAGTTAGGAAGAAGCAGAGCAGGCGGCGACGGGCTCAACCAGGGTGCTCTCCCTCCAGGGCTGAAGGCACGCGCCATCTGCCGGAAGACAGGCCAGCAATCGGGGGCTGGGCTACACTGCCTGCCTGTGCCCTCCTGCCCTCCCCGCACGTCTGCTCCCCCCCAGCTCTCTCCCCTCCTGAGAGAGGCGCAGGTCCGGGCAAGGGCACCGTGCCCCACCCTCCACGCACAGCCCTCCCTTCGCTGCAGCCGTACCTCCTGACGTGGCACAAAATCAACCCAAGTCAGCTTTCTGACTTAGAAAACAACCTTCCAAGGAATCTTCCGGATTCAGGAACCTCGTATTTGTGCATTAATGCCTCCAGATGAGCCAGCAAGTACTCAACAACTACCCCCAGGCAACACCAGAAGCCTACTAACTGGGAAAGGGTGAAGATCAAGTCTGACTTCCACCATACCCCAGGATTCTCGCTGCATGCTCAAGCACTGCTGTGCACAAAACAGACAAAAGGATATTCAACAGTTCTAGAGCCCACAGATGAGCCAGGGGACAAGGCTGCGTGCCCGGCTATGCCGATCAGCAGAACGACACCCAGCAAAAGACTCATGCTGGCAGCACGCAGCATGGCCCTGCCATCAATCTCTAATTCAGCAATTTACGATACTGCACTGGCAGAAAAAGAACCCGTAAGACGGTGCTTTAACAACTAAGCATCAACTTAATCTTCAGAAACTAGAACACATTCTCTTCAACTAACACGTGTAATAAAATCCAGGTGTGCTGCTGGGTTTCATGCACCCAGCGTGCTCTGCGCCGCACCCCAGCCAGCAGCCGTCCTGGGCCTGTCGCCTGGTCTCCTGCCCCACGCAGACCTGCAGCCTCTGAGTCTCAGCGTCATCTTCTCAAGGACGGAGTCCCGGCTTCCCGCCGGCCGGGCTGCTGCCCCTCCCAGGAAAGCAGGGATACACCTGCTGCACGTCCCCTGGAACTGACACCCAGACAGTCGACAAGTGCTCACGGGATACGAGTCCACCTCCTTTACAATTCCATATCTGACTGTATCACCTCCACACCCAGTGCGTCTCGTCCTGCTTTGCCAGATGGCCAAGCGTGATGACCAACAAGTTTAAAAAAACTGTGAGAAATGTCTATTCTGGTTGTTAACTGGGTTGTCTGTCTTTCTGTCATTGAGTTGAGGGTCTTTTCTAAATATAATCTGAATATTACACCGTTTTCAGAAGATGTATGATTTCCAAATATTTTCTCTCATTCTGTAGGTTGTCTTTTCATATCCTATGATGTACAAAATTTTTAATTTTGATGAAGACCAATTTGTCTATTTTTGTTGTGGTGACTCTTGCCCTTGGTGTCATATCCAAGAATCCACTGCAAAATACATTCTAACAATTCCTCCTGTGGCTTCTGAGCGTTCCACAGTTTCAACCTGGCGTCTAGGACTCTGATGCATTTTGAGCTCGTTTCTGTACGTGGTGTGGTGGGGCCTCCTTTACCCTGTGCGTGTGGAAATCCTGTGGTCCCAGCACCGTTCGTGGAAAACACAGTCCTTTCCCCACTGAGTGGCCCAGGAGCCTTGGGGAGAACCAGCTGACCACAGGCCCCTGGGTTCGTTTCCGGACTCTCGGTTTGCTCTACGGACCCTGTGTCCACCTTGAGCTGCTCTTACACTGCTTCAGTTTACTGCTACTTTGTAGTAAACTTTGAAATCAGGCACTTTGAGTCCGCGAATTCTTTTTTTCAAGACAGTTTTGGCTATTCAGTGCTCCTTGCAACTCCACGATTGGTGTGTCAATTTCTACAAAGAGGCTGGATGGCATTCCCAAAGGGATCACACTGAAACTACCTAAATGATCTGGGAGTACTACCATCTTCCAATTCATGCACACAGCGTGTTTCTCCCTTTATTTAAATCTTATTTTAACAAAGCGTCATAATTTTCAAAGTATACTTTTACACTTTTTTTATTAAGATTATTCCTGAGCATTGTACTCTTTCCTACTGTTTCAATTTCATTTGGGGGTTCTTCATTGCTACTGTGTAAAAAATACAACTGACTTTTGTAACCTGCAACCTCGTTGAATTCATTAGCTCTGACCGTCTTTTAGGGTATTCCTTAGCAGTCTTCCAAATACAAGACCGTGTTTTGTTTTCAAATCTCTATTGTGGTTTCCAGGGGCTGCCATAAATATCCAAAAATCAAGTGGCTGAGAACAACAGGAATCCACTCGCAGCGCTGGCCGGCAGAGGTCTGGGCCCGAGGGCTGCAGGCCGCCCCTCCCAGGCTCGGGGGGCTCCCGCCCCACCAGCTGCGGGCCCTGACACCCCCTAGCCTGCGGCCTGGCCCTCAGGCTTCTGGCTCCGTCCCACAGCCTCCTTGTCTTCTGTGTGCCTGAGCCACCTCTGCCACCCTCATGAGGAACCCATGAGACACACTCATGTCATCTGCAGATAGAAATGGCTTTTCTTCTTCCTTTCTGTCTTTGTCAGGGTTCTCCAGGTAAACAGGACAGAAGATATATAAAATGTGAATATTATGAGATTTATTACAGGAATTGCCTTACACAATGGGGGTGGGTGGGGAATGAGCAACTCCAAACTCCGTAGGGCAGGCCACAGGCTGGGAACTGCGATGAGGGTCTCTGCCCAGGAGAAGCCGCTGAAGCAGCAGTGGACAGTCTCCCTGCTGACTGCTGGGCCACCAGTCTCCCACAACAGCCTTCACATGATGGGATGAGACGTCTCTCACTGTTGAAGGCCATCTCCTCCGTCAACTGTAGATGAAATCAGCCATAGATGCATCAACTTACTGATGATTTAGGTCCATGAACTACCCTCACAGTAACAATCAGGCCACTGCTTGCTGTACCAAACAACTGGCCAAGTTGACAGATGAACTTTAACCACCATACTTTCCAATCTGGAAGCTTTTTATTTCTTTTTTCTTGCCTCACTGCCCAGGTTAGAGCTTCCAATACAATGTTCAACAAAAGTGAAGAGAGCAGATATCCTTGTCTTCTTGTTCCCCATCTTAGGTGGAAACATCCAGACTTTCACCATTAAGTGTAGTTACCTGTGGGTTTTTCAGAGACAGCCTTTATACTTGAGGAAAATCCTTTCTAGTTCCTAGATTACTGTTTGTATCATGAAAGGGAGCTACAATTCTTTTTCTGCAACTATTGAGATGATCAGATGGTTTTGTTTTTTTATTGGTATTGACATGTTATACTTGATTTTCAGATATTAAATCAACTGTACATTCCTGGGGTAAATCCTACTTATTCAGAGTGTATACTTCTGATATTTTGTTAAGGATTTTGTTGTCCACAGTCATAAGAGACACTAGTCTGTAGTTTTCTTTTCTCCAAAGAAGTTATAAAAATGGCCAATGTGCCAGTTTGGCTATATTATGTCCCCACAAAAATCATGATCTTTTAACCCAATCTTGTTAGGTGGAACCTCTTGATTTTTAAGTGTTTCCATGGAGATGTGACTCACCCAACTGTGGATGAGACCTTTGATTAAATTATTTCCATGGAGGAGTGGAGGCCCCCCATTCAGGGTGGGTCTTGATTGGTTCACTGGACTATTTAAGAGAATTTAAGGGCTGACACAGACCCAAATGCTTGCTGATGCTTGGAGACACTTGGAGACACAGACAGAAGGACGTTTAGAGATCTAAGCTAAGAGATGAAGCCCAGAGTCTGCCCCGGAGAAGCTAAGAGAGAACTCCCAGATGCTTAGAGAGAAACGCCCTGGGAGAAAGACGCAAGGACACACAGGAACCACAGGAGCTAAGAGACAGAAACTAAGAGACACAGAAGCCCAGAGACATTCTGGAGAAAGCCATTTTGAAATACAACCCAGGAGCAAAGGGCCAGCAGATGCCAGCCACGTGCCTTCTCACTGACAGGTGTTCTGGACGCCCCTGGTCTCTCCTCAGTGAAGGTGTCCTCTTGATGTGAAAAAAAAAAAAAAAAAAAACAAGCTGGACATCATTTGTCAGCAGAGATGTACAAATCTAAACCACAATAAGGTAGTACTTCACACTCACTAGGAGGGCTGTAATCAAAAAGACAATCCTTAGGAAGTGAAACAGCCTATCAAAGTGCTATACTTTTTGGATAAACTTCACCCACCTGCTGTTAAATTGAATTTATTTCCATTAGTTTTTACGATTAGGAGGCCTGCTGGATCCTTGAAGACACAAAGTTTTTTTTCAGTGTATCAGTTTCTCAGTAAAATCATCAGCATTCATACATACACACACACACACACACACACACACACACAAATCCAGAATAAGCAAAGCTACAAAGACAAAGTAGATGGGGCTGGGAGGTGACAGCTCAGAGGAAGAGGCCTCCTTTGGAGGGATGAGAAGGCCCTGTGGTGGAAGGCGGCAATGACTGCACATGTAGGTCTATACAGTAAACGCCACTGAGCTGTATGCTTTAAACAGACGAATGGAATGGTGTGTGAGTTACAGCACAGTAAGCTGCACACGTGAAAACAAGGTTCCAAAGGACAGAATGCTGGACAAATGACAGATCTCATCAACAGGCAGGTGGAGAGGTGTCTCCACAGCCAGGCCAGGCTCAGAGGCCAGGTCTCTGGTCCCAGCACAGGATTGGCATCAGTCGGGACAGGCAGCAGGGAGCCACTCAGGCTGGGCACAGGGGGGCATTCAAGGAAGTTCTAGAACCAACATAAAACTCCTGCAAGCACTGTGCTCAGAGCTGCGCACCCAAGGCCTGCGACGGGCAGTCCCCACAGCATTCTGTTCTTCTCAGCTCACACCTGAAGAGGGGCCCAGCGGCCAGAGCCCTGCTTTCTTGCGCCCCAGTCCCTCCATCCCACACTGCTTCTGACCTTAAAATAAAGCCCCAGCCACCCATGCCTCAGCTCCGAGGCTCCCCTGTGCACCCCACCTACCACCTCCGTTGCTTCTGAGCATGTCTTCTGGAAGCCAAATGCAGTGCTCGGCAGTAAACCGGCAGAATGGCAGCCAGCTGGAGTTTAAAGGACCCGCTCTCCCCTCTACTTCTCACACTGCTTCTTCCACTCAGTGTCGCGTTCAAGCAGAGGGAACCGTTAGAACATTTTATTTTAAAACAAGCAGGTATTTGAGAAAAGGGCAAAGAAAACATTAAATATTTAAATAGTAATATAAGAGTATATTAACTTCATTCTGCTGTAAAATTACAACAAAAGAAAAACAAAAAATTATCAAGAAAGCGTCTACCTGTATCTACAGATAATCTCAAAAAGAAAGTCAGAAGCAGTGGCAGTAAGACAATAACAAACACAAACCCCAGACAACTAAGAGAAGTGGTTGTATATTCAATATAAGTTAATGTTCCCATATGTAGCCCCCGTGGGAGCACAACACCCACAAGCACCGAAGACACCCAGCGGGCCCGGCCCTAGCACCGCTCGCACTCCCTCGGCCAGCGGGGTCAGCTGGGCAGGGCCAGCAACAGCGAAGAGGGATGGAGCTCCCCTCCCCCTTTCCATCAGCAATATTATTTCACTGCTGTTAAACAATAAATCACAGGGGTGGCAGAAAAAAGCACCTTCACCCATTCACATCTTCCAAGGCACACATCTTGGCAAATTAATTTTGCATAGGATAAACCAAATTTTGCATTAAAAGCAAAATAATAATTATTCTTGTTGAAATAGTTTCTCACCCTAGAATTTTTAAACCTTTTCCTCCTCACCCCAAATTCAAAAGGGAACTCTATGATTTTCCGAATATTAGACAATCTCTCCGAATACACAGTGCTCAACACAAAACCCAAATCAGTATTCAGAAAGTTAAATCTCCTCTGGCAGCACTCTCTGAAGTCGGTCCAACTCCTGCATCACCAATTTCCTCACCAGGTAAAATGTGAGTGCCCCCGCTCTGGGTGCACAGAGACACCTGCGTGGTCCCTGCGAGGGTCAGAGGGCAAAGTGCAAACAGTGCTGTCCTCCTTGTTGTGCCAAGGCTGGCGTGTTCCAGGCCACTTTACGGGGCTGCTGGTGAGCCTGTGGTCCACGAACCCTTTCCAGAAAAAGGCTCTGGGTCTTCTGGGGGCTTTAAGAAAGGAAAGTTCCAGAAGAGAGGGAGGAGGGGGCAAGGCTCTGGGGGCTCACAGGGCAGGGCGCAGAGACAACACGCTGGAGCCCAGGCAGAGAACATGGGCACAACACGTGCTTGGTCTCATTGAAGCCACCAGGAGTGGCCTGAGCGCTGACACGCTGTGCGGACGGGCGCAGGCCTCCCCCATCACTCCACCGAAGCCCACCTGTGCTGGAGACGCACCCAACGGGCTGAGGGACCAAACACCAGGGACACACAAACCAGTAAGAGACGATGGGCAGGGTACACACGCCCACGCCTGGTGACTCCCCATCGGCCCCACCATTTATGCCTCAATCAAGGTGGACAAAGACTCGGGAAAACATTTCAAGAGGGCCCGCTCCAATGAACTTCACCCCCAGTGGACCAGGCCTTCAAATCCCAGCATCGCCTAGGGTTACAAGCTATTTTTAAAATCCAGCTTTTTTCCATTAATAAACAAAATTTTAACATGCTTTTTTAATGTCCTCTTTTAAAAGTAGGCTGCAAGCACACATGGCTGACAAGCACTACACGGCCATGTGGCCACAAAGAGGATGCGCGTGTTGCACAGAACAAACTCAGGACTCTTTCACGTTCATAGGTGCACATCATCCTTAACCCAAAGAAACAAGAGAGAACAACCACGATCAGCCTCATTTCACAGCTGAGGAATCCAAGGCTCAGAAACTTACATTGTTGCATGAGATACCAAGACGCAAAACCGAGAGAAACGCTTCCACCTGTAGTTTCCACCTGGCAACTACAGGGCAGGTGGTGGCCCAGAGAGAGAAGTGCAGGGCACGGGGTGCAGGGACCCGTCCCCGCAAGGGATGAGGCAAATCTAAGCAGCTGTGATCAGCTTGAGAATTCAAGAACACCTCACATTTCACAGACAGCAAACAAATAGGAGATTGTGAAAGAATTTTGAAAGCCTTACCACAAACTGTTGCTTTTCATGAACGAGGCACAAGTTTTTTTCTCAAACTTGATTCATCTTTGATGAATAACACTATTATGCAAAGTCATTAAGTCAGCTTTCCAAAGTGAGATATTTCTTTACAAAAAATTAAATTAAATTAAAGTGCTGGAACGGCGCCCGCGCACACGCTGGCCGGCGCGTCCTGGAGGCTATCCCGTGGCTACCTCCAGCCCCAGAGTTTCCCACGAACCCCGGGAGGCGGGTGCACCTGCCCAGCGTCAGCGAGGACGCATTGACGGTAAACACGACTCCTAGAAAACGTGCTTAAATACTCAAGAAATCCAGAGGAAGGAGAGCAGAGAACCTACACGCACTGCTGAAAGTCAACATTCCCTGAATTAAGAATTTGAGATTCTGACACATTTTCGTAACCTAAAGCCACAAGAGGCTGGCTCTCTGGTTTTCCAATAGTCTTCAGGAACGAGGTCCCACGTCCCACACAGACAAGCAAGCAGGGTCTAGAAGGACTGGGGGGTCCAGCCACACGCGGCCAAGGAGGGCAGTGGGGCCCCCACAGTGGGCCTGACCCTGGGACCGAGAAGGGCCCGCAACTTCCTTCCCCAACCCAGAGGAGGTGAGTTGCCGGAGCAGGAAGTCCACGCAGTGGGAATCGACACCCTCAGGTAGGGCGCGCCCGCTGCAGAGGGCGACACCAGCCCAGGTGGGGTCTGCGCCGCTGCAGGTGCTGTCCGGCAGCTTCTCGGGCGAGGCGCAGGCCTTCCACTCCCCCCACAACCCCCGCAGGAGAACCCACAAGCACCCGCTCCACTACTTTTCTGTAATTTCTGTCTTCAAAGAGCGGGGATGAGGCGGGTAACTATCACAAATACTTTAAGCACGGCCTTATTACAGAGGCACTTGTTTACTTCTGACAGACCAGACCTCGCTGCGCCGGGCCCTGCTGAAGTCAGCTGAAAGCTGTAATGCATCCTAACCGCCCACTAGATAACCCTCCCGAGCTTGAGTGTGCGCCAGCACGCAGGGAGCGGGTGCCACGACAGACCAGCAGCCCAGGTGAGCTCCCAACGCGCATTTCCATGCAACTAGAACTCTGCCCTCCATCCAGTCTGTCCTGCTCTCGAGGGCATCAAGGGCAGCCAGGCCCCCAGGCTCTGCACGGGGGGTTTGAGTCCAGGATTCGAGGAGAGTGGAAGGCGGCAGGAGTCCTGAAGAGCCCGGCTGTCACAGCCCATCCCCAGGGGACCACGTCCCTCCCGCAGGAGCGAGTGCCGCGTCCTCACCTGGCCCCTCCCGCCTGGGTCCCTGCTCCGGTGCCCGTGGGAGGACAGGGGAGGTGCTCTTGCCTCAGCCCCAGGAACGTGGCACCTGCCATGAAATGAGGGATGGTGTGGGCTCTCAGGGAAGATAGGAGGGCCCCCACGCATGAGCCCCCAGTGAGGGGTCAGAGGGCAGCAGGCAGTGTGTGTGACCTCCACCCAGGGGCAGCCACTGTGTCTGCGTGTGGTGGGGCCTGTGCTGGGCGTTCTGTTGGTGGGGGGGTTGGGAGACAAGTTCTGGGGTGTGGGGCAGCACGGTGGGGAGAGCCCAGGGTGGCAGGAGGCCCAGTGGGGTGATGTCACCCACAAACACGGGCTCGAAACCCTTTACTTGGAGTGATGTTTTTCTCTAAGTGATTATTGCCGAGTTTGATACTTACTGAGCAAGGCTTTTCTTTGCTTCAGATTTACAAATTTCAAAGTACTTAAAACATCGGTGCCAATGTCCTCATCCAAGACAGCTTCTGAAATAAGCTCACGGCCCAGAGACACCTCCCTCCACACACCGTCTCTAATAAAACAAATGCCAGATTCAAACTGCCCACTTACCCTTTTTCATTTAGAGTGAAGACCACAAATGCAACTAGTTTACCTTCCCCCACGGACACCATTCCCAGAAACCTCCCACAGTGCAGGCTGAGACCCAAGGCAGACACCCCTTCTGCCCTCCCTGGGCAGCCCCACACCCAGCCCTGGCTGCCAGCCAGAACCGCTGCCAACAGCACGGAAGCTTCTCGCACCAGCCTCACCTGGGCCCCCCACTGCTGACTGCCCGCCCGCATCACACCCTGGAGATGGAGCACAGCTTTCCCAGGGCCACCACGATCCACCTTCATACATCCAACCCTCAAAACCCAGCGGTATGAGACACTTAAACTGCAATCCAGCTACATCCTCAGGGGCACGGCACAGAAGCTGCAGGAACCTGAAAACAAAAGTGCAAGAGACACCAGAATCAGCTCTACGTATTTTAGTCAGTCGATAAGCAGATCTATAACAAACAGCATTTAAGCCACGATGAGGAAATCCTGAAGATAATGCACCTTCAATCCCAAAACATTTACAACACAGAATGACCACAGAAACGCTCTGCCGCCCACACACGCCAGCACGGATGCTTTCCAGACCCGCTTCAACTTCAAGCCGGGGTGACCGAGCTGAACACCAAGCAGCCTCACCTGCCACCGCGGGGACGGCCTCGACACACCTCCGGGCACACAGGTGGCTTCCGCGGCTGCAGAGTGAGGAGGAAATGACTGAGGTACAGAAAACCTCACATTAGTGCCCCCAAAAAGGAGAGACATCATAAATATCTGGGTCAACCAGAGCATGCTCACCTCTCAGGCCTGCAACTTTTCAGTTATAAATGTACAGTGTGCAAACCTCAACAAGATCAAAGGTTTTCTTTCGCTGGCCTTAACCCCTGACCTCCCCCCGATCTCGGCCTGGCTGCGACAGGGTGCGCCGCTGCTGTCTGTGGAGCCTTCGCTCACCAACTTGCTTCTGGGGGTCAGAACTGCTGCGCTCCCCCCTGCAGGACACGGGCCAGCTCCGGACCCTTGGAGAACTCTTCCGGCCCCTCCCAAGGGGAAGACACTGGATCCCTCCTTCACAGGGCCCGCCGGGAGCAGGACTCAGGGCTGCTTGCTGACAAGCGTCCCGTCCCTGGCCACCTCCCTTCTCGGAGTCATCGAAACCAACAATCAGAAACAGGGCGCTGTCTGGGAAAGAATGAAGGGCCAGCACCGACCCTTCTCTGAGTGTTAGCACAGCACAGGGAGGTGCCTCATTGGGTCACGGGGCCATTTTCATAGAAATATGAACGTGACACTAGGGGTCTATGCTGACTCATCTTGTTTATGTTCCGTGGGTTATGTCAAACAAGCGTGATAAGGGGCTGTCCTCCTGGGTCATCATAAAACCAACAACAGTCAGCACGAGCAGGGCCGGGGGAGGCCCTCATGGAGAGAAGGCCCTGCCCAGGCGTCCCGGCCTGCCACGAGGCAGACACCTGCCAGCGGTGCGGACACACGAGTTGGTGTCACACAGTCTCCCGCTCCACTGAGGCAGAGGTCAGTAAGGGCTCAGCACCCAGAAAACATCTTTTCCAAATTCAGAGATCCCAAGGTATAAAAGCGACTGTCTGAAAGAATTCAAGGGGAAATAAAAAGATTAAGTTTGGAAAACTGATCCTTAAGATTAAAAAAAAAAAACCAAAACACCTCACACTGGACGAGACTTTCAGAAACACATACCCATGGCAAGAGGCACAAGGCGCACACAGCGGACAGCTCCACAGGAAAATGGGGCTGAGCCGGCAGTGCAGAGGCCCAAGACGTCCCCAACTGACGGAAGGGCGAAGGTGGCACCTCTGCTAATAGCCTTCACATTCAGGGCATTAAATACACCAAATGTTCTGTCATCAGATGCAAGTTTCACCATGAGCCAAAGTCTAGTTATTTGGCCAGTTTAGACGTGGGTTAACAGATGTGAATTAACTAAGACGTGTTGAAAAATCTTTTGAAATGCTGAATCTCCCCTTTCTCCACCCAAGCCACTCCTAGACAGGCTGAAACACGCGAGCAGCCATGGCTCCCCGAGGCTCCTGGGCCCCAGCGGCCTTCTCGCCCGTAGCCCGGGCCTCACCCGAGAGCCAGGAGTTTGACACTCCAGCTGCACACTGTGCTGGTCCCAGCAGGCAGAAAGCAAAACCAGAAGTGAGGTGGAAAGAATATGCACATTCTACTTGGAATCAAACCTGAAGTGTCCACTGAATGAAACAGAATAAACACTCAGTAAATGTTTCCAAATTTAAGTGGGAAAACACACCTATCAACATTTACTGGAAACGTTCAATAAACACAGCCCAAAGCACCTGGTCTCATTTCAACCCCTCTCCTTCACGCCAACCTGACACGTTCCTAAACACACCATGTAATTTGGTGGTGCAATTCTGTTATATACGCTTAAATACCATTCAAGGGTTAAGATTTAGTCTTGCAAGGTTTTGTTATCTCCAAAAGAAAGAATGTGGGTAGCTGAATTTATGGAAATCAATCTAAATTTTCTTCATATTCTATTAAACTCACATGCCATCTCTGCATCGGGTGTAACTGTGTGTTTCTGAACACTGTGCACACGAGATACACTTCTTCCCACTGGTGAGTAAAGGGTGCCCTCCAAGCACACGCACGCTGACGCCCTTGGCCCTGCCACGTCACCCGCACTGCGGTGGCCAGAAGCTCCTGGGTGCTGAGCAGGAAGCTGTGCAGGGAGCCCAGACAGCCCCTGCCGGGGACCGGGCAGCTTCATGAGCGACCCCATGCAAGGCCTGCAGAGAGCCACTCAGCAACATGCAGAATTGAGAAGCAAAGAAATCGTTACAAGCCCTTAGGTTTGCAGGTGGTTTGTTACCAAGCACCATATAACCAATACACATCCCACTGATGATAACTTGACTTTGAAAAATGGAGAACATTTATGAGATATTACTCAAACATACGTCTAGAGCTGAGTGTACTGTAGCCAGTAAATCCATTTTTCTTCCCAATACTTCCTCCATTTTACCCTTAAAATGGCATTAAGAGTAGTCAGATCCTAAAGCATACTCATGCTCCCTGAAAGACTGCAAACAATACTCAAAACTGCATAACCTATCTTAGCTTCCAGGAAAAAAAAAAAAAAAGCCTCTATTTGTACCTCCCACCACCCTCACCCTTGGTACACTTCAAGGTGCTTGGCAAAGAGATGGCCCAGAGAAAAGTACAATCAGGTGCTGAACACTTAGGAACTTCTTTAGTATGAATCAAAGTGAAAAATACTATACTAATTCTCAAAGTTTAGCAAGGAAATCACATTCCCAGAACTTTCCCAACCTTTAGATGCTGTGAAAACCGTTTTAAACAAGGTAACAAGTCTGGAAGTTAAAATTATCAAAATTTAATAAGATGGGTCTGCAAAGTGACAAGAATTCCCCATGTCACATCCCCATTTCTCCCTACAGACGCACCTGCAGTCCTTTCTCCGCAGTTACTTTAATTCCGTGTCCAGCCCTTTCCTGGCGGAAAGCCCTGGAAAGCGGGAAGTCCCAGAGCAAACCTTCAGGCTCCACGTGACGAAAGATCTAATTTCGAACCTCAGGGCATCCTGTGACCCATCCTGAGACCCGGGAACCCCGTGCTCAATGACTTGCACAGGTACGTGATTTATATGGTGTTTGTATGTCCTTCCCCCGTATCACCTGCTGAGTTTTCCCATCACAACTCAACAGATTCATGAAAGCCTCTTAGAAACGCAGTCCCAAAAGCAGAGCGCATGAAGCGGAATGATCTACGGGGAAAGATGCAACACACACAGCCGTGGTTCCGAATGCAGGCCTGGGACAGATGCTGCAGAGACGCTCCCTCCGGAGCCTCAGGTGAGGGGCAAGGCGTGGCGTTCATCTGGCCCTCCAGCAGGCCACCTGAGAGCTGTAAAGACACTTCGCAATACATGGGTGGCGACAGGGCTTTCTGAGATTTGCTTTCAAAAAATGTCGAAGCTCGTAGGTCTTGTGCCAATCTCCATGAGAGGCACAGGGCTGCTCCCTGGGAGAAAGGAGGACGCCCTTGGGTTGCTGTCATGCGATGCTGAAGGGTGAGTCCTCAAGAGAAACTCCCCGTTCACGACAGATAAATCTGTTTCAACTTGCCTGAGACCAGCAGACTAGGATGGGAGCCTCTTCTCTAACCAAACTTTCCTGAAAATTGCCATGGGAGTGCCGAATCAGGTTCTATTCCAAGGTGCGGTCATTCAAAATCAAATGCCCTGATTTTGGTTTAATAAAGCGTCTCGTGTGCTTTGTCCAGTCTCCAGGACAGTCCATGCAGGTGGCAGCAAACGTGTTCTGGAAAGGACCAGACAGTAAATAGTGTGGGCTTTGTAGGCCACATATGGTGTCTGTCACACAGTCTTGCTGTTTATCTTGTTCTAAACAAACCTTTAACAATGTGAAAAACATTCTTAGCAATCCGGCCACACAAAAGCACCGACATGAGCCCCGGAGGCAGCCACTCCTCACAGGGATGGACACGTTCCCCTCTTAGTCTTGAAATGCCTTTGCAAGGACATCCTTCTGCTGCTGCCCTGCCCGTCACCCCATCAAGCAACGCCTCCACCCTCAGGGTAGTTGCTCAGCAGCACAGCTGCAACATCTGGCTTGTCCACAACCTTCAAAGCAAGGGTGTGAAAAGAATTCAGCCCTTCTCTTCCCTAGCTTACGCCCTCTCCCTTACAGGCTCGGGCCTTTGGTGATCTTCAGGGGCAGGAGCTCCTTCCCATCTCTGTCCCCTGGCCCAGCCACTGGAACACCCTGACACTTACTACAGGCAGCCCTCGCTCTGCACACATCCGACAGGCATCCGCTGCAGCTAAATAACACCAGTCCCCCAGAGACACACTCACATTCCAGTGACACAGTAGATCAACTGTGAATCACTGCAAGAAGTACAGGCTTGGCTGCCAGCTCTCCTCAGTCCCCCAATCACCATGTAAATCACAGAGGTGCAGCATGATCAGTGGCCAATCGTGTCACTTCTGTCAAAGTCTGTTGGTGACTGGCCACTGGGCATGCCACTCAGTTCACGCACAGACAGCAAAGCAGGGGGCTGTGTTACCTCCTTGTCTCCCAGAGATAAACCCACATGGTAGTTCACCCAAATGGGAAATCGAAAGAGGGAATTGGCCAATAGAGATTTAAGGGCAGCATCCTTTCATGATAAAAACACTCAGAAAACTAGGACTAGAAAGGAACTTTCTCAACACAATAAGGGATTTTTATTTAAAAACCCAGCAAATAATCATATTCTTGGTGGAAGACTGAAAGTTTTCCCCCTAAGATCAGGAACAAGATACGGATGACCTCTGCACCACTGAAAAAACAGGAAAGAGAAAAAAACTAAAGGCATCCAAATTGGAAAGGAAGAAGTTTAATTATCCCAATTCACATATGACTAATCCCCTATACAGAAAATCCCAAAGAATCTAAAGAAAGTTACTAGAACTAATAAACAAATTCAGCAAAGTAGAAGGATACAAGATAAACACACAGAATTCAGCTGGATTTCTTATACACCAAAAATGAGCAATCTGAAAAGAAAATCAAGACAACACTTACATTTATAGTAGCATCTAAAAGAATAAGATACCTGTGAATAAATTTAACCAAGGAGGTGAAACACCTGTACCCTGAAAACTACAAATACCGCTGAAATAAATTTTAAAAGACCCAAATAAATGGGAAGACATCTCACGTTCATGACTGGAAGAGTTAATATTGTTACGATACAATACTGCCTAAAGTGATCTACAAACTCAATGCAATCCCTATCAAAATTCCAGCAGCCTTTTTTGCAGAAATGAAAATGCTGACCCCTCAATTTCATATGGAATTACAAAGGAACACCACATAGCCAAAGAGTCTTGAAAAAGAAGAACGAAGTTGAAGGACTCACACTTCCTGATGATTACAAAGCTACAGTAATGAAAATAGCATCGACCTGCCATAAGGACAGACATATGGACCAGTGGAATAAAACCAAGGGTCCAGAGAAAAACTTACCCATCTACGGCCAGCTGATTTTCGACGAGGGTGCCAAGTCCATTCATCGGGGAAACAATACTCTCTTGTCTTCAATAAACAGTGTTGGGACAACTGGAAATCCAGGTGCAAAAGACTGAATGTGGACCCATAACTCCACATGCTGCACAAGCAAAAATTAATTCAAAATGGATCAACAGAGAGAAGCTAAGAGAGGAAACGACAGAAACATTTTGGAGACAGCCACTGAAACCAGAAGCCAGGAGAAGAAGGACCAGTAGACGTCACCATGTGCCCTCCCACGTGACAGAGGAGCCCCGGATGCCATTGGCCTTTCCTCCAAGAAGAACCTTATTGTCATCCTGTTGGTTTCTTGGTGACTCTGTCATCATGTCTGATTCTAATGGTGTCAAAGAGAATTCCACAGCAAAGCCTGGACATCTCCTTACCCAGTTTCACAAGCTGAATGAAGCCAAGTTCCTAATGAGAAAGTAGACAGGCCGGTTCATGGCAAGACCATGACCCTGTGGGATACACTGCCCACTCTGTCTTGGCTAGACCCAGGCAGGCAGATCCTCAGATCAGTGAAAGTAACTTTTCGCCAAAGTTTAATAAAAAGGATGGGGTTGAGAGAAAAAGCCAAAATGGACTGTATGAGATTCAGAATGGAAGATCTAAAAATCCTGCAGGACAGACAGGATTGATTGGCCGGGGGCTTTTGGGGTGATGGGGCCAAAATCAAGCTGCAGATCCAATCATAACCAGGTGGAAAAGGGAAGACAGTAGAAATAAAATCACCCACCCTGTTTCTGGGAAAAATATCTTCCAGTTTGTTGCAATAAAAAGGAAAGACTATGGAGAATGGGCAATCCCTGGGGAGATGGTGGATCCAGGAGAGAAGTTTACTGCCACGCTGAAAAGGGAATTCGGTGAGGAAGCTCTCAACTTACAGAAATCCAGGGCTGAAGAGAGAGAAACGGAAGAACAGTTGCCCAAATTTTTCAGCCAGAACATCTAGTGATACACAAGGGATATGCAGATGATCCTCAAAACCCTGATGATGCACCGATGGAGAGAGAGCTGTGAGCCGCCATGAAACAGGTGAGATCACGGATAATCTTACCCTAGAAGTTGGAGATGATGCTGTGAAAGTGAAATGGGTGGGCATCAGTGATAAACTCAAGCTTTATGTCAGTCACTCTCAATTCATCAAACTTCTGGCAGAGAAATGAGATGCACAGTGGAGTGCACAGCTGGCCCTGGCTGCCGTGGGTTATGGCTTGAATTTTCCACATAAGCTAAAGGCCAACAAAGGACCACGTGCTGAAAAGAAGGGACTATCACAGGACTCGCATAATAAAAGAAGCAACTTCGAAATTATTTTATTCACTTTAAAAACTGTTTGCATCTGAAAGTTTTGCATCAGAATATATAAGCAAATATGATTTAAAAAGGGACACAATTTTCAACTTTCTAATCAAAAAGCATTAATAGTCATATTTTGTGAGTATTATCTTCAAGCATGACTTAGATGTAAACAACTGATGCTCTTTGGAGAATTGTAATCAGTACAAAGATAAATTTCTGGTCAGCCATAACCTCCACTTCCCACATGGTTCTTGTTTGTCAGCTCTTTTTTTCCCCACTGCTCTCCTGAGGGCCGAAGGACGTGCCCCAGCAAGTGCTGTGGGCAGAGCAGCTCCACTGGGTGCATAGTTTAATGTATATGGTCATTTATCTTTACATTATTTGCTTCACAGTTTGCTTTATATGATCTTGTTGCACCTACTTTCAAAACTGGAAACTTTTGTGTAGTATTGACTTCAGCGGCATGAGTTTTATGAGGAAATTTCAGCCACTTTTTTACTCAATAAAGATGAAGATCAGTGAATTAAAACTCAACAGACCAACAACCTAAATATAAGCGCTAATACGATAAAACTCTTACAAGAAAACATGGGGAAATCTCTTCAGGACCCTGTAGTATGCAATGACTTTTTAAATTTTACATCAAAAGCATGAATGACAAAAGAAAAAAACACAAAATGGACTTCATCAAAATCAAAAACTTCTATGCACAGGACATTATCAAAAAAGTGAATAGATAGTCTACAGAATGGGAGAAAATATATTTGGAAACCATATACCTAATAAGGGCTTAATATCCAGAATACATAAAGAGCTCCCACAACTTGGCAACAAAAGACCAGCAACCCAACTAAAAAGTGGGCCAAGGATTTGAGCAGACATGTTTCCAAAGAAGATACACAAATGGCCAATGAGTATATGTAAAGACGCTCAACATAACTAGCCACTAAAGAAATGCAAACTAGAACTAAAATGAGATGGCACTTCAAGCCCAGTGGAGTGGCCACTATTTTAACACGGAAGGCTCACCTGCGGAGGCGCCCCTGCCACTTGCGCTGCTCAAGGACACCTTCCCTCCACCTGGCTGACCTGCTCGCAGAGTCCTTTGTGGACAACAGCCACAGCCACCCGGAGGCATGCCAGCAGATTGGGGACCCTAGCCTGGACGCGGTCAGGGCACTGGTGCCCAGGCACCACCAGCCTCTACTTCATGCTTGAGCCGCCGCCCGCCCACCCTGGGCCCCTAGGAAGCCCCGCACCCGGGAGTGGGTGAGCCACCCTGGCAGAAGCTGAAGATCCTGATCTGGGACAGGCTGGGGTGCGACTTTAGCCAGGCCCCCTGCTGGCCTCCTGGGTACCTCAACGTGCTGACTGAAGCCTTCCCAGAGCCGCCAGCTCCCCCCGAGAGCTCACCGAGGACGATGGGTCACCAGACTGGAGCGGACACACTCCATCTTCTTCCAGAGCGGGACATGGATGCCTCCCTGCAAATGCTCAGACACTTTCTGGAATAACGAACTTACCAACCTGGGGACCCAGCTCATTGCAGCTGGAAGTGAGGTGGCAAAACGGCACATGCAAACAGATTCTAAGTTCACCATTAGACGACGCGCTGCTGGGAGACAGGGCTCTGTGTTTTCCTGAACCCCGTTCTATGCATCCCTGATGAAAGTACCTGAGGATGGCTGAGGTCTTTGGGTAAAACTAATTTGCATTATAGTAGAAGACAAAAAGTTGGTTTTTGAAATTCCAAATGAGCTTTTAACTTGTGAGCAGTAGCTTTAATTTTGTATTTTAACATACTTCTCTTTCGCTTCACATAGGCCCATGTTTTCATAAGTTGAGATATTCTGTGTAATTCTATATAACAGAATGGCTGTGTAATTCTATATAGAATATTCCGTGTAGTTCTGTACAGAATAATCTCCCTCTACCAGGAGGGAGACCAGCCTTGACAACCCTTTCCTGGTGGGCACGTCTGGGCCACCCCCAGCCCCGAGTCCTAGCGCCTTGCCCCTCCCTGGCCGTTCCGGACTCCAGGCCTGGGTCGGAGCACCGCGGGCCTGCATCGCCTACAAGAGACTGCGGGTGGGGGGGTAAGAGGCCAGCGCTGTCCTCACTCTGGGGCCTCGACCAGGAGAGGTGCACCAATGGCGGCCGGCTGACCTTGCTGTGAGCCCGGTATGTGGCAGAAGAAGCTGCCACCGCAGGCTGACATCCGCACTGAGAGGGGCACGACTGCTGCACTCACTTCTTCCTCCAGACCAGAGAGTCTCAGCTCACAGGGGCGTTTTCCTTCAGTGCCACCTGAAGAAATTTAAGGATCAAATAGTTTTGTTACTTCTGGAGAATAACTTAGGCTCTGGGGAATACCATTCTTAAATAAAAATGCAAGCAAATTCAGTCTTAAAAAAAAAAAAAACTGGAAATAACACCTTAGCGCCATTGCGGAGCGGTAGGAACTCCTCATCCACTGTGTACCAGTTTGAATATATTATGTCCCCCAGAAAAAGCCATATTCTTTGATGCAATCTTGTGGGGCAGACATATTAGTGGGGATTAAGTTGGAACGTTTGAATTAGGCTGTTTGTATGGAGATGTGCCCCACCCAGCTGTGGGTGGTGACTCTGGTGGGATACTCCCATGGAGGCGTGGCCCCGCCCATTCAGGGAGGGCCTTGATCATTGGAGCCATATAAACGTGCTGACTCAGAGATGGAACTGAGTGCAGCTGTGAGTGATGTTTTGAAGAGGAGCAAGCTTGCTAGAGAGGAACGTCCTGGGAGAAAGCCATTTTGAAACCAGAACTTTGGAGCAGACGCCAGCCACGTGCCTTCCCAGCTAACAGAGGTTTTCCGGACGCCATTGGCCATCCTCCAGTGAAGGTACCCGATTACTGATGTGTTACCTTGGACACTTTATGGCCTTAAGACTGTAACTGTGTAGCCAAATAAACCCCCTTTTTATAAAAGCCAATCCATCTCTGGTGTTTTGCATTCCGCAGCATTAGCAAACTGAACACACTGCTGCTGGGAATGTAAAATGGGGCAGCCACTGTGGAAAGTGGCTTGGTGATCCCTCAAAAAGCTAAACGTAGAATCACCATGTAACGCAGCGATTCCACCGCAAGACATATGCCCCAAATAACTGAGAGCAGGACTTGGAGAGAGGGCTGTGTGTCGGTGTTCACAGTGGCATTACAGGGCAGACTCGGCCCAAGAGTTCATCGACAGGTGAGCAGAGAAGCAGAATGCGGTCTCTCCATGAGGCAGCTCCACTCCCCATGGACGAACCCTGAAGACATCGTGTGAGTGAAAGCAGCAGACAGAAAAGGGCAAATACTGCTCCATTTCTCTCAGGAGAAACTCCGGCTAAGCGAATGCAGCGACGCAGCGGACAGAGCAGTGGGGACCGGGCTGGGGTCCTACTAGGAGGCCAAGTTCTGCTGCAGATTCATGACACCGGCCTGAAAACAGACGGTGGTGAGAGGTGCACAGTGTTGTCAATGTGCCTAACGTCAAAGAATAGTCAACCTAAAATGATTATGTACATATTATCACAATTTTAGAAGTGTAATAATAAAAAGAAAAGCTTCACCTGTCGAAGTCTGTCGACCAATGATGTACAACAGCACTTTCTGCGATGATGGGCGTTTTCCAGAGTGCTCCATGCACCTGAGCAGCCACTGCGCCTGGGGACGCGGCCAGCACAGCTGGGGCGCCAGACACGTCACTATTTAATTTCCTAATTTTAAATCTCAACAGCACAAGTGATTCGTGTTATCACATTAGACAACACACAGTTCTACACAAAGCCATCTGCAAATTTCTTAATATTCTAAGTCCTCCAAGACCTGTTCTACTAATCTGGATCCAAAACAAAGTACAAACTGCTTTTCTGGATATAAATTAAGGAGTCATGAACTTTCCTTTTAAATGTCAGTGTCACTGCAATTTAAATTAAAAGATCAGCCATTTCACTTATGACTGGCTTTTTATACCTCAATGGACAATCTACTCCGCCTGCTACCAGCACACGGAGCACTGCACAAACGCTGACACTGCTGGCAGGAAGTGAGGCTACCGAGAGCCTCACACTCAGAAACCTCAGGGAAGGAAGCGGGAGGAAGCCCAAGCGGGGACACCACACTAAATTCAAATTCAAGCACAGAGGAAATTGCAGTTAGGGGCTGAAGTTTTACCAGTGAAAAGCTTCCAGTGTCCACTATGAGAAAATTACTTTAGTCCCTCCACTATCTCTGACAGTCACATATTACCAAAGACCTAAAATTCCCACGGGGGTTCTAAGAGCAAGAGGAAAACCAGTTGCAAACCTGATGAGACTTCTTGACAAGATCTTCTGCCCGAAGGGATTCTGAGTGTTGACTGAGAAATACCCTGTAAACAGCAGTCAGGAGGGCAGGGACGGGCGGTGGGGCTGGGTGTGGGGCCTCTGGACAGGTGAGGGACAGGTGCGGCACCAAGACACGGAAAGAGCCAGAGAGGACATGTGGGTGGACAGGTGCATCACCGAGACGCAGGCAGAAACCAGGGAGGATGCGCGGGTGGACAGGTGCGGCACCAAGACGTGGAGGGAACCAAGGAGGATGCGCGGGTGGACAGGTGCAGCACCAAGACGTGGGGGGGAACCAGGGAGGACATGCGGGTGGACAGGTGCAGCACCAAGACACGGGAGGAACCAGGGAGGATGTGCGGGTGGACGGGTGCGGCACCGAGACGGGGAGGAAGCAGGGAGGATGCGCGGATGGACAGGTACAGCACCGAGACACAGGCGGAACCAGGCAGGACGTGAGGGTGGACAGGTGTGGCACCAAGACGTGGAGGGAACCTGAGAGGATGTGCGGGTGGACAAGTGCGGCACCAAGACGTGGAGGAAACCAGGGAGGATGTGCGGGTGGACAGGTGCAGCACCAAGACGCGGGGGGGACCAGGGAGGATGCACGGGTGGACAGGTGCGGCACCAAGACACGGGAGGAACCCGGGAGGGTGGCAGGGAGCAGGGCCAAGGACAGAGCAGACTGAGAGGCAGGAAAGCCAAGAGCACAGTGACACAGAGCAGGGCAGAAGTCAGGAGATGGGCCAAGACCTCGGAGATGACCGGCCAGGCGGAAGGTGGCCCTAGCCAGCGTGCAGCCCAGGACAGGCACAACGCCGGCCACTCACCTTCCACAGGCGACCACGGTTTCAGGCCCAAGTAACCCCAAGGACAGGGAGCCCCAAGCTCAGCACCCCACACAGGGCTCCTAAGGCTGTCTGCTGAGACAGGCACCTCATGTGCAGCTCTGAAGACCATGACCGGGCCACACCCCCAAAGCCCATGGGCACCTGCAGCCAGGCACGCCCAAGCCAGGCCCCTCACAGGCCAGGACACAGGCCTGAGAACAGCGGTGAGGAGTCAGGTTGCCCAATTCCCATTCACTCAAACAACGAACCTCTTGCATCCTTATTTATTTCTTTCTCCAGGAAGCTCCTTAGCAGAACTGCACCCTAACGAGTGTGAACTACACAAGCCAGCCCATTGGTCTCAGGAGCAACGCGACTTGCAACTTAACACACGCCACGGGGACAAAGCTACTCCCAGATAACATCAGTGAGCCTACAGAAGGGTGGGTGTCACGGCCACATAAGTCCACTTTCTTTGATAAATAACTGCGATTTGCTAGTGGGGTTATCTAATTGGGCACTTTTAAGATCCATTTCCATGGGATGATGACCCAGTTTAATATATCACTTAGCAAATTTTATTTCCTCAAATCTGAGGGGCCAGTGACTGTTACAATGACCCTCACTCCACGTGCTGAGGGCGAAGGAGCCAACATGCCAAGCGAGCTGACAGCCAACGGCAGCGGCTCTCCTGAACGCGCCCTCAGGGCCATCTGAAAGGAGTAGAACCGCTGCCGTCCTCAGCGCATGCTGGGCCAGTACCTTTGGCGGTGACAGCTGTGACGGCTGTCCCTCGCACTGCAGGCTGTTTTACAGCCCCCCCGGGACCCCCCAAAATCTAGCAGCGACTCCCCAGTTGTCAAATGTCTCCTGGAGGCAAACCGTCCCCAGTTTGGAACCACTGGTTCAGGTGAAAACAAACTAATTTTACCGTCAGGCAGCAAAGACCTCTGACACGAGCACGGGAACCGCACGGTGTGTTCAAGGACCTGCCCAGCCCAGCCCTGCATGCCCTGGGAGCCCCACTGGACCCCGCATCAAGAGCCAGGTGGTACATCCAGAAAGGCCACGGAACCGGGAACTCATCACGGATCACTGCAGGACACTGAAGGACAGGCTGTCATTTATGCTGACTCAAACCAACATACATAAAACCCTCAGATTCAAGCTAGTCGACCAGCTGAGGCAGTAAGAATTAATTTATAAATGTCATTTCAAATGCTGTTATTTAAAACTGTGACATGGGACAGATGTTGACAGAAGCTAGAGCAGAAACTGAGCGCTCTCGAGCCTTTTGTTATTGGAAATAACAGATGTTCTTAAAACAGAAACATGGAGTGCAGTTTCGATATTTTTATAAAAAATCACAACCTTAACCATTACACACACAACGCTTTCCACAAATGGTACCCAAGTCTGTGTTCCACTCAAAATGGTCCTCTGGGCTGGCTTTGGCAAAACAGTGTCCAGGGCGTGACAGCGGGACTGGCGTGCTCCTCCCACGTGATTCCAGGACATGAGTGCAGGGCCACCCTTGTCTCTCGTGCTCGCAGACGTGGCCACTGTCCTGGCGGCCACCCAGGCCTGCCACGGAGCACCTGCTGCCTCAATTGGCAATCATTAAAAATTACAGGCAAAATAAATACATGAAGACAAAGATTTTTTAAAAGTCTTTAATGTTAGAGATACTACCAAAGTATGTGCAGGTAGAAAAGAGAGCAGTGGGGTGAGGAGAAGGAAGGAAACAAGCAGTGGGGAGAAGACAAGATAAACCAGCCCAGAGGGGTGAGGACGGGCACAGGCTTCACTCTACTGCTCTCTCAGACCTGGTGACTGTTTGAAACAGGCCCGAATGGAAAGTTGTTTATTCTAGTTTTGAGCAGTCTACGTTAAGCAGCAGGCAGCCGTTCCGGCCGCCGACGGCCACCCCTCCATCAAGTTCTCCGCCAAGAGCGCCCAGCTTGCTCCAGAAGGCATCTCTCACAGAGCGCAGACACAGCCCTGCCCAGGGCGGCCAGAGGAGCCAGTCACCCGCCAGCAGCAGAGAGGGGTGTCTGCAGCACTCTGTGTCTTCCCATCACCAGCGCGGGGGAGAGAGAGCCCCCAGGAAGGCCTGACCTGAAAAAGACCACCAGAGACCATCTCACACAACCCCACCCAGAGAAGAAACCACCCAAGATCCTGACGCAACTTCACAGCGGAGCGTGAACCAGGAACCAGCCTGTCCAGAAGCATCGCAGAGCTGTGGTCCGCTGTGCAGTGGGGCAGGACATCCACCCCCATCAGCACTGGCTCCACAACAGCCACAACCTTCAGGATAAAATGTGCTCTAGGAACTGGTGCTGTCCATAAATGCCTTTGAGTTCTCCTGAGTCCTGTGCCCGCGTGTCCTTCCTTTCAGTGCTGGGCCCCACCTGCTCCCACCGAGGTCTGCAGAGGCCACCTGCCAGCAGAGTAGGAAAACCGATCCCTTCTTTCCCTTGCAGTCAGAGGTGCTGTCAACTCAAGTACAGCATCCATCTCGAAATACACACTGTTAACCCGGGGGAGGAGGAGACCCCGTGAATATACAGCACCCGTAACACAACCACCCAGCTGTGCTGCTCCAAGACAGGTACAGACCAAAGTCACAGGCTGAAAGCACTTGCTGAACATGGTGGAAATGTGGAGTTCTAGAAAATGGGCGTAAATAGATGCTAAATATAGTACACAACTGGGCCCTGGGGGAAATCGCTCTCTAATGCTGTTACTCAGTGGATGCAACCACCATCAGCATCCGAAGTACATCCTCGTGAAGCACACCCTGACGTGCCACTCTGAGAGCAGGGCCAGGCGAGGACACCCCCACCCCACCCTGAGCACAGGCACCTCACCAAGCCACCCATACGCTTACAAGACCCGAACCAAGCTGCTGTCCATTACATTTCTTTCACAAAGCACAACCACTCAGACACAGTAACGGAAATTACAAGTTCCCCACACAGGTTCAACAGCAGGCTGGAGCTGGCAGAAGAAAGAATCAATGAACTTGAAGATAAGACGACTGACATCATCCAGTTCGAGGGGTAGAAAGAAGAGAGAATGAAAGAAAGTGAGCAGAGCTTGAGACACCTGTGGGACACCTTCGAGCGTGCCAATAAACACATTGTGGGGGTCCCAGAAGAGGAAAGAGAGAAAGGAGCAGAGAAAATATCCAAAGAAGTAATGGCTGAAAAGTTCCAAAATTTAACAGAAGACAAAATATGCATGTCCAGGGTGTTCAAGAAACTCCAAACAGGATAAACCCAAACAGCCACACACAGCAATGTTATCATCGAAGTGTCAAACACCAACGATACAGAGAGGATCCTGAGAGCTGCCAGAGAGAAACAACATGTCAGGCGCAAGGGAAGTTCAACGAGATTAAGTGCTGATTGCTCATCAGAAACCATGAGGACAAGAAGGCAGTGGGGTGGCATATTTAAATGCTGAAAGCAAAGATCTGCCAACCAGGAATTCTATATCTGGCAAAACTGTCTTTCAAAAACGAGGGGGAGCTGTGATGTTGGTGCCAGCATGGGACTTCTTATGAGACACTCCGAGGTGGTTTCATTCAGCAAGGACACCCAATTTCAATCCACTGTGCCATTTACCAGGAATCTCTTTGCTGCTAAAACATTAAAAAGGGAGCACATGATGAAAGCAGTCCTTAAAGCCGTGTACTAACTTCCCACCCCTGGCTTGAACCAGTTTGATGCATGACAAATCGGCTACACAACATGGTGCCTATGCTGAGGTTGTGTGTCTCACTGGTGACTTGATGCAAAAGCGATTTTTTGAACTGTAGGGAAAAAATAGAATCGCTCGTAACATCCACGTAAAGTCCCCACTCAACTTACCAATTAAAATTGGATCAATTCTTGGTATTTTTCTTTGTCAAGACCACACCTCCAAAATGTCTTTGAAGGATATTCACAAATAGATCCTCAAACCTATGATTTAAATTGTGTCTGGGAAATTCATTTGGTAAGAAACAATCTTGCTCAGTTTCCTATGCAAAAATCAATTTCTAGTACTAAAAGTAATGAACCGAAGTCTATGCTCAAACTGAGGAGGTGAAGATTGACTTCCATAAATGGGCCTGTTATTAAAGTTATAAAAATGGTGGGGGTGGGGGGGCGGCCACAGATGAAGACATTCCCAGATAACACAAAGCTGAGGAAGACGCTAAAAGAGAGCTCTGCACGTTTAAAGTAAAGGACGACAGAAAACAAATTGAAGCCACACATTGTTCTGGTTTGCTAAAGCTGCCTGAAGGCAACATACCAGAAATGAGCTGGCTTTTACAATGGGGGTTTATCAGTTTACAATTCTACAGTTCCAAGACCATGGAAATGTCCAATTAAGGCATCAGCAGGATGATACCTGGACTCTGAAGACAGGCTGCGGCATCCGGATGCCCCTGTCACGAGGGAAGGCACAAGGAGGCGGCGGCCGCTCCTTCCCTCCCGGTGGGTGCCGGAGGCCTCCTCTCTAGCTCCTGTCGGGCCTTTCTCTCCAAGCTCTCTGGGAGTTTCTCTCTCGGCTGTTTTCTTTCATCCTCTCATAGAGACTCCAGTAAGAGGATCAAGACCCACCTGAAGGGGCTGGGTCACTTCTCAATTGAAATAACCTAATGCAAACGGCCCACCCATAGACTTGCCCTTATGAGGCTCATTACAGCAAAGGAGAGGCTAAACTTGCATATAATTGTGCCTAAGAGTCTCCCCCTGAGTACCTCTTTGTTGCTCAGATGTGGCCCTCTCTCTCTCTAACTGAGCCACCTCAGCAGGTGAACTCACTGCCCTCCCTCCTACGTGGGACCCGACTCCCAGGGGTGTAAATCTCCCTGACAACCCAGGATATGACTCCTGGGAATGAATGTGGACCTGGCATCATGGGATTAAGAATATCTTCTTGACCAAAAGGGGGATGCAAAATGAGACAAAATAGTTTCAGTGGCTGAGAGATTTCAAATGGAGTCGAGAGGTCACTCTGGTGGACATTCTTACGCACTATATAGATAACATCTCTTAGGTTTTAATGTATTGGAATAGCTAGAAGTAAATACCTGAAACTACCAAACTCCAACCCAGCAGTCTGGACTCCTGAAGACGATTATATAATAATGTAGATTACAAGGGGTAACAGTGTGATTGTGAAAATCTTGTGGATCACACTCCCTTTATCTAGTGTATGGATGGATGAGTAGAAAAATGGGGATAAAAACTAAATGGCAAATAGGGTGGGATGGGGAGGATGGTTTGGGTGTTCTTTTTTTACTTTTATTTTTTTATTCTTATTCTGATTCTTTCTTATTTAAGGAAAATGTTCAGAAACAGACTGTGGTGATGAATGCATAACTATATGATGGTACTGTGAACAGGTGATTATATACCATGGATGACTATATGGTATGTGAATATATTTCAATAAAACTAAATTTAAAAAAAGAAAAAAAGAAAAAAAAAACATAAGAATAAAATTTCTAAAACAAAAACAAACAAACAAAAAGGGCCCACCCATAGCAGCTCTGCACCCAGGGGAATGGATTAAAGGAGCATGGCCTTTTCTGGGGACGTAACAGCTGCAAACCAGCACAGACATTAACAAAAAAGATCTCCAGGAAAGATAAGGACATGGGTAAACAGAAAGGTCAGTACTATAGTACTTCTGATTTGTAACACCACTTTTTACTTTCTGTAAAGAACTAAAAGGCAAATGCATAAAACGTAATACAAATCAGTAATTTGGGACTCATAACATATAAACATGTAATTGTTTCAATAACTACGTAAAGGTGGGGGTGGAAGGGTATAGGATCATAGTTTGCCTGTACTACTGAAGTCAAGCAGGTATCAAAGAAAATGAGATTGTTATATATTTAGGATGTTAAATTTAAGCCCCACGGTAACCACAAAGAAAATAACAGAAAATATGCAAATTCACAGGATAGAAAGTAGAGTACGGATTACCAGGGCTGAGAGGCAGGGGAAACTAACGCACGATGGGTGTGGGGTTTAGCTGCAGTGATGGGAGTCGGGGAGGTGTGCCTGGGAGGCATCAGGCTGGGAAGATCTGTGTTGTATTTATGTCTCCACAATTAAAAAAGAAACTATAAAGACACAATGACAATTAAATGCAATCCATGATACTGGATGGGATCTAAGAATGGAGGAGAAAAGGCTCAAAAGGACATTAATGGGACATAAAAAAATGAAATATAAAACAAGGCTTTATATAAATGCTAAATTTCTTGAACTTGGTAACTGCACTTAATTAAGCTTATTACATAAGTGAATATCCTTGTTCGCAAGAAATATCCAAGGAAGTATCATGTGTTCAGGGAGTAAGATCTGTGCAACCTGCTCTCAAATGTTCAGAAGACGGATGGATGGATGGATGGATGGATGGGAAGGAGGGACAGGAGTGAGGGAGGGAATGGCAAAGGTGGCAAAATTTCAAAATTGGGAGATCTGGATATCCAGGGGTGAGGGGATGTTGGAATTGTCTGTATAGGGTTTGTATTATTTTTGCAACCATCCCGTACATTCGAAATCATTTCAAAATTAAAAGTTAAAAAAGCTTTTCTAAATTGTTTAAAAAGCACTTTCACATCTCCATCTGGGTGACGTCAGGAAAAAGAACAGAACACGAACACCTGGGCTCAGTCCCTGCTTATTAACAATGCACCCCACGAATGAAAGCACACGGGGCCCCAGCACCTGCGCAGATCAGGGCTCACTCCCAATGCTTGAAGCTAATTCCAAATTATGTCACTGAAGCTTGATCACCCTCACAATCTCCACATAAAATAAACAAACACAGAGCCCAAAAGACAGTAAGCTAAATCCAGATGTAACTGGGCTACGGATAAGCAGGTTGACATTGTAATTAACTGGCATGCTATTTTCTCAGGACTTTCTTTTTTTAATACTCTGGCAAACACAAAGATTTGGAATATTAGTAGAACTAGAAAATACATCGAAATTTATCCATAAGCCTGAGTTATAACCCTAATACCTGCAAAAGTAGGCTGGGTTCAGAGGTGGCGTATGGCGAGACCCCCGCGCCCTCTCTGCACCTTCACGGCAGACCCTGCCCCTGCACGCATGTGCCCACACCCAGGACTGGAACCCTGAACTCTGCCAGCAGCCCCCAGGGGGTGCAGCGTTCTGCAGCAAGCACGTGTGGGGAAGACCAGGAGATGACCAGAGTCTCGGTCAGAGCCCTGCGGCCGGGCCTCTGTCTCTGCCCTCTGCAACTGTTTGTCTTCCTGGGCAAGTCCAAGGTTTCTGGACTAGGTCACTGTGAGGACCTCAATGCCACAGGAGGGAGGGGAACAAGGCCGCAGCCCACCACGCCCGAGCCTGGGCTGAGGGGCCCTATGAGGTGCTGGCAGGGACAAGGCCCCAAAAGGTGCTTGAGAGGATGGGCTGCCCCTGCCCACCCTCCACCTTGGCGGCTCCGCGAGGGCGTGGACATGGGGGAAGTGGGAAGAGGCTCACCATGTGCACCTCGCATGCATCCTGGCAAATGGGAAGTCAGGCATCACCTTGTTTTAAAAATGTAAGAATTCCTGACACAAACCTTCTGCCAGTTTCTAAGTGGAATGAAAATTTCAGGAGATCATTTTTAAAAACAGCTCAAACTGAGTGTTTGTGGTGAATGGGGCTTTTGTCGCACCTTGAGAGTGTGTTGCCTGCAGACAGCCCTGGTGGCCTGGGAGTGTGGCCTTGCGGCTGCCCCCACACTTCCCCGCAGGCCCTAAAGAAAGCCGGGCCGGAGAGCACCTGCAGGAGGTGGCGGGTGTGTGCCTCCTCACCACGAAGGATCAGGCAAAGGGTGGTCAGCGGGCTGCCAGCCCCCTCTTTAGTGTTCTAATCGTTTAGATCAACCTAAAAATTCTGAATACAGAAAACCAAAAACTTTAGAAAGAAATAACCTGCCACAGAAACGTGCCATTTCAGTTTTTCAATCCTTATTTTTCATCTGGATTCACCAAACACTACAATTTATATATCCCCAAGTAGCTCAAGCTTCCATGCAGGTCCAAATGAAGAAGGGTATACAAAGTTCCTTGCCTCTGCCAAGAAATTTGCTGTGAAAGTTATTTCTGGCACCCCAGTTGCAAAGCAATGATGTCATTTTAAAATCATTTTCTCCTAAGTTGTTTAGAGCTCCAGGAGCCTAAGTGAGAAGCACGACCACATGCAAGCCCCCTCCTTGCAGGATGCTCCCAGGGCAGCACGCGCCCAGCACCACCATCAGCGGTACTGGGCCATGGCACCACAGCAGGGAGGGAAGCCAGGCCTGGTAGAAGCCCACAGGAAGTACATTTTGCTGAAAGGCTAAGAAGCCTTTGATAAAAGACAGAAATCACTGTGTGACAAATTCACTGGCCAGGAAATCTAGAAAAAAGTGTGGCAGAGCTGAAGGAGAGGCTGGACCGGCAGATCTTTCAAAGGAAGGGCACTGAGGAGGACCCCTGCTGGGAGCAGTGGGGGTGGAGGTGCGAGCAAATCCTTCCTGAAGCAGCCCTTGGTGGGCTGCAGAACCACTGCAGGCCCGGGTTCTGAAGGAGGAACGGCCCTGTGGGGTTCTGGCCCCAGTGCTGCGAGACCCAGGCCCTTGGCAGGGGCACTCCACTGACTGCTCCCCTCCAAGAGGCACAATCCTCCCAGCAGGCCCCGGGGCCCCAGGCCACCACAGGTGGTGAGCCGTCAACAGGAAAGGGGTGTAGGAGAAGGGGGAGAGAAGATCGCTGGAGGCAAAGGCACTGACTGGTCAGTCCAGGGCTCCCAGAGGCACTGCGCCAACTTCTCACGCCTGTCACTACCAGACCTCAGGGCACAAGCAGAAAGCAGACTTGTGACCCGTGTTCTCTTTCACAGACAGTGTAACTTTCCAGCTCTCTGAGCAGGTGTCTTACAAGCAGTACCAGAAAGCCCGAGGCATGGCCCAAGTCAGAGCCCGCGAACAGGCAGGGAGGACACAGCCACGGCAAAGAGGGCAGCGCACACAGTGCCACCTTGGCCACTTGGCACCCAGAGACCTGCTCGCCCAGGCACACTTGCGTCCCCGCCCCACTCTAATGGGGAGCAACTCGAGGCTGGTGTGGGGGCTCAAGGGCACCCACTCCCCATTCACACCATGGCTCCCCCAATTGCAGTGCACAGAGGCTGGGTGGAGAGTCTGCTCCCCGGTACGGGGTAGGGGGCCACACACCCCAGTTAGACCAGTCAATCCACACCCCCCATGCCCTTGCTGGGCAGCCAGCATGGAGGGGACGCTGTGCCCTCAGCTGGCCCAAAAGGCAGGCTCAGGACTCGTGCAGACCTGAGAGCCCACCTGCACCTGCAGAGGGGCCACCCCCAGAGATGCTGCCCTGGGGCCAGAACCGCCAGAGCTGTGAGGCCCACGGACGCCGCGGTTGTCAGCCACAACTGAGCGCCCCAGCCTGCACAGGTGTGCACCATCGGCACAGTCTCCCACACCCACACAAGCCCCAGTAAACAACCAGAACACACCTACTGGGCGAGTGGACCCAGAAACATGCACCTGCAGAACTCTAACCTCCACTGAATTCAGGCTGCAGGCTGCACCAGCCCACTGGCCCCTCGCGCGCATCTCGGCTGTGCAGCAGGTGGGGTGACGACGCCATGAGAGCACGGTGGGGGCCGCCTCTGCGCCCCGGGGCAGTGTGGACCCCCAGGGCAAGGGAAGGGGTGCCGGTGCTAGGACACGGCGGAGGGGGGGGGGCCGACCCTGCTCCTGCCCACGTCCTCTTCCCCTCAGGCTGCCCTGAGGCACATGGCCAGTGCAGGGGTGCCCACGGCAGAGCTGGAAGTGCCCCTCCACATGGGCCTCTGCCAGAGCTGAACAAGGCGCAGGGCCACCCCAAGTCCAGAAGTGAACACTCGCCCCACCTCATACAACCCAACAAGAAATACAGGTGCCGCTTTCAATAAACGAGGCCACCAATGTGCTCGGAGCCGCCAACCGAATGCCTCCTTCTTGTCAGACTGTCGGGTAAGAGGCTCAGCTCACACGGCTCCAAACACCAACAATCCACTCACTGCCCAGCCTGCGGGCTCAGGGGGAGTGGGCACGAGCCACTGTCCTTCTTAAAACAACCATTCAATGTGAAAACGGGAGCAGGACATCCTCACTGTAAAACAATTGAGAAAATATTCCACATGCACAGGAAAAACCAAAAACAACGTCCCACAACCCAGAGATCTCCAGTAAAACAGCTTAGCATATTTTTTGCCAAAATGAGGTCACACTGAATATATTATCTTGTAACTTATTTTTTCAGTCAACATTTTCCACCTTTCCATGTAAGATTACAAGTGATGAGCAAATTTTTCCTGTAAACTTCAAACGTGACTGTTTATTCGAATCTGTGTGCACAGTTCCATGCTAACTTACCGAAACCAGAATGACCCATCATCTCAACCTGCTCTGCTCCGTGCTCGGTCCAACAGCAGAAAAGCCAGGATTAAGGCACTGGTCCATGAGATGGGGGCCTGACGTCAAAGGCCGTGGGACACGGCACACAGAACTGACAGTGGTGGAGGCCCTGGTAGCTGCGCTGACCTCGAGGGTCCGCTGGGGACTCTCCCCTGCCCAGCAGGGGGGCGCAACAAGGAGGGCAACATACTCGCCACAAGCCATCTCCTCCGTGGGCACAGCCTCCCCGACGGCTTCTCCTGGTTCTCAGCTCTTCCAGGAGCTGCTAGAGAAGGCCCAGAGGTCCTCCACCTGGAAGACGCAAGAGAGGAAGACACCTGGGACACAGACCGGCAGGACCCACAAGAAGAAAGCGAGTGTTTGTGGGATGAAAGCTCAAGATTACAGAAATTTACCCACAGTAATGGGATTAAAGATTCCCTCCCCCGGCCCTGGGCCAGGACTTCCCAGGCTGCTCTGGGGACACACAGCAGCCTCTGTACTGCTGCTTCCTGGGGACAGATCAGTCCCAGAGAAAACAGCTGCCTCTGTCTGCCACAGAGCCAACATCCTTCCAACGATATTTCCAAATTCTGGTGGAATATGAAATCCACCAGGCACCATGGACAAAAAGAAGATGTATCCACCCTTCCGGAAAAGGCTGATTTCTGCCTAATTCGAAACCTCAGTATACATCAAAGCTCACACCTGCTGTGTAATATGTGGCGATGAAAATACCCTGGGACAAAGTGAAATCAGCCAAGTATCTCACACACACACACACACACCCGGGAGGGGGTACACAGCACAGTGTAGCCTCCAGAAGGAATCATTGGGAAGCCAAAATGGAAGGAAGCCAAGAACCCAGGCCAGGGGAAGATGCCCCCCACATGGGGATGGGCCCAGACCCCAGGCGCTCTGCCCAACACCAGGAGAGCCCCTTCCCCACCTCTGTGCCCCATGCTCAGCTGCTTCCCCCCACTCCACCTTTCACGATGAAATATGGCTTCCGTGATGAAATGCCAGCATATGTAGAATCTTCCGATTTTAAGTCTCTATTAATATCCACTAAGACAGCAGGAATTTCTCGCGCTTTATATCCATCAACCTCAGCTCCCAGCCCACAAAAGCAACTGATACGATAAAGAATCTAAAACATCCGACCTCCCAGAGAGGCACCCCATCCTCAATCCTGAAGTCCCTTCAGCAAATAGGATAAGTCTACAGCTTCCTCCAGGAAAGCAGACTTGCTCCAGGTCTCACCTGGAATTCTTGGGCCTGGATCCCCCTGGGGAAGAGGCTGATAGCTACTACTGGATGCTTCTGCAAATCTAGTTTGCAGCCAAACCCAGACACAGCCTGCATGAGGCTCGGGGAGCTACCCATCTGCCTTCCACCAGAGCCCACGGCTATTTGCCTGTGGGGGGACAGGTCTGTGCTGGTTTGAAACTGTTCTGTTCCCCAGGAAAGGCTATGTTCTTTTAATCCCATCTTGTGGGTGCCGACTTATTGTGGGTGGGACCTTTTGATTAGGTTGTTCCCATGGAGATGTGACCCACCCAACTGTAGGTGAGACCTTTGGATTAGATTATGTCCGTGGAGGCGTGGCCCTGTCCATTCAGGGTGGGTCTTAATTAGATCACAGGAGTCCTTAAGAGAGCTGAGAGCCGACACAGACCCTGATGCTTGTAGACGCTGGGAGATGCTGACAGAAGGACGTTTAGAGGTCTAAGCTAAGAGATTGCCCAGAGTTTGCTCTGGAGAAGCTAAGAGAGGACTCTCAGATGCTTAGGGAGAAACACCCCAGGAGAACCAAGCAGAGAGCTGAGAGAAGCTAAGAGAAACAGAAGCCCAGGGACATTTTCGAGAAAGCCATTTTGAAACGCAACCCAGGAGCAAAGGGCCAGCAGACGCCAGCCACGTGCCTTCCCAGCTGACAGAGGTGTTCCGGATGCCACCGGCCTTTCCTCAGTGAAGGTGTCCTCTTGTTGATGCCTTAGTCTGGACACTTTCATGGCCTCAGAACTATAAGTTTGTAATCTAATAAATCCATTTATAAAAGCCTATCCATTTCTGGTATTTTACATAATGGGAACAATGAGGAAGGGGCCTTTGAAAGGATAAAATACTGGGGCTGCTGTAGACAGGTGAAATGAGTTGAGGGCAGAGATGCTCAATGCAAAGGAGACATGAAAGATTCTTCATTCCTTTTATCATAACCAGGGACCTTTTGGCCTCACAGCATTTTACCTATAGAAAAACAAGTGTAGCCAATGGCCCAAAGACAGTCAAAACTAAAAATAGTCTGTGACGATCTTACAGCCACAATGTGATAAGAAGAAATGGTTTTATAGTGCAGAGTCCACAAGATAAAAGAACTTCCAGGCTGTTAGAAATGACAGGACACATAAACAGAAAATTCAAGAACTGTCTTTTCTTGTGAGTCTTTAAAAAACAATAAAACACCCGTGCATATCCTGAACCAGAGAGGGTTGGCCATCTTAGGGTGGAGCTGGCCTGTGAAAACTGGGAGCCCCCACAGCAGCTCTCTGCTTCTCAGGAGGCTCGGCTGGCACAGTGCAGCTGCTGCCCACAGGAGAGGAGTAAAGAGGAGGGACCGGGCTGGCCACACGCAGTTACTCCCAATTCTGCGTTTGAGAAATGCAATTTCTTTCAACCATTAAGTAACAAATAAAATAAATGTTTTACAATACTTGTAAACTTTATTCTATTTTCTAATCTGGCTAGTGAATTATTTGAGAAACTACCAAAGAAATGTTTTTTATGACATCCTAAACCAAGACTTATCAACAAAACCTTTCTGAGATGCTCCTACCATGTAACTTTACTGAAAACAGGTTCTAAGAGAAGATTCCAAGAAATTCCAGGTCTCTGTTGCTAGAACAGGCTTCCGGCAGTTTACACTCCTGATAATTGAAGTGACAACATTCTCAAAGCAACAAGGTCGAAGAGCTCTGATCTGCCACACAATCCAAACCAGCACAGCCTCCCACACTGCCAGCACCCCAAACAGGGCCACTCGGCCTCGGGACGCCCCTGGACAGCCAGGACATCCTGCACACCAAGAGGCCACCCTCCATCACGCAAAGAAAACAAAAGAGACAAGCAGACAGAGACACCCAGGCAGCGAGCGGCCAGCTACCATTGTCCCTACCCTACCAGCGTCTGGGGCAGCTTGGCTTGGGGGTACTGGCTGGGTCGACCCCAGCACGCCAGGAGGGCAGAAAAGAGAAGGCGGAGCTGCTATTTCCAACAACAAACTACTGGACACAAACTAAAACAGAGTCAAAATGCTGCATTTTCAGTTTTCACTCAAACATTTTCAAAGACCTCAGAAACAAAAATTCACTTTAGATACAATCCATCCCTGCAGCCTTTAAGGAAAACAACGCCGGGCAGCCTGTTTCCGTTCTGAGGACAGAAACCCTGACGGGTACCCCTCCCTTGAGCTGCAGGTGTCTCGGGCAGGAAAAAGCAGCATCCCAGCCCCGATTCCTGCGAGTTACATGGCAACATCCAGGGCACCTCCGGCGCCTTGACGAGGCCCCATGCCGCCTGCGTGGGAACCACTCTCGCACAGGGCCATCCTCTTAACGGACGGAACCCCACAACCTACCCAGCAGGCAGCAGAGTGAGGCTTAGTACTGTGGTTAATCTCAGTACGAGAGAAAAGTAACAATAAGTGTTGTCACTTGGCTTAAAAACACTAGGGAACATAATCTGAAAAAAGTCACAGTAAATAATCACTTAAATTCTGCCACATTTCCCTGTGAAAGAAGCAAAGGGGCTGCTGAGAGCTTTCCCTATTCACCAGAAATTCATTTTTAAATAAAGCCCTCTCAGGTTTACAAATCATAATGCTCAGTGTCAGATTAACAAATTATCTACTTTTAATGTGGGTCAAAAAATAAGGATGCCTCACTGCAGTGTTTCCTTTTAACAGAGTGACTGAATAGCACAATGATTTTATGTAGAGAACCATAATCACATCAAAAAATTTTGACAATTAAGACACACAGTTCCTGCGACCTTCCTTTCTTCTTCTTACCATCCTTTTAAAGGTACTATCAAGTCGCAAGGAAGGGTCTGGAGACCCCACCCACACATCACCCTGTCCCCACCACATGCAACGGGGTGAGCACAAGCTCAACTGGTGTGAGAGCAAGCAGACACCACCACCCGCGAAATCCGCATTTCCCAGCAAGAGGCTCTCTTTCCTGTTGCCGATGGCGGAGAACAAAACAGAAGAACAGCACAGGTTTCTGGGCAAAGCATGTCCTTCGAGAGGCATGGGGTGGGGGCTTCAGGAACAGTCCCTGCAGCCTGGGGGAAGGGCTGATGGAAACTGCCAGCGGGATGAATGGCATGTTATCCTTCAAGATACACACAAGGGAACAGTATTTCTAAAGAAGCCCTCTTGGAGGCAAGTAGTGGCAAAACTGCAGATCCTGACCTCATGAAATAACTTCCAACCTCTGCTAGGTGGAGAAAGCAGACACCTTTCCAAGTTCTCGAAATGTTTAATTTAAGACAGAAAGAGCTTTGGCCGTACAGAGTACATCGAGTGGAAAAAAGCAACTGCAGAATGTTTCCCACATAACACAAGGACTTCTTGAAACAGGATCTTCATAAAACGGAAGCCTAAGGTTCCAGTCCCACCCACAGCCCACTCGACTGCACTACAGACGCAGGCCCCGGCCCCAACCCCCGACACCTCGCACCGGAAGGCACAGGGAGCTCACCCCCGCCCCGCCCCGCCGCTCCGGGGATCCTGGGAGCTCCCTGCGTGGACACGCAAAGAGAGACCTTCAGGCTCAAAGCTGCAAAAAGGTCATGGGTGAAGAGGCCTCCGCTGACCCTGAAGATGAGGAGGCACCACTGTGCACACAGCGAGGGAACAGCGTCCCAGAGAGGCGGGAAAACCGGACACCGGTGCAGCCCACCGAGCGAGCGGATCCCGGGTAGCAGAGCGCCCAACTGCGGGAGACAGCGCAGCAGACAGAGGAGAGGCCTCGGGGCACACTGCCCAGTGAACAGGCACACCCACGACCAGCAGACGGTCACGCCTAAAAGCGCCGGGCGTGCAGACACGGGGAAAGGGCCGGCAAGCGCACCCCACTAGCAGAGACGCCGGCGGGGGGGTGAGGAGGGAGGGAGAAGGCTGCCCGGTGACTGTTCCACACTTGCGAGTTGCAGAAATTTCTATTACGACTGCACTCATCTCTTGGGTTCCTTTTTCCAACTTTTTATTATTTTGAAATAATTTTAGATGAAAAAAAGTATTTCACAGTCCCTGCAAACCTTCACCCAGCTTCCCGAGGTTACTGTCATCCACAACCAGAAAAGATTAGCGATGCCATGCTGAGTGCCCCTGACCCACCTCTTCACACCATGGGACCCAGGGCCACACACAGCACAGAGGAACACTGCTCCCACATTCATTCTATGAAATACTTCTTTTATTGTTGACTTTCCTATCTTGAAATATTTTCAAACTCTCATGAAAATATTTTTGACAGTTACAAAAAGAGTACAAACCCCATACAGACAACTCCAACATACCCCTAAACCCCCAATTCTCAAATCCACCATTTTAACATTTTGACACATTTGTCAAATCATACTACTCATCCATCCATCCATCCCTTCAACCACTCATCCACTCATCCATTCATCTATCTATCCATCGATCCATCTATCCATCATCCATCCATCCACCCATCTAGTTGTCTAGTTATCAGTGCATTTTTTGAACACTTGAGTGTAGGTTGTATACATCATGTTCCTTGAACACGTAATGTTGCAATGTGTATTTCCTAAGAACAGGGATATTCATTTATGCAACCATTTTAAGTGCAGTTTTCAAATTCAAGAAATTTAAAACTGATACAGAGATTACAGTCTATATTCCAATTTCTTCATATGTCCCAATTATGTCCCTTTGAGCCTTTTCTCCTTCGTTGCTAGACCTCATCCTAGATCACATCTTGTATTTAGCTGTCACTGCTTCCTTAGCTGCTTTTTTTTTTTTTAATTGCAGGAACGAATATACAACATAATCTTTCACATACCAACCAGTCCTAAGCACCCCACTTTGGGACTAATCACACTCACGATGCTGTAGGACCCCTCTCACCATCCATTTCTGTAACATTCCCGTCTGTCCACAGCGAAACCATACCCCATTACACATTAACTCCCCAAGTCAACTGAAAGGATCAGCAATCTTGAAGACAAGAAAATTGAAATTATCCAGTGTGAGGAGTAGAAAGAAAAAATAATGAACAAAAAAGAACAAAGCCTGAGAGACCTGAGAACACCACCAAGAAAGTAACATACGCACCACTGCAGGACCAAAAGAACGAGAAAAGAAAGGGAAGCCAAGAAAGAATTTGAAGAGAAAATGAACAAAAACTTCCCAAATCTAATGAAAGAAACAAATATACACATCAGGAAATTCAACAAACTCCAAGCAAAATAGACTCCAGGAGATCTCAACCAAGGAATATTATCACAAAACTGTCAAAATCCAAAGACTCAGAGAAGATTTTGAAAGGAACAGGAAAGAAGCAACTTGTCACATAGAAGGGATCCCCAATAAGATTCACAGCGGACTTCTTATCAGAAACCATGAGGCCAGAAGACAGCAGAATGACACATTTAAAGACTTTAAATAAACTGATAACCAAGAATTCTGTATCCAGCAAAATTACCTTTAAACAATGATGGCAATGTCTTTAAGGTCCGTGCTGGGTGATATATGCCAGACACAAAAGGACAGATATCATATGGTCTCACTGACATGCAAAAATCAAGAATTAGCAAACTCAATGAGGCAGAATCTGGAATACAGGTTACGAGGGGATGGGGTGAGATCAGGAATGGGGGGTTCGGGCTTAAAATGTACAGGGCTCCTATCTGGAATGATGGAAAGGTTTTGATGATAGCAGCACAACACCGTGAACATAACTAACAGCACTGAAATATATATCTGAATGTGGTTAAAAAGGAGAAATGTTAGCTTGTATATACGGTAACAGAACAATAATGTTTTTTAAAACATCCTTGGAATTGCACTACACAGTGAACCCTAAGTTAAACCATGGACTATAGTCAATAGCACAATTATAAAACTGAGCTTCCATTAATTCTAACAATGAATCACATCAATGCACAAGGGAATCCTGTATTTTATGCATGACTGTCCTGTAAAACCCACAACTTCTCTAATTAAGAAAACAAGATAGGAGAAATTAAGATGTTTACAAAAAATAAAAGCTGAAAAGAGTTCATTACCAGAAGGCCTGCCCTACAAGAAACGCTGAAGGGGGACATTCTGGCTGAAATAAAAGGACACTAGAGAGTAAACTGAAGCCATTAGAAGAAATAAAGAGCACCGGTAAAGGTAACTCCAGTGGTAAACATGCTTTCCTCTATTACTGTACTTCTGCTTCCCTCCCATATAACTTAGGCAAGTATGTAAAATAATATTTAAAATCTATGTTAATGGGAATACATGGTATAAAGAAGTAACAGCACAATAAAGATATAAAGTGGGAGAGACAGGGATAAATGAGAATAGAGCATTTGTATACTGCTGAAAGTAGGTTGGTACTATTTGAACTAACTTCATGTTAGTATAAGAAGTTAATTTTAATTAAAAAGGTAGCCAATGGGGGGAAAAATAACTAAAACACATAGAGAAAAGGAAACAAGAGGGGAATCAAAATGGTACACTACAAAAAAGCAACTAAATACAAAAAAGGCAATAGTGGAGTAACTGAGGAATAAAACATACAAGACATACAGAAAATGTAACTAAATGACAGGAAATCCCTCCTTCTCAGTTATTACCTTTAATGTCGATAGGAGATGGTGTAACTGAGAAATTTAGATGTTCTCACAAACACTGAGGACAGACAGTTTGATGTGCCGAGCCCTTTATCATGGGACTTGCCCTTATGAAGTTCCTCACTGCAAGCAAGAGGCTAGACTTGCATATAATGGTGCCTAAGAGTCTCCCCCGGAGTGCCTCTTTGTTGCTCAGATGTGGCCTCTCTCTCTCTCTCTAAGCCCACTTGGCAGGTGAACTCACTGCCCTTCCCCCTATGTGGGACCTGACTCCCAGGGGCGTAACTCTCCCTGACAATGCAGGATATGACTCCCAGGGATGAATCTGGACCCAGCATTGTGGGACTGAGAACATCTTCTTGACCAAAAGGGGGATGTGAAATGAAACAAAATAAAGCTTCAGTAGCTGAGATTTCAAATAGAGTCAAGAGGTCACTTTGGTGGGCATTTTTATGCACTACATAGATAACCCCTTTTAGGTTTTAATGTATTGGAATAGCTAGAAGTAAATACCTGAAACTATCAAACTCCAGCCCAGCAGCCTTGACTCTTGAAGACGATTGTATAACAATGTAGCTCACAAGGGGGTGAAGTGACAGTGTGATTGTGAAAGCCTTGTGTGTCCCACTCCCTTTACCCAGCGTATGGATGGATGAGTAGAAAAATGGGGACAAAAACTAAATGAAAAATAGGATGGGATGGGGGGGTGGGTTTTTTTTCTTTTTTACTTTTATTTTTTATTCTTTCTCGTGTAAGGAAAATGTTCAAATATAGATTGGGGTGATGAATGCACAACTATATGATGGTACTGTGGATAGTTGATTGTATATCACAGATGACTGTATGGTATGTGTTCTAGTTTGCTAATGCTGCGGAATGCAAAACACCAGAGATGGACTGGCTTTTATAAAAGGGGGGTTTATTTGGCTACACAGTTACAGTCTTAAGGACATAAAGTGTCCAAGATAACACATCAGTAATCGGGTACCTTCACTGGAGGATGGCCAATGGTGTCCGGAAAACCTCTGTTAGCTGGGAAGGCACGTGGCTGGCGTCTGCTCCAAAGTTCTGGTTTCAAAATGGCTTTCTCCCAGGACGTTCCTCTCTAGCAAGCTTGCTCCTCTTCAAAACATCACTCACAGCTGCACTGAGTTCCTTCTCTTTGAGTCAGCTCATTTATATGGCTCCATTGATAAAGGCCCACCCTGAATGGGTGGGGCCACACCTCCATGGAAATATCCCATCAGTTATCATCTACAGTTGGGTGGGGCGCATCTCCATGCAAACAACCTAATCCAAACATTCCAACTTAAATCCCCACTATTATGTCTGCCCCACAAGATTGCATCAAAGAATATGGCTTTTTCTGGGGGACATAATACATTCAAACCGGCACAGTATGTGAATGTATCTCAATAAAACTGAATTTTTTTTTAACAAAACTGATTATAAAACTACAGTAATTAAAACAGTGTGGTCCTGGCATAAGGACAGACATATGGACCAGTGGAACACCACTGAGAGTCCTGAGATAAACCCACACATCCATGGCCAGCCGATTTTTGACAACGGTGCCAAGGACATGCAATGCAGAAAGAACAGCCTCATCAATGAATCACGCTGGGACAACTGGAAATCCACATGTAAAAGAATGAATGTGGACCCCTAATTCACTATATGCAAAAATTAATTTAAAATGGATCAACAACCTAAATATAAGAGCTAATATTATAAAACTTACAAGAAAACAGAGAAATATCTTTAGAATTGAGGAAGTAGGTAAAGAATTTTTAGATTTTACACCAAAAGCACAAGCAATAAAAGAAAAAATAGATAAAATGGACATCATCAAAATTAAAAACTGTTGTGCATCAAACGACATTATCAGGAAAATGAGAAGACAACATATAGAATGGGAGAAAATATTTGGAAACCATGTAATTGGTAAGGGTTTTATATCCAGAATATATGAAGAACTCCTACAACTCAACAACAAAAAGACAACTCAATTAAAAAACAGGCAAAAGGCTTGAATAGACATTTCTTCAAAGAACACGCTCAAATGGCAATGAGTATACGAAAAGATGCTAAACATCACTAGCCATTAGAGGAATACAAATCAAAACTACAATGAGATACCACTCCACATTCAGTAGGATGGCTATTATTTTTAAAAGCTGAAAATAACAAGTGTTGGCAAGGATATAGAGAAATAGGAACCCTCATATATTGTTAGCTGGAATGTAAAATGGGGCAACCACCAGGAAAAACAATGTGGCCACTCCTCAAAAAGTTAACCACAGTACTATCACATGGCCCGGCAGTCCCACTTCTGGGTATATACCCAGAAGAACTGAAAGCAGGGGCTCAGCCAGATACCTGAACACCAATGTTCATAGCAGTGTTATTCACAACTGCCAAAAGATGGAAGCAGCCCAAGGGTCCATCAACAGATGAATGGATAAACAAAATGTGGTCTATCCATACAGTGGATATTATTCAGCCATAAAATATTATTCAGTCATACAACATGGATGAACCTTGAAGTCATCAAGTTGAGTGAAATAAGTCAGACATAAAAGGACAGATTCCGTATGATTCCACTCTTACGAAGTAGCTAGAACATGCAAATGCAAAGAAACAGCAAGTAGAGTACCGGTGACCAGGGGCTTGGGGGACAAGGAAGTGGGAATTTAGTGACCCTTGAAAGGGTCAGGTCAAGGAGAGAACCCAACAATCTTACATTAAGTAAAAGCGTAAAACTGCAAAGACAAATATATAAAACCACAAATTATCATCAAAAATTGCAATGCCCATTTTTCAATAATTTACAAAACAAGTAGGCAGAAATCAGCAAAAATAGAGACCGTCTATTCTGAGAGATGGTGGTGACGGTAGCATGAGATTGTGATTGTGATAAAGCCACTGAACGGTATGCTTGGGAATGGGGAAGATGGAAAATTTTATTTTTTATACACACAGACACAATTTTTTTTTTAAATGAGAGAGACAACAAAACAATGACAACAAATGCAATGCATGATCTTGGACTGGATCCAATAATGAAAGAGAAAATGGCCAAAAGGACATTATTGGGGCAAGCGAAAACAGTGGAATATGGACTGAAAGATGAATATAGTGAAATCTCTTGCACTGACAGCTGTACTTAAGGTGGTCACATATGTGAGAGCCCTTATTCCCAGGAAATGTACATGGAAAGTTAAGTGTTAGAGGAGCTGATGTACGCAACCCACTCTCAAATGATTAAAATAGATAGATGATAAATAGATAGGGGGAATGATGTAACAAAAGTAGCCAAATGCTAATACTTGGTAAATCTGTGGACCTAAATGGGGGGGTGCACTGGAGTTTCATGTATTGTTTCAGTATTATTTTTGCAACTTTCCTATAAGACTGAAATTATTTCAATATAAGTTTTAAAAAAATACAAAGGCAATGGTGACTGTTGCCCAATTCTTGAATATACTAAAAAACAATGACTGTGAAAGAACTCACCACAAACAGAGCCACACTACAAGAAATCTGTTGACAGAAATCCTGCAGCCAGGAGGAAATATACCCGATGGAAATATGAATCTACATGAGAAATGAAGAGCACCAGAAATGGTAGCTAAATGGGCAAATACAAACAGCTTTTACTAACTTTTTCTTGTTAGTAATTTTTTAAAGATAATAGACTGTTTAAACAAAATTAACAAAGTAGTAGGGGTTTATAACGTGTAAAGGTAACATGCATGATGACACATGCACACAGCCAAGGGAGAAATGCAAGTATTCTAGCGTAAGTTTACAGTGGCGTTTGATGAGAGACTCAAACCCAACCAGGTTGATAATCACAGGAAAAGGAAATGAACTTAATACCTCCCAATTAAAAGAGAAAGGCTGTCAGACTGGATTTTGCTGAAATGTAAAAGGACTACAGAATGTCTATAAGAAATCCACTTAAAATACAAAGACACAAATAGTTTATACGTAAAAAGGAGAAAAAGGATAGACCATGCTAGCACTGGTCAAAAGACAGAGTGAGGTTTTATGGCAGACAGAGTAGGTCTCAGAGCAGAGACCTTTGCCAGGTGCTCACCAGAAGGTCATTTCACAATCATAAATGGGGAGGTCCAAAGAGAAGACCCAACAACCTTAAACTTTTACTTTGTCACCAAAAATTGCAGTACCCATTTTTCAACAACTTACAAGACAAGTAGACAGAAAATCAGCAAAGACATAGACAGTCTGTCCTGTCGTATAAGAAGTTAATAGTCACAACACCTGGATGTGCGGCTTCAGGAAGATGTTTTCCCCATTTTCATGTTTTCGTGAATTTTTTACAACGACTGGAGAATGGATATAAGAAAATGATGTTTATTTATTGAAAACTTCACAGTGGACCTTCTGCGTCCACTTTCCAGGCAAAAGACAAGCCACAGTGCCCCATGCTGAGGGGTCGAGGAGCTCCGTCCAATTCAAGAAACGTTTCCTGAGTGTTTGCTGCAGGCAGGCCCTGAGTTAGAACCAAAGCTGCCCCGCACTCTGACTGCAGAGTCTGGCTGCACATGTTAATACTGAATCAAGTGTGTACAATACAACACAAGTAAGCTCCTCTCTTAGGTGACAGACCATCCACACTCCCGAGGTGGAAACAGGAAGGCTCAGTCGGCAGCAATGCATCACCCATACTCCCGGACATCCAGAGCCGGGATTTCTTTTTTTTTTTTTTTTTTTTTTCAGTTTTATTGAAATACATTCACACACCATACAATCATCCATGATATACAATCCACTGTCCACAGTATGATAATATAGTTATGCGTTCATCACCACAATCTATCTCTGAACATTTTCCTTACATCAGAAAGAACCAGAACAAGAATAAAAAATAAAAGTGAAAAAAGAACACCCAAATCATCCCCCCATCCCACCCCATTTGTCCTTTAGTTTTTATCCCCATTCCTCCACTCATCCATACACTAGCTAAAGGGGGTGTGATCCACAAGGTCTTCACAATCACACTGTCACCCCTTGTAATCTACATTATTATATAATTGTCTTCAGGAGTCCAGACTGCTGGGTTGGAGTTTGGTAGCTTCAGGTATTTACTTCTAGCTATTCCAATACATTAAAGCCTAAGAGGTGTTATCTATATAGTGCATAAGAATGTCCACCAGAGTGACCTCTCGACTCCATTTGGAATCTCTCAGCCACTGAAACTATTTCGTCTCATTTTGCATCCCCCTTTTGGTCAAGAAGATACTCTCAGTCCCACGATGCCGGGTCCACATTCATCCCCGGGAGTCATGCTCTGCATTGCCAGGGAGATTTACACCCCTGGGAGTCGGGTCCCACATAGGGGGGAGGGCAGTGAGTTCACCTGTCAAGATGGCTCAGTTAGAGAGAGAGAGGGCCACATCTGAGCAACAAAGAGGTACTCGGAGACTTCTAGGCACCATTACATGCAAGTTTAGACTCTCCTTTGTGGTAATGAGCTTCATAAGGGCAAGTCCCATGCTCGAGGGCTCAGCACATCAAACTGCCAGTCCCAATGTTTGTGACAACATCAACACCAGTCCAGGTGAGGATGTCCAACACATCCGCACCTTCCCCCAGATCCTTGGGGCTGGGGAGGGGGAGGCTGTAAATATGTTTTTTATTATCTGCCCAAATTACTCTAGGATGTGTCACTATTTCACTCCAGCCTACACTAACCTACCGTATCTCACTTCCTATTCAAAGTTCCATGCAATTGTGGTGTTTGAACAAATCGACTGTAGAGTTGTACCGTTTAGAAAATTTAGATCCTGTACCGAATAGATATCTATTCCCTTGGTCTCATATGAAAGCTGAAGTTTTAAAACACAATCAGTTTCAACCTTTACTCTGTGGCCTGGCTTGCCCTGGTCTTAACCAGACCTGCTTCATTCATATCACTAATTGAAGTCTGAGCTCTTTTTCAGCTTTTTTTTTTTTTTTTTTTTTTGACAGTGGCTGTATGCACTAATACTGACATTCATATCTGCCGAGCTCTAGCTCTGAGTTTCAGGTGTCTCAGAGGTATGCATTGTTCCAGAGACCAATCAGGTTATACGCTAGGGGATCAGCATCTCAAAGTTTGGAGACAGGCCTTACACTTCAGGGATAGAGTTAACTGCTGTAAGAGCTTACAATCTAGGGACTATTACAATTACTGTGTCCACGTTAAGAGCCGGGATTTCTTAATGACCAAACTTCTGTAACAGAAAACTCACTGCAGCTGTTTTTCTCAAAAAAACAAAACAAAACAAAAGGAGGGAAAAGAAAAGAAAAGAAGGGGGAAAAAGAAGGGAAAAGGGAAAAGGAAAAGAAAAGAAAGAAGGAAAAGTAAAAAACTGGGAAAAAAATTTTAACCAATTCCAACATCTAGGCAGGACAGCAAGCTAGGCGGCGAGCCTGAGTGTCGTCCTCCCTGCCCTCTCGCCTGACATCAGAAACAAACGGCTACGTTTGCTTATCCATCTTGGCCCAGGCACTCTGGCGTAACTGATCTTAGACTGCAATGTTGATTAGCTCCTTCTCCGACTGAGAAAACTTACAATCCAGTCAACTGCGTCCGTGGCCACTTGAACAAGCAGAAGTACTCCGCTCCGCACCCCCACCCCTCCCGGTCGCCCGCTCGCCCCACCCCCCAGCCCTCCTGGTGGTCTGTCCCATCCAAGCCAATTACCGCGGGTGAGGAGTGGGAAAAGAGGGGTGAGAATGCAACTTCGTTTACACAGACCTGAAAAGGCTGCACTTGGAGAATCTGCCAGGTGACAAGTGTGTGCCTCGAATTAGAAATGGGACATACTCAAAGGGACCAAGGCATTCACAGTCTCGGTGGATGTGCAGCAGCACAGAACACATCTGGAATAAGCTGCAGGTGCCACACCGCCAGGGGGTCTTGCTGCAGGAACCCTGCTTGCTAAAGTGGAAAACGCGGCATCACCCAGTCCCTACAGTGCCTGTCTTGTTGTTTTCTAGTTCATTAAATCTTTAGATCATCCTTTATACTTCCCTCTATTGAAAGAAGTGAACTTGAAAACGCAGTGAGTTGGGATGCTTGACAAAGAAGAAAGACCTGTTTGGAGACGAAACAAACAAGAATTACTACCAAAAGGATTTTAAAATACTTAAGCCTCACCATAAATATTTGGAAATTTTCTACAGTCCTTTCGGTTTTTTCCTAGTAGGTTTCAGTCTAGAGCATTTTAACTGTTATTGCTTCTTTAAACCATCTGAAAGCCCTAAAACTGCACAGGAAAGAAGTAAAGTGAACTGGATGTATACTCTCCTTATTAGAACACAAAGCAGCTTTATTTCCCAAAATAGAAAAATGACCTAGAAAAAGTTTCAACACAATAGCTACACATCATCCATTCAAAGAATGGATTTTGTTTTGAGTTTTTTTGTTGGGGGTGGGGGACAGTGTGGCGGCTTTGTCCTTGTAGATTTTTAAACGAATTTTTATCTTAATGCTGCCCCCAAGCTGCTTATGGGGATCCCACCACTCCTGCCACTGGCACCTCCAAGCCCATCATCCCAAGCCCCGCAACCAGCCCCTCCTCCCCATGTTTCCCAGCTCCGCAGGGGCTGCCCACTGCCGACGGCCTGCCCGGAGCTGCCCGGCCCAGCTCGCCCCCAGTGGGCTCCCTGCCCTGCTCTCTTCTGTGAATACCCCCGGCTCCAGCTCCGAGCCAGGCAGAGCTGCTCAGTGCTGCTCCGCTGAGCTGCCCCCTTGCTGCAACCCAGCCTGCACCCCAAAACCTTACACACACTGCACCACTCCCTACTCACAGATAGCCGGTCTTCTTTAACCCACAATTCCTTTTATAAACCCCATGGTTGTTTGTTCAGAGTGTACTTATTATTCAAAGCCTACATGGGTGCCATCACCTCCACGAAGCCTCCACCAAGCCCAGCCCCTCTCAGAGCCACAGGCTGTGACCGCTGGAGGCGGGAGGCCCAGCAAAGCTGTGGGGCATCCTGAACCTCACCAGTGCCCACTGGTCCTCAGTGGAAGCAAACAGTGAGTATTACAAATCCAATGTGTTGTCTATCCAAAATCTGTGCCAAAAAAGAATCACAAAGAAAGTCCTTATAATAGAGACTGATCTAATTCTGAGGCTACAAGTAAGGAAGGCTCAACCCTCTACTTGTCAAAAAGGGTAGTGCCTTCCTAAAGCACAGGTGTTTGATTACTTAAATCCAACAACCTTGTAACCCTGGGGTATTGCCCTGCAATCTCTTTGCCATATTAGATTTAACACGGCACAGCCAGGTGCACTGTGTGGGCATCCGTAAGGCCCCTTAGCCACATGAACAACTTAATCCAGGACAGAGAAAACCAGGTCCGCACAGCGCCAGCGGGAGCTACCAGCCAAGGGCCCTCCAAGGGTGTGCACAAGGAAGGGCAAGTATGCACAGGGAAGGGCAGGTGTGAAGAAGGAAAAGGGCAGGTGCACACAAGGGAAGGGCAGGTATGCACAGGGAAGGGCAAGTGTGCACAGGAGAGGGGCAGGTATGCACAGGGAGGGGCAGGTGTGCACAGGAGAGGGGCAAGTATGCAAAGGGAAGGGCAGGTGTGCACAGGGGAGGGGCAGGTATGCACAGGTAAGGGCAGGTGTGCACAGGGAAGGGCAGGTGTGCACAGAGGAGGGGAAGTGTTACAGGAGATGGGCGGGTATGCACAGGGAAGGGCAGGTGTGCACAGGGGAGGGGAGGTGTGCACAGGAGAGGGGCAGGTGTGCACAGGGGAGGGCAGGTGTGCACAAGGGAGGGAAGGCTGCAACCCTGAGCTGTGCTTACACACCACCTGAAAGGGGCCTCACTTCTTCGAATCAATCACAGCCTTCTCAATAACGAACACACTCCTCTAAATATAAAAATACTTCTTACAGAAATTCAAAAGTATTCTCTCCTCCTCATCTCAACAAAACCTGAAAAAATACATGGGAGCCATGTTTTACATTATAGAGAACTTCATTTAACAGCTGTTAGATCATCCAAAATAGTTTCATAACTGCTTGCAAAAAGAATTGAAACGAGACTATAAGAGACTGAGAGCAGGTCTAGAGAGTTTATTTCCAACAGAGGCAGAACGACTCCACCACTGTAACAGACTTGAGGTTTAGAGGCAGACACGATTTTTTTGACTACTTAAAACTGGGTGTTAATAACAAGATGGTATATAGGAATCCTGTAGTTTATGCATGATTATTTTCTGAACCCACAACTCCTCCAATTTTTTTAAACGGGTGGGATGTATACAAAAAATTCCTTAACTAAAATTTCCCAAACAAGCAAATGCAGCTGTGCATTGAACAGCGTATTTTAATTCAATACAACCCAGATCACCTTAAAAATTCCACAAAATTTGGGGGAAAAAGGCAAATTATTAAACCAAGTGACCAGGATGGCTCACAAGACAGATTAAAGTGAGGCAGGGTAGAGAACAATGCAGAAAAAATACAAGAAAATTCTGGTCTAAAAAGTGAGATTATTGGTCAATTTTGCAAAAACTTAACAGGAAGAATTATACAAGCAAAATAAGCTGGACGAGTGCCAGGGAATGGCAGTGTGTTGCCAGAGGAATGGGTTGGATTTTTTCCATCTCTATAATCCTGGGAGCAGAGTCCACGAGAATCCCCACCCTGCCCTGGTTGCCCAGGCCACTGCTGCTGGTGCACAACAAAAAAGGAGAGGGAAAGAAGGAGCGGCAGCTTACCAGCACCAGCCACCCGGGCGTGTCGCACACACACCTCTCTCAAGGGGGTGGATTTTTACATTTCCCCGCAGGCTGGGGTGGGGGTCCCCACAGGGTCCTGGGCCTGTGGAACTGCACGCAGAGGCGCAAAGGGGAGATGTTTTTTACAGGCCACTAATCTGCATTCACGCTCAATTAACTCATTCGGCTACACTGCCTTGGGGCCCCAGGGGCCCTCCTTTCCAGGGGTCTAAAAGTTCAAAACTGTTTTCATACCAGTGCGGAGATGTTAGGTGCCTGTGTGGCTGCTGGCATTCACACTAATGCTGCAAGAGCCTGCGGCGAGGCAGGGATGGCGTCACCTCCCCACTGAGCCCTGGCTTCCAGCCCTCTGCTCAACACCCACGTGACAAGATGCGCAGCACGTGCACAGCTTGCACTTTTCTCATGGAACACTGTCTTACAAGGAGGTGCATTCACACTTGGAAATTGCACTAAATGACTCTACCACTTAGAGGAAAACAACTAACCGTTTTAGTTGTCAATGATAAAATTCAAGCTTACAGTCAACCAGAAATTTGGAAAACTCCCCCATCATGAGCCAGATAGCTTCTGACTTACATAAAAAAACCTTCCTGGTGGCTTAGTGATAATATAAACATAAGAAACTTTCTGAGACAGTAAGGGTTCTCTAGGGAAGCAGAACCAACAGGAGATGTTGTAAATATGAGATTTTATAAACGTGTCTATGCAACTATGGAGATGCATGAGTCCAAATTCTGTAGGGCAGGCTGCGAGCTGGCAACTCTGATGAAGGTTTTTCAATGAATTCTCCAGGAAAAGCTGGCTGGCTGAAGTAGAAACAAGAGGTCTCTCTTCTGACTGCTGAAGTCATCACTTCTCCTTTTAAAGCCTTCCACTGACTGGATTAAATGTCTCATTGCTGAAGACCTTCCCTTAGCTGACTAGATGTCGTCAGCATAGATGCAATCAACTGACCCATGATTTAAGTCCACGAAATGTCCTTGCAGCAACAGGAAGTGCTTGCGTGACCAGACACCTGGGGCACACTGCCCGGCCAAGCTGACACATGAACCCACCACCACAGACAGCAGGAAGAAAAGGGTCAACATTTGAAATATCTACATTACTCAGCCAACCAGTATTACCCAAATGACCAATACATAATGTTGCAAACTTAAAGAAGAGTAAAAAATCCAGTCAAAGTGTAAGAAAGAGCAATGGATTCGGATGTAACAAGGAAGGAAAAGTTCTGTGTTCTGATTAGAGACTCATTAAGACACTAACGCTTGTCAGGTTTTGGTATGGTATCAAGGAAAAACATCCAAAATCGTAGCTGTCAAAAAGCTATTAAAATCAAATCCAACGTTAAATGAATTATACTCCATGATCAAGGAGGATTTGTCCAGGTATGCATGGGTGGTTCAACAAGAAAGTCATCGATTCATGGTGACAGAATGAAGGGAGAACCACATGGCCATCTCAACTGACTCAGAAAAGGCATTTGACAAAATCCAGAACCGCTTCTTGATAAAAATACTTAGAAAACTAAAAATGAAGGCATGATAAAGGGCATACATGAAAAGCCCACAGCTAACACCACACTCAGTAGTGAGGGACTGAAAGTTTCCCCCTAAGGTCAAGAACAGGTCGAGCGTGCTGCCACCACTGCTATTCAACACTGTACTGGGAGTTCCTGACAGAGCAATTAGGCAAGAAAAAGGAAAAAAAGGCATCCAAATTGGAAAGGAAGAAACAAAATTTCCCTATTTACAGACGGCATGATCCTAGACACAGAAAATCCTGAAAAACCCACAAGAGAACTCCGAGAGCTGACAGAGTAATTCAGCCAAGTGGCAGGGTATATATACATGTATATACATATACACACACAACACGGCATATTTCTCAGCTATAAAAAGGAACGAAGTTCTGGTGAATGCTACAGCATCGGTGAACCCTGAACACATCACGTGGTGTGAAATAAGCCAGACACAAAAGGCAAGTATTGTGTGGGCTCACTGACATGAAATTATTAGAATAAGCTATTCATAGACTCAAAAACTAGAATACAGGTTACCGGGGGCTGGGGAGGGGGTGGGCAGTGGGGAGTTAATATTTTACCATAACAGAGTTTCTGTTAGGGGTGACAGAAAGGCTTTGGTAGTGGATGGTGGTGACAGGAGCACAACATTGTGAATGCAAATAACAGCAAAGAATTATATATTGGAATGTGGCTAAAAGGAGAAATTTTAGGTTGTATATGTTATTAGAATAAATGTTAAAAAAAAAAAAAAAAAAACCCACAGTGACCCCTAATGTAAACCACGGACAACAGTGAAAAGTACAATTAGAATAAAATTGTTTCATCAATTAGAACAAAGGTACCACACTGATGCAAAGTGTTAACAGGGAAAACAGTGAGGGGGGGGGCGTGGATATGGGAACTTTCAGCATGATTTTTCCATAAATCTACAACTTGTCTAATAAGAAATATTAAAAAAAAAAAAATTAAGACTTTCCCGACAACATATTTACGTGAGGCCAAATTTCCTTCATGTACTTCAACCGATGCAACAGGCTTACTGCAGGAGCAGGTGTGAAAGTCCAGCTGTCTTCTATGAAGCCAGACATTATAAAGAGATTTGTAAAATTGTAAAACAATGGCACTCATCATTAGCCTTTTGTTTTGGGAAATGGTTATTTTTCATAAAAGGATGTTATTTATAGTAACAGGTAATGGGTTATTATTCCTCTTTGTGAGTGGAATTTCTAAGTCACTTAGTGAATTTCTCAGGCTTAATTTCTATCTTGGCTGATAAACATACCTATAAAATCAAAGTTTCCTGGTTTCCTCCAAGACAGCATGAAGAGGTCCTGGAACCAAACCGCAAGAGGATGGTGACCAGGGGTGACGCGTGCATGAGGGCGTGTGCTGGCCACAGCCCCAGGTGTCTCACCAACCTCCACAAGGCCTCCCTCGTGACAAGATGCTCCAGTTCACATTTTGGGTTTCTCGGATTCCACTGTACCTGCTTTCAACCAGATGAGAAACGAGAAAAGGGGCATCTATGCAAAACGCGAGCATTTCTGCCAGGGGCTGCCTGATTCCTGAGTGTCCCCCTGGGGTCAGGAGTCCAGCAACACACTGGGCCTCGCTGAGGGAGAGAGGTGGCCTCTGGCCATGCAGCACCACCACGGACTGGGGCTGGGGTGACAGCAGAGCACACCCTGTGGCCACAGGACGCAGCGACGCAGCCACTGGTGCTGGCTGGGACGCTGCCGTGGGTCCTCTTCTCCCAGCGTGAGCCTCTCACATCCTTCTGGAGACCGGGACCCAGCACAATCTTACGGAGAAGAAAAGGGGGCCCAGAGAGACCCCAGAGTGCAGAGGGAAGCCAGCCTGGCCCCCGTCTCTGAAGGCACTGACAACGCAGCCCCCATGCAAACCCTGCCCACAGGGGGTCTGCACATAGCACTGGAGCACAATGGGTGGCTCCACGCAGCAATACCTGGTCAAAAATCCTTGGAAAGGGCCACAGGCACCAGGCGTGCTGGGTGACACTTAGAGCTGAACTGGGCTTGGAGAATCTGTTGACACTGAAAGAGCTAAAGGCCCCAGTGTGCTGCTAGAGCCCTAAAGCCAGGTTAGGAGTGAGCCTGACTCCACCAGCGACTCAGCAGCCACACGGCCCACCCCGCGCAGGCCCCCGGCACGGCCTCGGGGTCTCTGGGCTGGCGTGTGTATTGGACACGCTCGAGAACACACATGCGAGCTCCCAGCCCTCCAAACCATCTTCGCCCCCTGTCCCCCCTCATCAGCACTCAATGCTTGTGGGGAGCGGCTCCGGAGAGGAGGGGCAGTGCCGCGGAGCGCAGGCTGCCCTGGTCTCCCCAGCCCCTACTCCATGAGGACGGGGGTACAGCGGGGGTCCATCGAGGATAAGCACCCTCTGCAGGACCGGTCACAGCAAGGTCAGAGCGGAACACAGGGACTGGCTCCTCACAAGGCACAATTAAAAGTGCCTTCCTGCCAGAAAAGACAAAATGCATGGCAAGACCAGACTTGGCCGGGGAGGCTCCTAGGGCCACAGGGCAGCGACAGGTGTCTGCAGCTGGAAGGGGCAGCATGGAGGGCACAGCCCACAGCTCCCTTCGATCGGGGGGCCCTGCTTCCGCCCCTCTGCACCCACACCCTACTGCCCTGCACAGCAGCTACCCAAAACACAGGAAAACAGGGGCATACACATATAAATGATTAAAACATCACTTTCATTATAAATTTATCCCAAGATAGCGTGGCCACGAAAAATCACGTTTTAAAGATTGCCTTAGAAAACTAATGTTGTTTTAAAACACAGAACAAGAAACTTTACATACCATGTGATCCCTACTTTGCAAAAAGTATATAATGTATTCAAAATTTTTAATTTGGGTGGCGACATTACATGTAATTTTTAGTTTGTTCCTTTTACTTAGTGTTACTTAAGCTTTCTTCAATATATGCATTATCTCAATAATGGGAAAATGCTCATTTTCCTGAAAGACACTGAATCATCCTCTTAGAACAAAGGAAAGTTCCCTGAGCTCACCGTGCAGGCTGTCACTGGCTCTCTGTAGAACCAGCGAGGACTGTCCTGGGGTGTCCACTTTCTTCAACCATGGACCCCAACTCAGCGAGTGTGACGTGGTTCCTGGAACCAAGCACCGCCGGGGGTCTGGGCAGAGTCCCAGCGGGTCCAGCCGAGGCAGGTGGGCACAGAGGGGGCTCATTCCCTCGGGTCCCAGCCCTGCCAGCTTCAGATCCTATTTCTGCCCCAACTCCACAGCCTCCATCCGCCCACCACCGCCCCCAGAGAACCAAGAAGGCACCTGCGCTGCGTCCTTCCGCACACCTGTTGAGATTCCAATGGGGGCCTCCGGAGAGCATCCAGCCTGTGCAGGGTGGAGGAGGCCTGGGGACGGGCCCCCCACGGGAACCTGCCCTCTGTGTCTGGACCGTGTCCATCCAGGCTCTGCCCAGCAGGGCCCAGCAACCCCCCCATTCCTGCTCCGGGAGGGACATGTGGGGTCAAACACTTCGAGTGGGCCCCAAACTCCTCGGGTGTGACGTGGTCACCGACTCCTGCTTTAGTAACACCCGTTTGAAGTATCTGGTACACGCACTTAAACCAGTCACATAAACACCTCCATCCCAGCATGCACTCTCATGCCTGGAGGACCGCAGGGGACGCCCGACCAGTGCAGGTCACAGGGCAGCAGGGGCAGCAGAGCCTAGTGCTCAGGCTTTGGCGGGGGCCACCCAGATCATCATGGAAAGTGCCTTCATGGACACACAAGCAGCACGAGCAACGACTGATGCCTAAAAAGAGAACTCTCCCCAGGCGGTCTCTGCATCACAGGGCTCGGACTGCAAGATCAGAGCGTCAGCACGGGGCGAACGAGGACGAGAGACGGAGAGCTGGAGAGCGCCCGGCAGGAACCCCAAGCTACAACAGACTGCGGAGAAGCCGCACGAGCCGCTTGCGGAGCACCCACCAGGGAGCAAGTCTGTTTAAGAGGAAAAGAACCTGAGAGCCATGGCGGGGGGCTCCGGAGCGTGGCAGCCGGTAGCCCCCACTGAGGCACCCCATTTCGGTCTCTCCACCCTGCCAAGACCCTAAATCATAACTAAACACCTCTGAGAACAACAATGATCGCCTAACTACAGAAAATGGAAGTATGGGAAGAAAGCCAATTTTCTGGAAGTAAACAGCAAGGAAAAAAAGTGCCTTTACTGAAAACACAACAAAGCCGAAACCTACACAATAGCTCCCATGTCCAACTTTCTTGTGCTATTAAAGGGTTCGTAGCCACAAAACGTTATTGCTATTCTAGTGTCCTTCAGAAAACAAGGGTCTGGAGCGGGGGGTGAAGAGACTGGAAACGCTGCCCCCAGAAACACCATCGACTGACCAGCACTCCATCTGGGGTGGACACACCTCCTCGGGGCCCTGGCCTAGGGTCTGCCGACCCACCCTGTGCACCCAGATCACCCCGGAGAGGACCCCAGAGGTGGCATCTGTCCTGGGCCTGAGACGAGCCGGGGCGGCCCAGACGGATGAGGGCAAGTGAGAGCGAGTGGCCAGGAGGGGAGCAGAGGCCAGCCCGGGACCTGTGGCCACCAGCTGCCCACAACCACCTCAGAGAGCCGCTCGGAAGGGCGAAGGACACCACGCCCCGGGGGCCCCGGAAAAGCCCATGCTGGCTCCCCATCGGGGCTCCTTCCACACAAGGGCGGGTTCTCTGCAGCACCAAAGTCAATAAAACTGAACTCAGACTCCCAGAAAGAGGCACCTCGTGTTTGTCCTCTTTGCGCCCCACCCACAAGGCACAGGCCTCGACCACCGCTCCCTCAAAGGTGCGCTGGCCCAGCCGCCCTCCAAGCTGACTGACCGTGGGACCCAGAGAGCAAAGGGGAGGGCGGGCTCCTCCTTCCGGTTTCTCTGTGGTGGCTTCTGCATGAGCCTCATGGCAGGTTTTCCCCAGAACCTGTGCCCCCAGGTGATTCTCACGACCCTGACACTAGGGAGAAAGTCAAGTGCTCTGCAGTGCACACTGGCAAGGCCGCTGTTTACAGGGTCCCTCTTTAGACGAGGGCTTTCCCCTCTGCCCCCTGCGGGTTCCCAGGGCCCCCAGAGCCTGACCCCACCCCACCTGGTCCAAAGCCTCGGTCCGCCGGGCCCTGCTTCTCCCAGCAACTCACGGACGGCGATGTGCCAGTGAACCTGGCCGTCAGGTCCGAAATCTAGTTATGACTTTCTTCTTGTTTCTTAATTGTTAAAAAAACAAAAACAAAATAGCACAAGGCTTAGTTCTACGAACAAGAAAACCTCCAAGAGGTACCTCTGAGTTGAAATCCCTGCATAATGGCCACCAAGGCAGAGGCGTTCTGTGGACAAATGCCGAGAGCCCAGGACGCCCTCTGGGTCCAAGCGGGCTGGCATGCCGCCCCTCCCCACGCCGGCAGCCAGGTGCTCGGCACACACAGGCACGGAGCGCCCGCCAGCAAGGCTGAGGCTCACACGGCCCCCTGCTCTCGCAGCCGCCCCCTCCCCTTCCCAGCATCGCAACAGGAAGGCAGCCGCTGTCCCTGCCTCTGGAGCTCCCAGAGGTCAAGGGAATGCATTCAAGGAAAGCACTGGGAGGCCTGGCTGGGAGCTTACAGGCAGCATCGGGCAAAGGTGGACCACGGGCTTCTTTAAGGAGGTTTCCAAGCTGCTCGCTTGAGCAGACAGACCCAGCAACCCAGGACACTCTGCCAGCTCCACTGAGGTGGCCTCATCTGAGACACGCCTGTCACTCAAGGAGGCAGCAGGACTAGGTGAGACAGATGAAAGGAAAGGGCGTGTCTGAAAACAATCAGCACTACATCAGGTCACGAAAAATGGCAGTCAGCCCTGAAGGGAAGGAGATGAGCAGACTCAGGGAAAAACTAGAAGGGGGTGGAAGAAGGAGGGAAAATGAGGAAGCCGAGGCCGTGCTCAGCTCCCATGCGGCAGTCCCTGATCCAGATAAGGCGGTCAGAGTGGACACCAAGTCCTCCCTGTGAGAATGTGCAGGGCCGGTGCCATCTCTGTCCCAACTCCCTCCAGGCAGATAACGCCCACTGTCCTCTGTATGTGCTGACGCCGCCCAAGGTGGACAGCGGACCCCAGCACTCATTTTCCCAATCAACAAGCCATCCACCTGACAAAATGTCAACAATGTCAAAAGCTGTAAAAGAAAAGCATTGCTTAATTTCCAAAGAACCCACCGTTCTCACTTTCTTATTTCCAAAGAACCCCCTGTTCTCACTTCCTTTATTTCTTTTCCCGTTGTCCCACTGCTAAGACAAAGTACCGTGCCAGGCAGCAGCCCTCAGTGCCCAGAGGGAGCACCGGCCCTGCACCGAGTCAGGGAGAGGCCTGGGCGAGCACAGGTGTGAGGCTCTGAGAAGATGTGTGGAGGGAGGAGGCTGCACCACCCTGCCAGCAAGGGCCTGGCAGCTCCCGTGGCCAAAGCAAATGTCCCAGGCTGCCCAGCACTTGCCCCTCCTTGGGCAACTGTTGGCAGAACCCTGCCAGGCAGGTGGGAGGGCCTGGGTCAGGTCCGCAGCGCCCAGGCTTGGGACCACCAGACAAGGCCCCCCACACTCCCACTCCCCTCCCTTCCTGGCACCAATCTCGTGGCCCCAAGGGATGTGCACGCTCTTTTGTCTACTTCTTTTTAAACTGTCATTCTCCACACCAGCACTCAATTCTATCTGTATAACCCCCACACACAAAAAAAAACTGGGGGAGGGGGCCCTCAAAGGCAACAAGGATAACACAGAAGGATAATATACCGCATTCCCGCACTCAAGGGAGGTCACGCTTCATCCCTCCCACCACCACCACCAGCCCTTATTAAACTAAGCAAATTGCAAACCCCTTCCCCCAGTGGATTCCATATAATTAAGAAATCTATTCTGGAGGAGGGGGAAGAGACCAGCTCCCTCAACAGGAACTGGGGAACCTGTGGGCACGTCAAGGACACCCAGCCCGGCCCTCCAGCCCCCCCCACCTCCCCGGCAGAGGCCACCCCCCACGCGCCGAGCCAGCTGCCAAGGGGACTCTGGAGGTGGGGAGCTTTCCATGGGTGGAGGGGCACAGAGTCTTTGGTCCCTTTGCCGCAGGACCTCGGTCACATCCCACAGAGCTAAGGAGGACGGTGCTCCCGCGAGCAACAGGCAGCTCAGCCCAGCCTCCACAAAACGCCCGAACAGCTACCCTGAACAGACACGGAGCACGGAGGCCAGCTCACTCTCGAACACAAAAGCACGCTTGGGGGTGAAAGACTTCCTTTAGCCGGCTTTAAAACTTGACGGTATTAAAAGTTTAAAAACACTGGCCCCATGAGAATCACTGTAGTTAACAAGGGAAAAAAAATAAAGTCAACAAATGAGGTGTTATACACGTCGAGCCCGCAGACCCTCCTCCATCCAAAATAGGCATTTCCACATGCCTTCCCTCCCCTTCACCATGTGCCATAAGACACCAAAGTCTGCCACGGGGCCAGGGGTACAGCTCCAGCCAGGACATCCAGCGGGAAGGAGCACAGGCAGCCGCCAGCCAGAACCAATGCGCACCCCCACAGCTGTGCACCCCCACAGTCGCCTGCACCCCCCAGCCGCCCGCACCCCCACAGCTGTGCACCCCCACAGCCGCCTGCACCCCACAGCTGCACGCGCCCCCAGCCGCCCACATCCCCACAGCTGTGCACCCTCCAGCCGCACACATCCCCACAGCTGTGCACTCCCACAGACACATGCACTGCCCCCAGCCGCCCGCACCCCCCCAGCCGCACGCACCCCCCAGCTGCCTGCACCCCCAACAGCTGTGCACCCCCCGAGCCGCGCACACACCCCCAGCCAGTGAGGACTGGCTGGAGGCCAGGGCCAAGGGGACCCAGGAAGTTTTCTGTACCTGAATTCTCTTAGCAATTCAAATATCTTGGAACAAGGGCTCCTAATCTCTGCTAATCAACAATAGATGGAGGCAGGAGGATACATTTAATGAAATCTAATTTAAATTACCTCAATGCAATATTTTCTAGAACCCTTCGATTGCAATGAAAACTGATAATATTCAAAACTAAATGATTCTATTGGTCTATCTAGGGATACATCTCTGATAATGAAGAAGAGAACACCTGGCTTGCTTTCTTATCTGTTTTAAAATCCTAAGGAAAACTCTTTACATTCAAAAGAGGAACTTAATTAGCATTCAGAGTTCCCTGACCTGGCCCCTGAAGGCTGACCCGCACCCTGGGGTGGCAAGGTCAAGAAGAAACAGCCATGCCCACCCCACAAGGGCAGGGAGGACACGGAAGACAGGCCGGAGCCGCCACCCACCTGCCACCACAGCCCGGGGCAGTGGAGAAGCCCCCACCGCCTCCCCAGGGTCTCGCAGCCAGCCCCCACCATGGCTGTCCACACCTCAGGCAATAGGCAGGACCTCTGAGCCAGACTCTGCCCTCTGCTCTTCCACGGGACAGTTCATCCCAGGAAAACCAGCACGTCAAAAAGGAACACTGCTCTACCTAAAGAGGCGCTCAGGTAAAAATAGAGAACGTTAAATAAAAGCTTCCTTTCAAATAAACAACACCGCTTGTTATCATCATGAGACACCACTTCAGAAACCAAATGATCTTTCCTCAGCAGGCCTAAGTGCTTAGGTCAACCCTGGAAAGCAAGGCCCCTGAGCAACCTGCCGAACATGCACGTGTCCCGTGGTCCTGGGACACTTCAGTCCCGCCCCCTCTGCTCACCACAAAGATGCCCGGTGATGCTGCACCAGCTGTCAGCTTCACCCGGAGTCCTGCATCAGGCTACACACACACACACCCTGAACTGTCTTAAAGCTAATATTCTCATAAGTTTGTTTCCAAACAGTGCCGTTTAACCCTAGAGGAATCTGAAGATGACTGTTACCAAATTCCACTCCAGAGGGAGGAGCCCTGGCCAACGTGCCCGAGGCCACATGCTGCAGACGCAGGGTCACCGCAGCTGTGCAGGATAACCCAGCCTAGAGTGGGCCCAAACCCATCCACACAGGGCCCCTAAATAGTGCCCACTGGGTACAAGAACACAGCAGCAACTCTAAATGAGTGTTACTCCCCTCAAAACCTTCAGAAAAAGTAATCTTAAATCAGATCTAAATTGCTCATCCTCCAACCTGAGTGGTCAAAAGGAAAATAATAGAAAATAAAGAATGACATGAAAAACAAGGAAGAATTATTAGCGTCCAAAATCCGCAAAAATCCCGTGCTTAAATGGCAGGGAAGGACCCTCCAGACGGGCAGGCGCAGCCCTGCGCACAGGTCCTGATGCCCACGCCCCCAGCTCCGCTCACCGGCGCTGGCACCCCTGACCCCAGCTGCCCGGGCCTCCCGCCCGCAAGCAGCCCACACTCGTCTCCACCCTGGTCCGAGGAGCATGCTCCTGTAGGGGACATTTTTCTTTTTCTTTTGTAATCTTTTATGCTTACACCCCCCACCCCCACCCTCCCCCAACCCCCCACTTTCCCACTCTCCTCATCCTCCCATGACCTCCGACCTGGTTTCTACCTTTGCAAATTACTTATTCCCAGTCATCTAAGTGATAACATACAAATTCTGTCCTTACACCTTCCTTATCTCACTGAATATGTTTCCAAGATTATTCCATGTTGCAGAATGTCTCATAAATCCATTTTTTCTTATGGCCAAATAATACTCCACTGTGTGTGCAGACCACACCTCTTTATCAACTCATTTGCCGATGGGCACTTGGGTTGTTTCTAGCTTCTGGCAATTGTGAATAAGCTGCTATAAACCCTGGTGTACAAATATAGAGTATCTTCTAAGAGTTTTATAGTTTTAGCTCTTATATTTAAGCCCTTGGTCCAGTTTGAGTTGAATCTTGCATACGGTGGGAGGTAGGGGTCTGCAGTAGTTTACAGCTGTTATAAGCCCAGAAAAGGCCATGTTCTTTTAACCCATTGCTGTGAGTGCAGACCTACCGTGGGTGGGACTTTTTGCTTAGGTTGTTTCAACTGAGATGTGACCCACTCAAGGTAAGTTTTAATCCTTTTACTGGAGTCCTTTGTGAGAGGTTAAAGAATGCATAGAAAAAGCCCAGAGAGCTCAGAGAAGCCCCAGAGAAGCTAAGAAAAGACCCACATGTTCCAGTTTGCTAAAGCTGCCAGAACGTAATTATGCCAGAAATGGGCTGCCTTTTAACAATGGGGATTTATTTAAGTTAAAAGTTACAATTCTAAGGCCATTAAAATGTCCAAATTAAGGCATCAAGAGGAAGATACCTGCTCTGAGGAAAGCCTGCTGCTCTCTGGGGCTCCTCTGTCACATGGGAAGGCACATGGCAATGTCTGCTGGTCCTTCTCTCCTGGGCTCTGGTTTCAACAGCTGTCTCCAAACGTCACTCCACAGTGTTTCTGTGCCGCGTTTCATCTGCCGGACTCCAGCAAGGGGATGAAGACCCACCTTGAATGGGTGGGGTCACATCTCCATGGAACAGCCCACAATAGGTCTGCCCCCACAAGAGTGGATTAAAAGAACATACTCTTTTCTTGGGTACATAACAGCTACAAACCAGCACACTCCACCCTCTCGACCCCAAAAAGACATGTTCTTTCCACATGCAAAACACCTTCATTCCATCACAATATCACAAAACCTTAAATCATTTCAGTAACAATAAACAAGTACAAAGTCTCATCAAAATCGGTTACAGCTGTGGTCTGTCCTAAGGGAAAATTCCCTTCCAGCTGTGGACCTGTGAAATTGAGAACAAGTTATATGCTTCCAGCATACAAAGGAGAAACAGTCGCAGGATAAACACCCCCATTTCCATAGGGAGAAACTGGATGAACACAGAAATTGGGAAACCTGCAGGACAAACTCCACTAGATTTCCAAGTCTCAGAGTCATCTACAGAAAGGTGTTTTACCTTCGGGGCTTGAGAGAGCAGGAATCCCACCCTTTCCAAGGGCTTGGGCAGCAGCCCTGCTCTCTCCAAACAATGGGGTGAGGGGTCCAACATCTCCAAGCATTGGGGAGACCAACAAGTTCTCGGCTCCACCCTCTTCCAGCATCAGGGCAGCACCCAGACTCTCTGCCATCTCTAGCCACAGTCTCTCCCTCTCTGAACAGCGGGATTGTGGCTAGGATCTCCCCCATCTCCAGGAAATGTGCTCCACTCTGAGGCCTGGGGCGGCTGCACTCTTCCTGAACAACGGGACCGCCAAGCTCCTCTCAATTCCCCAGGCATCTGGGAGCACGGGGTGGTAACACTCTTCCTAAAAAAAGGGCCCCTGCCCTCTGCAAACTCCAGAACAAGCTCACCCTCTCCACATGCATAGGTGGGTCTGCTCTCCTGGCCTGAGGGTTCTTTGCTACAGACCTCAGTTTCCATGGTTCTTCCTTTGAAGCTATTTTTCCTTTTCTATCCCTTTTAGTCCAAACTAGCAGTAGTTCCATTTATACAGATCCTGCAACAAACCTGTTGGTTTTGCATTGAGCATACAGGGATCCCATCGGCCAGACAACAGGACTTTCCACAAATTCTTTCTGGATAACTCCATCCCCAAGCCTGACCAGCACCGACAAGGCTGACTGGTTCTTCCATGTTCAGGTAAATCCTCTCGTGGGTACTAGCCTCTGGGGTCTCACTTTCTGGAAGCCCAGAATTTTCCAGACCATCAATTTCTGTTTTTTTGGTAACCAAGAGTTCAGTTCTCAGTTTATTCCTCTCCTCTCGCACTTTACTGTAAGCTGCAAGGTGAAGCCAGGCTGCACTTTCCACATTTAGTCTGGAAATTTCCTCAGCTAGATATCCAAGTTCATCACTTTCAAATACTCCCTTCCATCCAACCCAGAACTCTTGCCAAATGCTCTGCCACTTTAAAACAAATGCCACCTTTCTTACACTTGACAACCACACATTCATCACTTCTAAGGCCTAATCAAAGTAACTTTCGAGTCCATATTGCTACAAATAGTCTCTTCAAAGCAGTCTAGGCCTTTTCTATCAAGCTCCTTACAATTCTTCCAGAATCTTCCACTTTTCCACTTGTAAAGACGTTCCAGCATTTTTGGTACAGTGGTACCTCAGTACTTGTCATCAATTGGTTCCAGGAGGCACAACAAGTACCAAACAAATTTTTCCCATAAGGAATAACGTAAGTAACTTTAACGCATTCCCAACCCAAAGACAATGCACATTTTTAAGGCAATTATGTAAAAAGATATGGTTGTATATCATTACAAGAGAAATAAACCTAAAAACTAATAGATACTTAGACTAAATAAAACAAAAACTTCACTTTACCTGTACTGAGAAGAGTCCATGGCCTAATGGGATGGTGGGAGGAGAGTGGTGAGAGGTTACATGGAGTGTTGCTCAGAAGGAGAGTCCCCCTCCACACAGCATTGCTTCTGACCAAGGAACCCACTTCACAGCAAATGAAGTGAGGGGATGGGCACATGCTGATGGAATTCTCTGGTCTTACCATGTTCCCCATCATCCAGAGGCAGCTGGGTTGATAGAACGGTGCAATGGCCTACTGAAGACTCAATTACGGCGCCAACTAGGTGGCAATACCTTGTAGGGCTGGGGCAGAGTTCCCCAGGAGGCTGTGTATGCTCTGAATCAGTGTCTACTCTATGGGGCTGTTTCTCCCATAGCCAGGATTCATGGGTCCAGGAATCCAGGGGTGAAAACATGAGTGGAACCACTCACTATCACCCCTAGTGATCCACTAGGAAAATTTTTGCTTCTTGTCCCTACAAACTTAAGCTCAGCTGGTCTACAAGTCTTGGTTCCAAAAGGAAGAGTGCTTTCACCAGGAAACACAACAATAATCCCATTGAACTGGAAGTTAAGACTGCCACCTGGCCACTTTGGGCTCCTCATGCCTCTGAATTAACAGGCAAGGAAGGGGATTACTGTACTGGTGGGGTGATGATCCTGACTATCAAGGGGAAATAGCACAGCAGCTACACGATGGAGGTAAAGACGAGTTTTCCTGGAATACAGGAGATCCCGTAGGGCGTCTCCTAGCACTACCCTGACCCGTGATTAAAGTCAATGGAAAACTACAACAGCCCAATCCAGGCAGGACTACCAATGGCCATGAAACTTCAGGAATGAAGGTTTGGGTCACTCCACCAGGCAAAGAACCACGGCCAGCTGAAGTACTTGCTGAGGGTAAAGAAAGGGAACGTGGAATGGGTAGTGGAAGAAGGTAGTGATAAATATGAATTATGACCACGTGACCAGTTACAAAAACGAGGACTATGATGGCATGAACATTCCCTCCTTGTTTTGCTATGAGTATGTTTGTATTTGTCAGTAAAGCAAATATCTTTGCTTTCTTCTCTATCTTATCCCCTTATCATATAACATAAGCTGTTTTGTTCATTTCACAGTATTTAAGTTAAGGAATCAATTTTAAGACTTAATGTCACCCAAGGACTTGCACCCTACTCTGGAGACATTTAATGCGTTTCTGGTTGTACACAGGACAGCTCAGTACCGTTAGGTGAAACATATGTCTGTTATTTTTTTATTAAGAGATTATGAACGGTTTACGGTCTACAACTTTTGTGTGACACCAAGGGAGAAGATGTTTATCTGGTGTAGGATCTATATTTTCTGTAGCACACTAGATAATCTACCTTGTACAATCAGTTTGTTTGAACACCACAGGTGCATGGAGTGGTGAATAGGAATTGGGATTTGGTGAATTTGCACAGGCTGGGGTGAAATCCTGATACATCCCAGAGTGATATGGGCAGAGCGTAAAAGTGTATTTGCAGCCCCCCCACACACACCGCCGCCCGAGAACTGGGGAGAAATGCAGAAATGTTGAAACTCCCCACCTGGGTTATTGCTGATTTTCCCGCAAACATTGAGGACTGCCAATTTAATGGGCCAACCCCTGAATCTGGGGGCTTTCCCTTGTGAGACAAGTTGCTGCAAGGGAGAGGCTAAGCCCACTTATAACTGTGCCTAGGAGTACCCCCCTAGAGTGCCTCTTTGTTGCTCAGATGTGGCCCCTCTCTCTCTAAGCCCACTCAGCAGGTAAACTCACTACCCTCCTCCCCTATGTGGGACATGACACCCAGGGGTCTAAATCACCCTACCAATGTGGGAAATGACTCCTGGAGATGAGCCTGGACCCAGCACTGTGGGATTGAAAGGATCTTCTGGACCAAAAGGAGGAAGAGCGATGAAACAAAATAAGGTTCCAGCGGCTGAGATTTCAAATGGAGTCAAGAGGTCACGCTGGAGATTACTCTTATACACCATATAGATATCACTTTTTAGTTTTTAGTTTGTTGGAATGGCTAGAGGCAAATACCTGAAGCTGTCGAACTGCAACCCAGTGATCTTGATTCTTTTTTTTATTAAATTCAGTTTTACTGAAATATATTCACATACCATAAAATCATCCATGGTGTACAATCGACTGTTCATAGTACCATCATATAGTTATACATTCATCACCAAAATCTATTTCTGACCATTTTCCTTACATCAGAAAGAAATCAGAATAAGAGTTAAAAATATAAGTAAAAAAGAACACCCAAATCATCCCCCCCATCCCATCCTACTTTTCATTTGGTTTTTGTCCCCATTTTTCTACTCATCCATCCATACACTACATAAAGGGAGTAAGATCCACAAGGTTTTCATAATCACACTGTCACCCCTTGTAATTTACTTTGTGATACAATCATCTTCAGGAGTACAAACTACTGGGTTGCAGTTTGATAGTTTCAGGTATTTACTTCTAGCTATTCCAATACATTAAAACCTAAGAGGTGTTATCTATATAATGCATAAGAATGTCTCAACTCCATTTGAAATCTCTCAGCCACTGAAACTTTATTTCGTTTCATTTCACATTCCCCTTTTGGTCAAGAAAATATTCCCAATCCCATGATGCCAGGTCCACATTCATCCCCGGAAGTCATATCCTGCGTTGTCAAGAGAGATTTACACCCCTGGGAGTCGGGTCCCATGTAGGGGGGAGGGCAGTGAGTTCACCTGCTGAGGTGGCTCAGCTGGGGGGAGGGGGGGACCCACATCTGAGCAACAAAGAGGTACTCAGGAGGAGACTCTTAGGCACAATTATATGCAAGTTTAGCCCCTCCTTTGCTGTAAAGAGCCTCATTAAGGGCAAGTCCCATGATAGAGGGCTCAGCATATCAAACCACCAATCCTAATGTTTGTGACAACAACAGCATCAGTCCAGGTGAGGAAGTCCAATACTTCCACACAGTGACCTTGATTCTTGAAGATGGCTGTATAACTATGTAAAGCTTGCACAGTGTGACAGTGTGACTGTGAAAATCTTGTGGCTCACACTCCCTTTATCCAGTTTATGGACAGATGAGTGGAAAAGGAGGGACAAAAATTAGATGAAGAATAGGGTGGGATGGAGGGGATGGAAAGATTTAGGTGTTCTTTTTTGCTTTTGTTTTTATTTTGGAGTAAGGAAAGGGTTCAAAAATTGATTCCGGTGACAAACACACAACTGTATGATGGTGCTGTGTATAACTGAATGTACACTGTGGATGACTGTAGGGTGTGTGAATATATCTCAATTAAACTGTATTAAAGTAAATGAACAATGGGGGTAGGAGGGGCATGGGATGTTTCGGGTGTTCTTTTTATTTTATTTTTTGGATAATGAAAATGTTCAAAGTTTGATAGTGGTGATGGATGCACAATTATATAACAATACTGTGAACTAATCATATACTTTGAATGATTGTGTGTTATGTGATTATATCCCAATAAAACTGCGTTAAAAAAAGAGTGGTTTAAGGTGATGTGTATAGCTGCCAAGTTGACAAGGGGTGAACTATGCTGACGGGTTCACGTGTCACCTTGGCCAGGTGACGGTGCCCAGCTGTCTGGTCAAGCAAGCACGGGCCTATCTGTTGCTGTGAGGACATTCTGTGGACTTAAATCATCAGTACATTGATTGCATCTATGGCTAACGACATCTGCAGTCAGCCAAGGGGAGTGTCTTCCTCAGTGAGAGACAGTTTAATCCAGTCAGTTGAAGGCTTTAAAGGGAGAGGTGACAGCTTCAGCAGTCAGAAGAGAGAACTCTCGTCTCCACTTCAGCCAGCCAGCTTCTCCTGGGGAACTCATTAAGGACCTTCATCAGATGGCCAGTTTGCAGACTGCCCTACGGAATTTGGACTTGTGCATCCGCACAGTTGCGTGAGACATTTCTATAAAATCTTACACTATTTACAGATATCTTTTGGTTCTGTTTCCCTAGAGAACTGTGACTAATACACCACAGAAGCTCAGAGAGGAAGCCGCTGGAACTGACCAGCAGACGCCAGCCATGTGCCTTCCCACGTGACAGAGGTGTCCCAATACCAGCAGCTTGTCTGCAGAGTTCAGGTATCATCCTGTTGACGGCTTGAGTTGGACATTTTCATGGCTCAAGAACTCTAAATTGTGAAGTTAATAAAGCTCCACTGTTAATACCCAAGCCCTTTCTGGTATGTTGCATTCCAGCAGCTCTAGCAAACCGGAACAGGCGCTAACTCCATACATCAGTATGTGGATATCCAGTTTTCTCAAAACTGTGTGTACTTGGGAGCCCTTGTCCAAAAGTCAACTGACCATGGATGTGTGCATCTATTTCTGGACTTCTAACTTTGTTCCACTGAGCTATTTGTCTATCTTTGAGCCAGTACTACACTGTTAAGATTACTGTAGCTTTGTAGTACAATTTGAAACCACAAACTGTGTGTCCCCCAACCAGGTTCATTTGTTTTTTCATGATTGTTTTGGGCATTCCGAGCCCCTTGCAATTCTATATGAATTTGAGGATTGGTTTTTTCATTTCTGCAAAGAAGGCTCCTGGAATTCTGATAGGCACTACAGTGGATTTGTATATTTATCTGGGTAATATTTACATATTAACAATGTTAACTCTTCCAAATACCTGAACATGGGATGAGGTGCCATTCATTTAGGGCCTTTAATTTCTCTCATCAGTGTTTTGTAGTTCTCAGTATACAAATCTTTTACGTACTTGGTTAATTTATTCCTAAATATTTTACTCTTTTAGATGCTACTGTAAATGAATTGTTTTCTTAATTTCCTCTGCAGATTGTTCGCTGCTAGTTCACAGTAACACAACTGTTTTATTTGTGCATTGCTCTTGTACCCTGCCACTTTGCTGAACTCATTTATCAGCTCTAATAGTTTTCTTACGGACTCCTCTGGGTTTTCTATATGGAAGATGTCTTCCATTCCACTTTAGATAAGTTTTATTTCTTTTTCTTGCCTAAATGCTCTGGCTAGAACATCCATTTTCAAATTGAACAGCAGTGGTGAAAGCAGGCATCCCTGTCCCATTCCTGATCTTAGGGGCAAAGCTTTCAATTTTTTATCACGAGTATGATGGTTTTTCCTAAGTGGCCTGTATGATATTGAAAATGTTCCCTTCTATTTCTACTTTTCTGAGTGTTTTTATCAAGAAAAGGTGGTGGATTTTGTTAAAATACCTTGTATGCACCTAGTGACACGATCCTGTGGTTTTTCCCCCTTCATTCTTGTTATGCGGTACATAGCACAGACTGATTTTCGTATTTTGAACTTTTATTTTTATTCACTCCAAATACTGCAGATTAAAAAAAGACTATATTATCGATATTAAATGAATACATTTCAGAGCAGTGACAACTGACATTAGGCACCTTGGATTATTAGCGACATACAGTCAAAAATAGTATTTATTAACATATCTATCATTCTCATTCCACAACAGGACCAGACTGCTGAGATCAACCCACGATTCTGTAGGCTGGTATCTCGTCTTCTTTGAATCAGGGAATATGTATTCTGAATCACTAAATACTGATTAATAATCACACCTCTATGAGGGTGTGATCAACGTAAATAAATTAAGGTAAATATTACAATTTTCCAAACAAATGTCAAGTTCAGACCCCATGTGTGGATGTTTGGTCTGACTCCTCCAGGACTTCCAGGTGTGTATGCATAGCCACCTGCCTCAGGTGAGTCCAGCCACCCTCCAGGCAACCTGGGTCCTCACCTGGCCTCGGGCCTCCTCTGCCTCCTGCTGTCCCCCACTCTGCCTGCTTCTCAGTGTCTGTCCTTTCTTCACTGCCTAACACAGCTCAATCCCCAGCCTACCCAAGGAAACCCACCTGCCCCTGCCAGCTCCCCCTTCTTACTGTTTATTTCACAGTGTGTTGTTTCCTTCGGTGACCTTCCCACTTGTGCCCTTTTCCAAGGAGCCCCCGAATACTACATCTGGATTCAGCGGGAGCTGACACACTTGCTGGACAGCGGCCTCCTGTCCGACTCACGGGACCAGGCTTGCGTTCTGTCTCAGAAGCATTTACACCGCGGCTCCACAGAAGGTCGCAGTGCCAGCCCCATCCTCAGCTCCCACCTGGCCCCAGTGCCCCCCATTACCCATGGCTGCCTGTTTCCAACTCTAACCAAAAAAAAAAAAAAAAAAACTGACGCCCCAGGGGAGACAGGGATCAGGGCAGCTCCACCAAGGCCCCCCACACTCTCCCAGGGCCCCCCAAACGGCCTCACGCTTCAAGGACGGCAGACAGGGCAGCACCACCCACTGAAGGGCCCACTCCACCCGCCCTGGCAACGCCCTCTCGTTCTCAGCAAAGAAAAGCATTCTTTGCACAAACAGTTAATCCAATGCTTCTAAAGTACAAAATAAATACAGCAACTGCGGGTTTTGGTGTTCTCCATACCATCTGTGCTGGAGAAAATCATAAGATAAAGGAAACAGAAGAAGTAAACTACCTTTTCGGGCTAGTTTAGGCTGCCAATCTGTTTAATTTTTAAGCAAAAATTCATCTGACTGTGACACCATGATGCTACGTATTGATCCCATACAGCTCACTGCTACCATTCTGAGAAAAACTCTAATCTAAATGTAATCCAAGACAAAAGTTTAAAATAAAATATGTGTATACATATATATACATATTTAGCTAAAACTCTATCGAGACCAAAAAAAGCAACTTAGAAACTTATGCATTACTTTCATGCTCCTTTACAGAAACCAGTGAAAACAAGAAAATTTAACTATTTACCGATTCCATAGCTGAAAGTCGATGTTGATGAGGACTGAATATAAATCCAATAGAGGTATGTCCCAAAGCAGTGTGGTGTATACCCTGAAACAAAAGAGCAAAATTGGTTCATTTCAATATTAATTTCTACTTCCATTCTCCTCACATTTTCTGTCACTCTCCAGTTAGACCAAGCCATGTACGTTGCCTCCTTCCTCCATTTTACTTCGCCCCTACCTAAATCTTGTCCATTTTGACCAGGCGGAAAGTTTGCAAGACATCTGTTGCAGGTGGTTTGGGTTGATCGAGGCAGAGTGAAGCTCAGGACGTGGCCCACACCTGGAGATGAGCCTCAGGGCACTGCCCAAGGAAACCCTGTCCCCAGCAGCCATCTCCCACCCCTCTCCACCAGCCCCAGGCGTCCTCCCTGCTCACAGGAGCCGTCCACACCAACTCTGCAGAAGTGATGCCGGACAGAAGTCTCACAGTGTCAGTTACTAACCCGTCACCAGAGGTATGCATTTTGCACCCACTAGTGACTTCTGGTGACACTCAGACGAGACCTGCACTGCGTCTCTGGCTTGCATCGCCCTCCACTCTTGCAGCCCTGCGCTCCTGCCCACGCCACCTCCCCACTCCCAGCCTCTGTCCAGACTCTACCTGGACAGTCTCCCCACACCCTCTTCCAAGTCCCTCTCAGGGGGACGCTCCTGGCCATCCAGAATAGCCCTCCCTGACCCCACCCCACTCAGGCTCTACCCTCTTAGCCAACTTAACAGAACCAAAATGCTTAAGGTGGTTCCAATTCAGAAAGGCGAGTCAGGCAGACCATGAACCATGAGTGTAAATTCCTCCCAATCCGACTCAGGAGAAACAGGGAGATACTGGTGAACGCACAAGCACACACACATTGTGTCGATGTGACTGACACGTGCCGTGTGGGGTGATGTGGACGCAGACGGGGCCTCTCAGGTGGGTCCGAGCACAGGCACAGGCCAGTGTGTCCGAGGCTGGTGTGGGCGGGCAGCCCCTTCCTCCCAGCTCACCCCTGGCAGAATGCAGGTCCACTAACAGCACTTCCACCCAAGGGTATATTTCTTCATTAATTATTAAGCTACAGCTACACCTCTCAACATAGGTGAATATCCAAAGCCCTAAGTAAAAATACAAGTCCCAGCATACAGTCAATGTATTTTCCAAAAGAACATGAAACAATATATTTGCTTTCCATGTATTCAGTAGTACTTTAATGAAAAGCAAAAAATGATAAAATATAAAGTTCAAAACAACGGTCCCCTTGTGGGGGAGCAGTGGGCGGGTGCTGGGTCCCCTTGGGCAGGACCAGGGACCTCATTTCCCAGCTGCTCACTCTTCCACTTCGTGATTAACTGAGTAACTTCGTTCTGTAATTCACAACCAGGAACCTAACTAAAGGTACAGAGACAACTGTAAACGTCATTCACCAAACGTTCTTACAACACAGTGTAGCAATTTCAACAAGCTGAAGGAAAATTCAAAGTCTAATGTAAAGAAAAAGAGCAAATGACACTGTATCCAATCTAGCCAGGTTTTACTGAGAGGCCTTACAAACTTTCTACAAGCAAGGTATCAAATAAATCAAATACCACCGTAGTTTTCCACAGAAAAAGAAACAAAGCAAGCTTACCCATAAGATAATTATTTAAAAATGCTAATTTTAAAATTAAGAAGCAGTTAAGTTTTAAACTATAAAAAAAGTACAGGAAAACAATGAGGTGATTTTCGTTTCTATTCAGAGTTTTTAAGGGAGAAATTATACTGCAGCATTGGGAAGAAAAGCTCCTGAATAACACTGCATAATCTCCCTGGAGAGCTTCAAGAGCTTCAAAAACGAAACAAACCAGTATAAATGAAAAAATAAAATGCCACCCATCCCTGCTCTAGAATTCATCCCAACAGCCACCTGCTACCCACTTGCAAGCCAACCTTCAGTCAGGGCCATGCTGGGGCCAGGGCGGCCGGGCAGGAGGGCAGGAGGCCCTGGGCCCATGGCTCCCACCACCCTCGCCGCAGTGCACTCGGCAATCCCCTGCTTACGCTTAAGGATGTGTTTTTGCAAAGAACTTTTTGCAAAGGATCTTCTTGTACAGGATTTTTCAAAGCTGCCCATTAGCCTCGAGGGCTAGCTAAAAAGCAATCCTGGATAAGCAGCTTCTACCACTGCATTACCTGGCTTTAATGAAAAGAGCTGTTCAATTTGCTACACAAGCAGCAATGCCACGTGCAGAATTGTGGCGCGGGTCCAGCGCAGGAAGACCGCAAGTCTTCTCCGGGCCCCTCTCTCCGGGGTTTCACGCCCTCAGCGCAGGGTGGGTCCCTCCAGGCGCTACGGGGCATCGAGCAGCAGCCCTGGGCGCTCCCCCGTGGCTCCCAGTCACGCCCCTCCCAAGTCAGGTTAACCAACGACCACCAGGCCTGGCCTCAGTTCCTGCAGACCCAAGGGAAGACTCCCGGGAGCTGATTCAACTAAGTCTAAAATATTTATATGCTTCGACGGAGCAATTCCTTTCCTGGGGAACACATGCTGAAGAAACAGCCCCAGGCTGGGAAAACCTCCGTGTAGCACACGAATTCACTTCGAAACCACCACCACTATGAAAAGCCACGTTTCCAACCAGAAAGGCAGCAGGCTACACTTTGAACTCCAAGTTGGTAAGTACAGTACTTAAAAGTGTGTTTCCAGCACAGGATTAAACAGGTCGATGGAGACAGGGTGAAAATTCAGGAACTGGTGGGCACAGGTGGACAGAGGCAGTGAGGGGAGGGGAGCTGCCTGCCTGGGGGCCCCGGTGAGGGGCCCCACCTGTGAGGCAGGGGCCCACAGAACAGTGTCCACGTGCAGAAGGAGGGTGCAACCACAATCTGTTCTAGAAAAATGACACTGATTTTTGAGAAAAATTAGGAAATATCTTTAAAATCAATGGTGGTTATCTCTCGGTGGTAGAGTAATGCAGCATCTAAAACTTTTCTCTCTACTTCTTCGTATCTCATCAGTTCTTTTCAATGAGTTATGTTACACATTAGAGGTAGAGAAAATTCTTTTTTAAAAAGTACCAAGAAATAACATGATATTCAAGTTGACACAACCTCACTTTATTTCTGCATAAAAATTTACACTGGAAAATTGACCCTTTTTTTTACCAATTCAAGGAGAGTGTTGATTTTATTTACTTCTTTCTATGAAAAAAGTCACTGACCACATGCAAATTGTCTTCCACATGAAATCATGACCTTAAATAGACTCATTACTTAGGGAGAAGGAAAAAAAAAAACAAGGCTTCATATGTTTTCACCACTGAGTTTCCTTTCCCTCCCCTAATGGAATCCCAAGTTTCCTTGAAAGAGTTTTACTTGCAAAACTAGATTTATTAACATTTAATTCATGTTCATTTTTATTCAAAGACCTATAACTGCTAATCATGGTTTCTGGTCAGCATAAAAAGCCATTCTTTACTCATTTTGATACAAGTCCAATCACCACAAGGAAACAATGTTATTTTAGTTGGCCCATGTACCATGCTTTTAGATTAATAATTTCTACTCAGATTTCTGAAGTACTGAAAAATGCTTAATCCCCCCTTTTCTCTCCCTTTCTTTCCTACCCCTTCACATCCCTAAATATCCCAAGAATCCAAAATAGGCAAGACTGACCTCAGCTGGCTGGAGCCCACAGGTCCTGAAACCCACTCCTTCCAGCCCAGTTCTCATGGGGGTCAATTCAAGGTGGGCCCCAGAGGGCGTCCTCCAGCCCCGGGATGGTGTCCCCCAGACCCTGGACGGGGTTCCCATCTGCAGCTCCTCCTGTGGGCGGCTCGGCTCTGGACAGAGCACTGCTGCCTCATGCAGACTAGACTGCACCACTTGGAGGTGCCATTTCTGTTGGTGGACCATGGCCCAGCAGCCTGTGCACACATGTTCACCCAAGTCTGCCTTAACTGCCAGGACCTGACATCAGTCCCCAGACAAGCCGTGATACATCCAGCCCGCAGGGGACCACTCCACCCCAGAAAGCCCGGTCTGGGGTGAGGACTGTGTGGCTCCACGTGCACACGTTTCTCAGAAGTGGAGGGCAGGGGCCATGCAGAGGGTCTTGTGGTGATGCAGCCGTCCCATGTCTTAACAGTGGCATAGGATACGGGCAAGTGTGACAGAACCACACACAACTCAACACCCCCCACAGACACGTGGATGCAGAGACACACACATGACCCAACTCCGCCCCACAGACAGATGGACACAGCAGAGCACGCGGGGGGTGGGGGGTGGGTTGCATATGCAGAGACACTGCCCTAGAGGCTGGGGACAAGCCACTTCTCACAACCACACAAGAATTTACAACTACCTCCATTTTTTTTTAATGTCCAATATTGGCAACTTTGTAGGATTCACCTAATATTAACTCATTTAATCCTCAAAACGATCCCACAGGGAAGCATCCCTCTTCTCCCATTATACACCCAGGAAAGCTGAGCCATGAGAGGGTGAGGCCTGTGGCTGAGCTCTCGGCCACCCCGCTGGGCTACCCCCTGGAAAAGGAAAAGCAGGAAAGAGGCATGTGCATCCGGTTCTCACTGCACTTTTAAAACCTCTTTTGAACTGATCTGCGGAGGATTTAAGGCCGAGCCGCAGCTCATTAGGACAGGCTGGGTTGCCCGCACACACAGGCTGTGGGGCCCTCTGTGGAAGCTGCCACGAGTGCTCGGACCCCGGAGCCGGCTCTGCCCTCCCACAGCACCACCTGTTCACCCCTCGCGCGACCGTCCTCCTGACCTCATTTCAGGGAGCCAGGCCCATTTTACTTTGTGTGTGTATGGGGGGGGGCCCTACAGTGAAATTGTAAATTGTTTTTTGTTTAGGATGCAGGTGGTATTTGTTGCTGTTTCTTTGATGTAGAAGGAAAGAGAAAAGACTCAAGGGATAACTAAACAAACTCAGGAAATGAAGCTCAGGTGGGAAAGAAGCAGAAAGGGAAAACAGTGTTCCTTGTACTTCTTTCTTTAACTCAAATGACTCCTTTTACTGCAAGAAAACAGAAAGAAAGAAACAGAAAATTACTATTTCGACATGGTTCTCTGTGTATCTAACAAAAGAAAGTGTGACGTGAAAGGTAAGAACAAGCACAAGGAGGAGGCAACACCTGCCCAGGTAAGTGCTGGTGGGCGGGGCCACCACAGGAGGGGAAAGCGGGACACCTCCCCCATCCTCACCAAATCAGGGAAATGACAGAAAACGTGCTTTTAAAGTAAACATATGCACAGCTAGTACAAAGCAAAAAGGGAAACTCATTATAGACATGAAACAGAAACACCTGAAAATCAGAAGGATGAAAATATGAAACCAAACTAAAGAAAAGTCTCAGATCCATACTTAAAAGCAGGATGTGCAAACAGGCGCCCAACCACATAGGCTCATCAGCACAAAAGAAAAGCAAGAAGTTAACAATGCTGGACTGAGCAAAAGAAAAGAAATAAAGAGAGGAAAAAAAAAGCTTTTTCCTGGCAGAAGTAATCCAGACTCTCTAAGAAGACATTAACCCAGCACCAAATTTGAACCCGGAAATCACTTCTTTTAAATTTGCAAGCTTATTGTGCAACCAACTCACTGACCCCCTTCCCTGCCCTCATAAAATATGCCACACTGCGAAACAAAGGAAATCTGACAACCCTTTACTCAAACACACACACCTAAAATGCTGATTAACAAAGATACAAAACCAACTTTTTGTACAGCCTAAAATCAGGAAACAGACTACCACTATCTCCAGCTCTTATCAAATCCATAAAATTCCAGATCTGCTACAGAAATAGATCATGTCTTGTCATCACCATTTGACGACAGTGTCACGGGCACCGGAAGCTCACAGGATGACCCGCGCAGTCGGGGTAGAGCCTGCAGGCCACTGGTCACCAGCCTGTCTTCTGTTAAATGGGAGTCACAACAGAAACAAACATGGCTCCATGGAAATTCTGTTCTCACTCTACACAACTCTTGTCCATGAAAACCACTTACAAGGCCCCTGTGCTCCCTTCTGGGACACAGGTAAACCAGCACAGCTATGCAGTGTCCGAGCCCACCACACCGCTGGATGCAGAAGGAGGCTGGGGACCGAAGACGACGGACGTAAAACCCTGAAAAATCCACACAAACGATCCACTAGCGCTAATAAATAAATCCAGCAAAGCTGTAGGGATCCATGTACAAAGATCAGTTGCTATATACTAGTTTCCATATACTACCAATGAGCGATCTGAAAACGAAATTTAAAACAATTCCAGTTACAATAGCATCAAAAAGAACAAATTATGCAGGAATAATCTTAACCAAAGAAGACTTACACACTGAAAATTAGAAAACATTGTTGAAAGACATTAAAGAAAATCAAATAAATGGAAAAACACCCCATGTTTGGACAACCCAATATTGCTGAGGTGGCCACACTTCCCACAGCATCCACAGGCAACCAAATTCTAACTGCCTTTTCTTTCTCACAACTAGAAAAGCTGACTCTTGTCTTATGGAGGTGCAAAGGACCCAGAATCGCCAAAATGTAAAAGAAAAACTAAGCTGGAGGGCCCACACCTTCCGATTTCAAAATGCCCTAAAGGCCCAGTGAGCACAAGGCAGCATGGGGCCAGCGGAAGGGGGCAGGTGGCGCCCGTGCTGGTTTCTCACATCTGCACAGCCCAAGCTTCACGTCGCCGAACGGGGCGCCAGCCCTGCAGCCGGGCTTGCTCCTCACCACCCTCACCAACCCTCTGCGCCGCACCCACACTGCCCGTGCGGCTCCTGACAAAGCTCTCCCCAACCCAAAATATTTACATCACGTTAGCAATTAAAGCAAGATAATTTACACCTCAAAAATCAAGGCAAAAGCCCCAACCAACGGTATTCCTGAAAACCCTGGGGAGTAAGCTGCACTCTAAGTCTCTATGAAAAGCTTTCCTTAGTAATATTATTTATCAGAAACCTAAGGCCTCCAGACTGGCCTCATGCCAGATAAACCCTGAAACCCAGAGGTGCCCATCTCTCCAGGAACATCAACCAGTTTCATGCAGCCACCTACCCTATAAGGTCAACAACCCTCTCCAGTGGGAAGAAGATCAAATGGTCTCTGCCCAGATACCCCTGAAGACTGAGGGAAAGAACAAATGAGAGGGAGAAGGTGACTGAGAAATTTGGCTTTAACAAATGACTGCCAATACTGACACTTTATATAGATATTTCTTTTTAGTGTCTAGTGTTTTAGAGCAGCCAGAAGGAAATATCCGAAGTTGCTGAACAGTAATCCAGAAGCCGTGCTTTTTGAAAATGACTGCATACCTGAATAGAAAAAAAGAAAAGTCAATTGCCCATGTTTGTGTAGATCTACTTCTGGATGTTTCATTCTGTTCCCGATCCACAGATCCATCTCTGACAACACTACACTGTCTTAGTTAACCTACCTCTATTGTAAGTCTTAAAACTGGTCAGTAAGGGGGCGGGGGTGGCGCGGGGAGGCAGGGGGTGTATGGGGTATGGGATGTTTGGGGTCTTCTTTTTTCTTTTTATTTCTTTTTCTGCAGTAATGCAAATGTTCTAAAAATGATCATAGTGATGAATGCACAATTATGTGATGATACTGTGAGTCACTGACTGTATTCTCTGGAAGGAATGTATGGTGTGTGATTATATCTCAATAAAATTACATTTAAAAAAAAAAAATCAAGGCAAGTTCAGTTCTTCTCTCCATGCAGACCATGAACATAAGTGACACTTCTCTGACTCGCCACTCACAGCAGTTTTTACCTTAGAAATTACTCCCTCTTCCCCAGGCTCCCCTTATCCTGGTATCCGTTTCTCCTGCTAACTCCAGATTTCCACATTGTTCCACCTGCTGGATCTCCCCCCATCCCCTTCCCCAACCTTCTCCACAGTGCCCAACTCCACGTCCAGCTCTTCAGCTCTCCCTGGGCTACTCACCCGCCTCTGTCGTTTTTAACACCTATTGTTGAATTCCAAATTCCAGGTATTGCCCTCAGAGCTCTGCACTGAGCGCTAGATGCCAACATCAACTGCTATCGCCCCAGCAAAGGAAATCTTTTCCAGTGAACCCACCTTCCTTCACACTCACTATGTACACACAGGGCCCCCAAATCTATTTTCCCTCCTGTGTTCTCTGCCTTAGTTGGAGTACCACTCCGTAGTCAATCCTCCAAGCCAGAAATGTGTTGCCTCCTTCTCACTTGCTATCAAAAACGAGTTTACAATTTCAACTTCCTTTTCCAACATTACTGTCTTTTAATTACCCCTACTGCCACTGTCCTAATTTTTAATTCAGAGCCTCCATATTTCTTCACTGACATTATCATAACAACTTAGTAATTATCTTCTCCAGCCACACACACCACTGGATTTATGCACTACATGCTTAAATGTGAACTTGCCAAGTCTGACTCATCTCTTAAGACCATTCACTCCTGCCAATAGGATTCACTGGACTACCAAGGAATATGCTCATGTTTTTTAAACTTTTAACCCCAATTCACAGTAAGAGCATGTTTTTCATCAAGGTGCAGTACACAAATCCATGCAAATTCACACTGGGAAAGCATTACAAAACCAATCTCACCCTCACAGTGCATGATGTGCTCCCGCATTTTCTGTTGTGCTCCAGGCTTTGGTTCTGGTTTGTTTCTGATGCCGGGTATGTCCACCAAATGAGGGTCACAGCCCCTTCCCAGGAAAGCCCCTGGCACCCAAGGTCTTTGCCAATGTGGCCCTGGGCCATCTCCCCCTCTTCTCACAACACTGTAAGTCAGCGATCTCGACCTCCTTCTAGTATCTTGAAAGCACTGTTTCTTTCGTAGGATGCTCCTTCTCCCTGGAATGCCCTCTACTCCTATTTCCTTCAAAACCACACTCAGATCTTTATTTCCTTCCTTATACTTTCCAGTATTTTTCCAACTTTCTTGAGCAGATGTCTGCTATTTCTACAACAGAAACACATTCAAACCCCAATGTTACCATCATGCTCAGGAAACCTTTCGAAGCACCCTCCCGACTCAGAATTGCATTGATCACACACCATTTTTTTACCGTTTTTGTTTGTCTCCCTACCAGCTCAAACAGCCCTGAAGGTGGAGCCAGCGCTAATCATGTGGATCGGTGCCTGGCCTAACTGGGTCCCAGGTGCCCACTCTAAGGCAGGAGAGGACATGAGACCACTGTGGCAGAAGACGTTTACCATAAAGCTCTCCACGCTTGGCCCCAAGACACTGAGCTCTTCTGACCCACTGACAACCATTACTTGAAACAGACCTTAGAGTCACCTCAACTAAAGGTGCTTCATAAGCAGTATCAGCTGAGCGTCCTCTGCACCGTCCAGCACAGCAGCTGGCCCAGCCTCCAGCAACCCAAGGTAAGAGGCTCGGCCTTCTGGCAGAGCACAGTGGTCCCTCGGGGCTCTCAGATCCTGGCCTGCCTACAAATTCATACATTTTGGTAACTAAAGTGTGGCCATTTTCTGAACCTCTCCAGAGTCACCACTTCCTGGCAGCTCAGAATACACCTCTACTGTATGCCAAGTTACAAACTACTTTTTCCTCCACCCGACTACCAGCAACGACACTCTAAATCTATTACTGCAGAATAGGAAGAAACTGTCACTCGTCCCAGCTCAGGCAGGGCTGAGTTCTCACCATGAGAGGGAGGGACCCAGCCCCAGCGCCACGGCCTTCTCCACGCTCACGTATGTACTCTGCCAGAGAAGCTCAGCACTGCACTCTGCCATCACGAGCCATCAAACGGCACATGGGAACTGGGGCATGAGCGGGCAGGAGTAAGGCCACCCACTGGCTCTCTCTTTAGCCACAGTATCTGGGGGAGAGCCACAGACAGGTCACTGTCCTCCAAATCCCAACATCAACTCCCAGCTACTCACTCGAGAAGGTGAGCTTTATGCATTCTTTGTGGGGAATTTAAGACCCCCCGCCACCCCTGCCTCATCTGTTCTACCCAGTATTTAGCTGTGAACAGAGGCACCCTGGGGGGAAGCCCACCGCATTTCACAGACACGAAAAGATTTAGGATTTTCTACTCTTCTAAAAGCCACCATGATCTGTCTCCTAAATATTCTCACCCCCTAAAGATGCTCTAGATTCTGAGAAACAGAAGGGAAGACTACAAATAGAATAAACTAGACTTGGAAATCAGTGATCTAGTCCAACCCCTCACTCCAAGCCCCAACTACACAGTTACAGGGAAAATGCCCCAAAACCAATATTACTCAAAGTTGAGACTTTTCATTACCCTTGCCCTACAAAATAGGTTACAGAAGCCTAATTGGAGAAACAAGACCATAAAATTGAGACAATCCCGCTGGTCTTCAAGCCAACAGCAGAGGAGCTGAGCCTGTGCTGGCCGACTACCAAGCAAGAGGAAAGCCCTGTCTGGGGGGGTGACAGGGATCTCCCATGGCCCAATGCCTGCTCTGGGCGACAAATTCAAGTCCTCTTTCACTCAAAGATAGGAGGAGCTAGGCACACGACCACACCCCAGGTGGAATCTGAGGGTGCACATCAAGACAAGCTTTCGGGTTCTACTAACCTAGGGTTTGACAAGCATCCAGTAACTAAAATAGCAAACGCTAGGTGGAGGGGACGCTAGGGTCCTGGTAGCTGGGGCGTGTGCCCTATTAAACATGGGGACACCAGAGATGACCTCGGAGCTGCCCTCCAGGGTGGGGCCAGCTCCTGAGTGGCTGTGGGTGCCAGGGTGGGAACAGCTCTTGAAAATCGTCAGCTCAGGCATGAAGAGTTTCTCACTTTGAATCCAATGTGCTGGCCATGCTCGCCACAGGACGGCCCATGGCCCACCACGCCTGCCCATCAGCGCAGAACCCCCAGCCCGGCAGCCAGAGGCCCCACTGTGGAAACATGACAATCCAAACTCATGGCGGAAGGGCGAGCTCTGGCACGTGCCCACAGCGGACTACCGTGCAGCTGCAGGAGCAGTGAAGCCGTGGGGCGTGCAGGGGCGTGAATAAGCCCTGTGGACACTAGGTTGAGTGAAATAAGCCAGAAACAAAGGTACAAATGCTCCATGGGCTCACCAACATGAACCACCTGTAACGAGTAAACTCTGGGTGTGAACTTTGAGAGCACAGATTATCAGGAGAGAGAAAGAGGGCAGAGACAAGCAATCACCGCCGAAGGGGCACAGAATGCGCAATAAGCATTAGGTATGGCGTGCTGGGAAATGTGGTGGCAGCACAGAACCGTGAGTGTGAGTAAAGCTGCGTGTGAGGATGCCTGAAATTGAAGACTAGGTGTGTGCCACCAGAAGGAAAGCTAGAGGATCAAAACTAGGATTGTACAACTTCATGAAACCTACACTGGAAAACAGTGCTGGTTAATTGTACAAATATAAGAAAATTCTTACACGAACTAGAACAAATGTACATCACTATTACAAGGTGTTAATAATAGAGCAGTATGTAGGAAAAAATATAATTAATGCAAACTTAGGTCTATAGTTAACAGTAACATTGTAATATTTTTTCATTAATTATAACCAAGGCACTATATCAAAGCTAAAGGTCAATAACGGGGATATAAGGGGTATGGGATTTTTTTGGGGGGGGGAATGAGAATGTTCTCATATTGACAGTGGTAAATATAACTATGTGATTATACCAAGAGCCACTGATTGTACACTTAGGATGGACTGTACAGTGTGTGTGAACAAAACTGTTTTTATAAAAAAGAATGGGGGGGATAAGGGGTATGGGATGTTTTGGGTTTTCATTTTTATTTCCTTTTTTGGAGTAATGAAAATGTTCTAAAATTGATCATGGTGATGAATGCACAACTATGTGATGATACAGTGAGCCACTGATTGTGTACTTCAAATGGACTGCATAGTGTGTGACTATACCTCAATAAAACTGCATTTTTAAAAAAACATGATAATCAAACTTTTTTTTCTGGTAGATAATGCTTCGATAGGGAAAGTTCAAATAGAAAAGACACTCTGCTTCTAATGAGCAAGTATACTGCCCTCGGTGGTGGCACCAATACAGGGTGGTCACTTGGCAAGAACACAGCCACAGCAGGGTAAAAGGAGAACAACACAGACCAAGTGCGTGGGCTCCAGCCGCCAACACTCGCTCTGGATTTACATCAGAGTATTCCTTCAAGCTGACTCCTTTCAGATATAAAATAGAAAATAAACTTCAACAATGACAATTCAGTGAAGCATACTTGCCAAAACAAAAACCTTTTTTATCTGTTTTGATAAAATTATAATTATCTCAAATAATTGTGTAAGAGAGTTAGCAACTAAGCAATTGTCAGTTGAGAAATGGTATCCCTTAAAAAATAATCATGTTTTGTTCCTAGATAGATTCACTTGCTAATTCAAATTGAATAAAATTCTGCATTTCATATACATGCATCTACCACATCTTTAAAAAAAAAAAAAAAAAAGATGAGGCCACCCCAAGTGCTTTCACATAAGCCAAGAATGGCCATGGTTGTCCGGACAATAACTTGCCCATCTCCTAAAACTGACAGCTGAGTGCAAGAAGGGGAGGCCAGTGGCCATCCACCCCAGTCTAACCCAGGAGAGATGCCAGCGTTTGTGCAACAGTGAAAAAACCTAAGTTACGTTCCCTGCTGAGAGGCCCATAATTGAAAAACACAGGACAAGTCTTTGTATCTAAACTGATGAAGGTGAGCGGGAGGGGCCAAAGACCTCACTCCGTGGGATATTTACCCATCCTCGGGCTGGATAAAAGAGAAAAGCCACAGAAGCCTGCAGCACTAACCAAGGGCCGGTGGCCACCTGTTTCCTCCCAGGGCCACTGTGGCACCCCACGCTTGCCCTGCCCCTCCTCTCACCTTGCCCCCTTCCCTGGAAGGAAAGGCTCGGTCTCCAGCCCTCTTTTCTCCCCTCTCCCCCAACCTCACACCCGGTGGTCTGTTCACTCCCAAAACTGTCACCATCACCTCCAAGCAAAGACCCCTCGGACCTTGCACCACAAGACTGACAGCTCTGGGCCCCACTCTGGACACATCTCTTCACCTGAACTTCCCAGGCTCCCTGTGGGCAACCCCGGCCCCGACCCAGGCTCCTGAGCAGGAAGGAGCCACAGGCCTGGCCTGGAGCTCTTCAATCCCTCTCACCTCTGCCCCCCCAGTGTGTCTCCTTCACTTCCTGCTGGCTCTTTCTGCTCCTAATGCCACCCTGAGTCCCACCTTCTGACCCCTTCCCGCTCTCCACCTCTCTGATATGCCCTCCGAGTGGGAGCCAGTCTAACCTTCCCGACGAGCAACACGGTGTTGTCTGCAAGCAGTGCGGGGTGGCGTGTGAGAACTCGGGCCCTGCCATGCTGGTAGCTAGGGGACCTGGTGAAGTTCAAACAGTCTGCCTCAGTCTAAGTTTCCTCCTTGGTAGAAATAAGTTACTGGATACAAAATACAAAGTGAATATACAGAGGTAAATTGCTTTTCTAGATACCAGCAACAACCAGTTAGAATAAATAATTAAGACAGGGAGACACTGCCATGGGGACAGACCAGCTGACCAAGGGGACCCCTGGAGAGCACAGCCACAGACCCAGGCAGAGCCCCTCCCGGAGCAGCCAGGTAGAATCTTCTACTGATGAGATGTGCTGGGACAGCTGGGTAGCCATATGGAAAGGAAGTGGGCAATCTGTTACTTTTCTCACACTGTACACAAAATTAAAGACTTAAATTTAAGTGGCAAGACCACAAAATTTTCAGAAGGCACAGGAAGCTCTCTTTATGGCCTTGGGATAGGGAAGACGTTCTTAAATACAACATAAGGGGCCATGATCCATAGTTTGGAAAACACTGTCCTAGAGAACCTAGCATAGGCCCTTCTAAAAAAAAAAGACTCGACCTGCAGTTATTGAAGATAACTGCCTTTTTCCCTTCATCTGGAAGGTAAATATCACATTAAATTATCTCAGTGTATGAAATGTGCAAGATTTAAGTACATGCATACTAATAACAAGTCTTATCTTTTCTTACAGACGATACTGAAGGGTGCACTAAGTACAAGTCTTCTTGGTAAACACAAAGTTTTTTTTTTAAGATGCACAGTGTTTAGGTATAAATAGTGCTATGTATGAGTCATGAGCACAAACATATGACCTCTGAAGACATATAAAAGGTAAAAGCAAGCAGCACTGAGCTAAAGCTTTTACTTCTAAGGAGATAAAATCAAGGATGCTCTTTTAGTGCTAAAAACTGCACTAAAGAAAAACAAGTGTCCATGTCCTGCAACTAAGACAATGATTTAGGAAGTGGAAGGGCAACGTGACATTTAAGGTGAGGTTGGTCCGAGCCTGAGAGTCTGGGCAGCGCAGACCACCCAAAGCTTCCTCTAGTTGGCCCCTTCGGAGCTTGCACACAGCTCCAGAGGTGATGCCAACGAGCCTCGGCCAACCCTGGACCCTGTGAGCAGCTCATGGACTGCCAAATCTCCTTCCAGCACATCAGACGTGGAACCAAGGCCCAGCTGGAGCCCAGGAGGGCCGGCCGGACCCCATCCCCAGGACACAGAGCAATCTGAACACTCCCCACGAGGGCATTTTCGTTTCTTGTTGTCTGGGGCTGAGCCACGAGCCACACTCACCATGTTAACTCTGTGACCCCACCCGTGACTTCACAGCCCTTCCGGGCTGGACAAAGGGTAAGGGATGCAGCGAGAATCTAAAAAACGAAACGGCCCTCCTTCCCATCTACGGTTATTTCCCCTAAACCAATGAGCCACATTCACACTGTGCACTGTTACTAAGTGTCTTACAGATATAAAATGTTAACGTTCCCATGGGGGAAAGCTGGTAAAGGATAACGGTGGAACTGGGGAAAATGAACCACCGGACAGGATCAAGGACCAACTTGTTCAGCCCCAAAAGCCAAGTGGGCAGAACCAGAACCAGGTGGCAGGAGGCCAGGACGAGGGGCCGGCCCCTCCTGGAGTCTGGGCCCAGGCTGCACAACAGCAGGCAGGTCTGCGGCGGTGGTCCCCATGTGCCCTCACGTGTGAGTCTGTGTGTGGCCATGTGCATGGTGAAGCAAAAGGGAAGAGGATTTAGATTATTATTTTTTTAAATTACGTTTCCTACACTATTTACAATATTCATGTGCTTAAAATCTCTGGAGAAAAGTCCTAAAATATTAAAAAGAATGTTCATTCTGGAGAGGCTAAAGAAATTCTCAAGACACTTTCTATTACATAGACTTTTTAAATATCTAACTTCGCAAATCCAATGTCCGAATATATTCTGCAACCCAGAAACAAATGCAAAGCCATAAAAAAAAAAATTTCAATTCTTCAAGAAAGAATTCCTTCAAAGAAGTGCAAACGTGATTCTAAAACTCACCCCACGTCGCATAACTGACCACGGCCACTCATGGAAAAGCTGCCTTTTTCCTATTTTCTCTTTGCAAAATGCTTTCCTGAAATGATTCAAGATCTGTATCTGACAGCACATTTACTGGCAGATTTCTAAATACTCTATTCTAGTTTCAGCAACTCCAAATTAAATCTAGAAATTAAAAACACTTGCATGAGGCAAAAACAAGACCATTCATTCAAAGAAGCTGCAACTAAGACCTGGGAAACATTTTCCAGGAAGCCATGTGCATGGCCCCACCCTCACCCTCACCCCGACCCCAGGGTGCAAAGGCCTCGGGGGGCGGAGCCCAGCCCTGGGCACCCGCCATCAGGAAGGGCAGACCAGAGGACGCGGGAGAACAGCCAAGGAGTCCAAGGCTTTCTCACTGCGGACATAACTTCGACATTCTACACCATCTTCTAACGTTTTCACATACCTAAAAAAACGAAGTGACAGAGTAGTACTTATTTAGATAACATTTTGGAAACTACACTGCAGAAAGCCACCTATTAGTAACAAGAGTCTTAGCTTCTAACCCTTTCCCATGGAGCTTTTTGCTCAAATCTGATCTTCAGTAAAGAAGTCTACAAACTCTCCTCTCTGGTAACAGCTTCTCCAAACTCTCCAGGCCACACTGCTTCTTCTGTCTTTCTGCCTGCCCCCTGCCCCACCCCCCCAATTCCTCTAGTTTTCAGACCAAAACAAACAATACTCAATTTTATCAACCTGATTTATGTAGTTCAGGAATGGATTGGCACATTTAAATTCATTTCCCACACAAGGAACCCAAAGGGCAGATTTAGGTAGGTCTGCCCCTCCTCGTCACCATCCACTGGGGTGAGCTGTGGACCTCAAGGGCATCTGACCCCATCCCCACTGGACACACAGGGAGACCAAAGTGAGGCGAGTAAGCAGGCCAGCTGCAGCCCATGCACCCCGACCCCCCGACGCCCCCTACACCCCGACACACCTGCGCCCCACACCCCCCAGACACACACGGACCCCCGACACGCCACGCGCACCTCACACGCCCCACATCCCACACACATCCTTGTGAAGGGCCTCACACAAGGCCCAGCTCACAGCCAATGCACCACCCGCGCTCTCCCAGGACCCCTTCTCCGCCGTGGAGAACGCTACCAGGTCAGGTTTTAAACCCCAGGGCACCGCTGACCCCCTCCCTCCCACACACACTCCTGCACTTCCCATCCAGCTCCTGGGGGCCTCTTCCAGACTTCTCGGAGCAGACGTTCACTGGCAAACCCCCAAATTCCCCTGTCATTTATCATGCCCTCCCTGCATACCGCTGAACCCTGAGCTTCTGGACGCCAACCCATGGGCCTGAGCTGCTTTAGAAACACCACCAAGAGACGCACTGTCACACCCACAAATTTGGGCCCTCCTGCTAGCCACACGACCCTTTTCAGGCCCTCCACATGCTACCCTCACACCCTGGGCACCCAAACGCTGCCCTTGTCTCTGCCCCTCGACCCGCAGGCCCACATGCCCTGGGCCCCCATGTGGGCAGCCCCTCAGCTTCCTTCCCGCTCCAACCACGGGGGGCTCTCCAACCTACAGTAGAGCCTCGACGAGCATCTCTACCGGGCTCCACCCTCCACAGCTCGCATTCACAGCAGGCCTGCACTTCCAACACACCCCAGGCTCCACGGATGCGTCCCAGGGGCCGACCTCACCACCCGGGCGTGCTGACGCTGCCCATCACCCCTGGTTCCTCTGCTCAGAGGGACACCCATATTGCGTCCAACTGGGCAACTCCTGACTCACTTCTCACCCTCCTGGTGGTGCCCCTGGGTTGAGGGGGTCACTCTCACCTTAGGCCACCCCTGGGTCTTCCAGTCACTTCCAAGACCTCTCTCCAGCTACTGCCACACTCTACCTTTCCCAAGACATTGTCGACTGCACCAGGAAGCCAAAGCTGCCAATCCCACAGCGCAGCCCTCATGACAGCCTGTGTGGCCACCTAGGGGCAGGCCCGGGGTGCAGAGGGACCCCTAAGTTACACAGTATGGCAGGCAGACCCCCACCTCACACCACAGATATTTCTGAGCTCAGAACAGGTCGATGGCCTAAATATAAGCCAGAATCGGAAAACTCTTTGAAGAAAACATGGGGAACACCTTCAGGACCCTGGAGAAGGCAACGGATTCTAGCGACAATACCAAAAGCACAAGCAACAAAAGAAAAACAATAGGTAATCTGGATCTCATCAAAATTCAAAACTTTTGTGCATCAAATAGTATTTTCAAGGAGGTGAAAAGACCATCCACAGAATGGGAGAAAATATTTGCAAATCATACACCCAATGGGTTTAAAATCCAGAGAACATAAAGAACTCCCACAACTCAACAAAAAGACAAACAACCCAATTTTAAATGGGCAAAGCACTTGAATAGACATTTCTCCAAAGAAAATATACAGATGCCAATAAACACACGAGAAGGTGTCATCAGCCATCAAGGACATGCAAATCAAAACCATAATGAGACGCCACTTCACACCCACCAGGATGACTACTATTAAAAAAAAAAGAAAAGAAAAAGAACAAAGTGTTGGCAAGGAAATAGGAACCCTCATGCACCGTTGCTGAGGATGTGAAATGCACACCCAGGGAGCCGCCACTGAAAACAGTTTGAAGGTTCCTCCAATAGTTAAATACGGTTACCACATAATCCAGCCATTTCACCCCTGGCATGCATCTAAACCCCAAGAACTGAAAGCTCGGACTTGGACAGATATCTGCAGACTAATGTTCAAAGCAGCATTATTCACAATAACCCAAAGGTGGAAGCCAACCATCAACAGAGCAATGGATACACATGATGGGGATACCATTCAGCCATAGAAAGCAGTGAAGAGCCAAGACACGCTGCAACAGCTGAACCTTGAGACACCAAGTTGAGTGAAATAAGCCAGACAAAAAAGGGCTTTCTCTATAATGAAATACCTATAACAAGCAAATCCAGAGACAGAAAGATTACAGATCACCAGCGAATGGGGAGTAGGGGGAGAGTTATTGCTTAATGGGTACGCACATATGTGGCTGAAATGGGAAACTCGGTGTTTCATAAACATGGTCACAATGAATTTTTACGTTAGGTGCAGCAGAGCTTCTTCCATTAGCCGCATCGCCCTTCCTTGGGCCCCACCCAGCAACCAGCTGTTGCTCTGCAAGAACTTCTGAACCACTCTCCAGGTGGGACCATGCCCGGAGCCTCCTGCCTGCTGTCCTGCCCACAGAAGAGCTCCCTGCTTCAACCACACCTTAGTGCCGCCTTTCCGAAGACACCCTGGCACCCACCCCGCTCAGCACTTTTCCGTGCCAACAATGAATACACTTCTACTGAGCTGAGGACAGCTGGACAGCAATGACCAGGCTTACCCAAATGCAGCACCTGCAGAGAAAAAACTTCCAAGACCTATCAGGATTCATACTGTGGAGTCCAAATCATACCCAAGCATTCAAAGCCTTAGCCTAAGCAAACCGACCAAAGCATCTGAAGGCGAATCTCTATTATCTTCTGTATTAGTTAGGGTTCTGTAGGGAAACAAAACCAACAGGAGATATCTGTAAATATGAGATTTTATAATAGTGTCTCTCACAACTGTGGGGACGCAGCAGTCCAAATTCTGTAGGGCAGACTGGAGCTGATGAAGGTGTTCGATGAACTCCCCAGAAGAGGCTGGCTAGCTGAAGAAGTAGTGAAGGTTCTCTCTCTTCTCCCTTAAAAGGCTTCAACTGACTAGATTAAATCCAGCTGACTGAATTTTCTCATTGTGGAGGACACACCTGTCATTGATGTCATCAGTCGCACATGCAGCCAATTGACTGATGATTTAATAAACCAACCTTCTGGTTTATTAACCAGCCACAAATGTCCCTGCAGTAACGGTTAAGCCAGTGCCTGCTTGACCAGACACCTGGGCACCATCACCTGGCCAAGGTGACACATGAACCCAACCATCACATCTTCCACCAACAAAAAAAAAATTTGCCTAACTACCATACTACAGAAACCCTCAAACACAAGTTGAAATTTAAAAATGTAATTCTTATAGATGACACCAATACAAAAATATCTTCCAAAGGATCTTCAAGTATGCCTTATCAAAAGGAAGTGCTTAACTGCACCCATTCAGTGAATTTAACATTTTTAGAAGAGACACTAATAAGGGAACATTCTGCAGCTACAGAAAGGAATGGAGTCATGAGGCATGCAACAAGGTGAATGAACCGTGAGGACATGTTGCGCAAAATAAACTAGAAACAAAAGGACAAATATCGTATGATTGCATTTAGAAAATATTTATAAGAAAATTAGGGCCTAGACTGTAAGCTCTTACAGTAGTCACATTTATTTGGAGTTTTAAATCTTATTTCTAAATTCTGGGATGCTGTGCTCTATGTGTAGAACCTAGTATTTCTCTGGAACTTTGGGTGCCTGTGTGACACTGAAAACTCAGAGTTAGAGCTGCGTTACTCCACACAGCAACTCTTAAAGGAGCTGAAAAAGAGATCGGACTTCAATTAGACATACGAATGAAGCAGAGCGGGGTGGGACTAAGGTAAATCAGAAAACAGGGTAAATGGTGATAATGTCCTCCGTATTTTAAAACTTGACCTTCTCTGTGAGAACAACGGAAAAGATGTTTATTTTGTACAAAATTTAAATTTTCTGTAGCAAACAATCTAACTTAACCTGTCTGGTCAGTTCATTTAAACAACCTAAATACACGGAGCCTAAAATGGGGAATGAGTTCTTGTAATTCTGTACAGCTTAATGTAATACCCTGATACATTCCAGAGTATGCCGGGCAGATAATAAAAAAGTATTTGCAAATTTCCTTGAGAGACTGGAGAAAAAATATGGAACTATTAAACTTGCCCACCTGGGAAATTCCTGATACTCATTCAAGCATCAGGGACTTCCAATTTAATAACCCAAGCCCTCAATATCAAGGCTTGCTCTTATGAAACTTATTTCTGTAAGGCGAAGCTAAGCGTACCTATAATTATGCCTAAGAGTCAATTCCGGAGAACCTCTTTTGTTGCTCAGGTGGTCTCTCTCTCTAAACCAAACTCTGCAGGTGAACTCGCTGCCCTCCCCCTACGTGGGACATGACTCCCAGAGGTGTAAATCTCCCTGACAACATGGGACATGGCTCCCAAGGATGAGCCCGGTCCTGGCATTGTGGGACTGACAATGCCTTCTTGACCAAAAGGGAGGAAAGAAATGTAACAAAATATGGTTTCAGTGACTGAGATTTCAAATAGAGTCGAGAGATCATTCTGGAGGTAACTCTTATGAAAGCTTCAGCTAGATATTGCAGATTGCCACAGTATGCCAAGCCCCAACCAACAGTATTCCTGAAAACCCTAAAGAATACCTGGGTCCCTATCTGAAACTCTATAAAAATTTCACTAAGTTTATTTTTCAGAAACTTAAAACCTCCAGACTGTCCCTATGCCAGATAAGCCCTGAAACCCAGAGGTACCAGTCTCTCCCAGAACATCAACCAGTTGCATTCCTCTACCCAAAAATGTCAACATCCCTTTTCAGCACGAAGAAGATAGAATGGTCATCGCCCAAATATCCCTGCAGACTGAGAGAAGGCTCAAATAAGAGGGAAGAGTTGTAGCAGAGAAGATATGATTTAACAATTAATTATGACTACTGATCATCATATAGGTATTTCTTTTTAGTCTGTAATGTACTGGAACAGCTAGAAGGAAACACCTGAAATTGTGGAACTGTAACCCATACCATACTTTGAAATTTCCTCTATAAACTGTACTTTGAAATTTATTTCCTTTCTGCATATGTTCTATTTCACAATAAAAAGTGATTAAAAACAAAAACAGGGAGAAACCAAACTTCTCAGGAGGATTTACAGTACCCTAAAATCATTTTCAAAGCGAAAGGTTAAGCTGCGTGGATCTTCCACTACCTGCCAGAGACCCCTGGGGATGGTCCTGCCCAGGCGGGCGCGCGCAGACAGGAAGTGGAGCTGGCTCCAGCCCTGCCGGCCCCGGCCGGACTCTGCGAGCACAAGCAGAACCGCGCCCCAGACCTGGCGTGCCCTCTGCACTTCTTGCCCACAGCACCACTTCTCTGAGCTCTGTGAGCAGGCAGCCTCCATCACAGGCTAGCTCGTTTCCCTTTCTGCTACTTCAAAACAGCAAACGAAAATGAAAAAGAAAACCCAGGAGCAGACGCACACTAATAGAAGGCAGCAACAATGGGCCGTTACCTAAAAGCACGCGTGTGCACATGCACGCACCTCTTCTGCAGTCTTCGGTACTTGGCAAAGGCGGCAAGTGAGTGTGCCTCAGAGCACACCTGCACGTGCGGCTGGTTAGTCATGAACCAAAACCACGAGTGCAGGTGGCACACGCAGGCCCCAGGGCCCGGGCACCTTCCGCTGAGTGCACTCCCCAATGGGCTCCGGCCATGTGCTCTTTCTGTCACAGAGGGCAATGGCGATTCTCAAGCTGTGAGTTTTCCTACAGAGGCCTCGCGTTTCGATCTGAAGCTCCCTCCATGTTACAGGGAAAGTAAACAGTTGACATTAAAGCAGAGTAATTTTGACGTCACCAGTTGCCCTCTCCACCCTGATGACACAATCCTGTATGCACGATCCCCTCCGACCTGGAGAAGAAAACCCGAGGTGCCTGGCATAGCTGAGCCAGCCGAGCCTATTTCAGCCCCCTAGCTGACCCGAAATTCCTGAAGCCAGCTTCCACCAAACAGGCACACTATAAACTGTTTTAATCATTTTAAATTCAAATACCTAAGAAATTCACCCACAAACATTCTCCTTCAAATCCAACTTACTACAAATATCAAGGGACAAAGAACAGGTTTCCTTATTTATTAAACTTGCTCTTTTGCCCCAGGAACCACCTTTGTGTTCTTGCACTACTGACTCTACATATTAGGCCTAACTCACTGACTAACAGTAAGATTCAGCCGCTTGTTTTGCTGACAGAAATACAAACTATCCTATCTTGTTCTCTATCTTTCCGACAAGACAGACAGGAACAGCTGTAAGAAAGGACTGGCCCAACACCGGAGGCCTAGAAGTATCATCTCTAAAGAGCTCCTGGGGACAGGCAGAAAAGCAGTGACTGTATCCAGGATGACCAAATATGACATTTTCTAGAAAAGAAGGAACAGATACAAACTCACCAAGTGCACCAACATCTTTTTACTGGGGTTCTACTACATCTCAGAGACAAGCCGTCACAAGGAAGAAGTTAAAATATCCAAACTAGCCCAGGATATAATTAAGGTCTGCCCCAAAGAAGTCCCAGAAAATTCCGAAGTGTGCCTCAATTCTACAGCACCCAACCCACTACTCTAATCCTGGCACTGGATTAGCACAGAAGGGCTAGATTTCCCGAAACAGCAGGTTTTGGCTCTAACCACGGGAGAAGTGGCAGCCGTCTTACTTATACAAGAGCCTCAGCATTTGGTGACACTCAGAAGGGCCCTTGAGAGCCAAGTGCCAGATTAGGAAAAGATAAAGTCCATGGGCCTGAAAAGAGACTGGGGCAGAGTGGACAATCTCATTTCACTTTAGCCCTCCATCTACACCCGATGTGAAACTTCCTCAGCATAAACACTTCGGCGGTGCAATCCCACAGGAAGCAATGGCATGGTGCTCTCAGAACCCAGGCCCAGGCTTCAGAAGCCCTCGCTGGGGGAAGGGTCCCGGCCAACCCACCACAGCCTCCTGCGCGAGGACCCCCTGAGCAACGACAGCTGGGGTGACTCTGGGGGATAAGGAGGGACCAGCAGCAGCCAGAGGGGTGACAGCACAGGAATAAGTGCACTCAGCTGTTCTGAACAGCATCCTCAGATTCCAACTGAATGCCGAGCAATGGCTTGACAAGAGAAAAGAGCTGGAAAACGGCATGTCTCAGCATCATGGCCCTCCGCTTTCTAAGAAAAAAAAAGTGTCTACGGTCTGTCAATAACCAAACAAGATCTATATTCTAGGATACCACTGACATCAGAAAGCTGCATGTTAACACACACGCACACACACACCCAGGAAAGGCCCCACCCGCAGGCCCCCAACTCCACTACAGACACCTCAGTGCGGCTCAGTGGAGTGCTTTTGTAAGTGGAGAAGGGGATCTTCCATTTTGTAAAAAAAAGCAGACAGAAGACAAGATGAGAACAAGTCAAGCTGGCTGGCGCGGTCTTGGAGACTGCCATGTCCTGCTGGGGAACGGGGCTCACACAGGAAGGGTCAATAAAGAACTGGGGTTTCCACTTATATTTGACTGATCAATATTTAAAAGATGAAGTTTTATTTTAAATCCCAAACTTGCTCATTTAACATTTATTGCTGATGAGTGCTTGCTTAGGACCCTGTGAACCCCACACCCTTCTTAGTGATTAGCACCCCCAAACCCGTTCTAAAATCACTAATATACATGCATTCCTAAATTATCTCTCTCAATTGTCAGGACATTCTAAATTCTAGCGTTATCTCTCCAGACAGCTTTCCACTTTACTCAATTTAGTGTCACCAAGAAACTAAACAGACATGCCTTGCATCAGGCCACCCCAATGAAGTAGGAAAGTATAAACACCACGGGAGCCAGCCCACCCCCCACCCAAGAGCACAGCCTGGACGGAGTGCCCGCCCAAGAGGACCCAGAGCTGGTGCACAGCCACAGCCACCATGCACCTGCCACCACGGCTGCTCTCGAGTTCCCAGGACAGAGCTGAGTAGCTGCGGTAGGCCCCAAACCCAAAACACTTAGCGTCTGGCACTTCCCAGAACACATGCGCCCCATTCCTGCTTCTGTGAGAGCCCAGCGGCACCCGCCGAGGATGAACTCCGCCTGTGGACGCAACCCTGGTGGGTAAGTGCTACGGCAGTGGCGGGGTTCTAGGATTCTGATTTTACCAGTTCACCTATAAAGTCACCTATCAAGTCTAGGAGCCAGAAAGCAGGTTCATGGTTACCTGGGGCTAGCGGTGGGAATAGAAAGTGACTGCAAAAGGGTGGGTGGGATCTTAGTGCAGGAACAAAAATGTGTTAAAACTGGAATATAATGACGGTTTCAAAACTCAGTAAACTCAGTAAAAACTACTGAATTATACACCTAAACTAGGTAAATTCAGACAGGTCCTAAAACCCAAGGGCAACAGCCTCTTTAAGATCAACTTTTAGATGCAACCTCCTTCCCCATACTGTCGACACCCCCTTTCAAAATGAACACATTAGGGTGCTCACTGCCTAGACACCCCTAAGATGGAGAAAGAAATTCAGAGAGGAAGGAATAACAACAAACAAGATAAGACTGAATAAAGGTCTATGAATACTGAAACTTTATATAATTATATATATTTTTTGGATGCTAGAGTGCTGGAGTGGCTGGAAGGAGGTAAATGACATGGTGGAAATGTAGCCCATAGCATCCCTTGGGATTTGCTCTACAGCTACTCATTGAATTGTGCCCTGAAGGTCTTCACCTTTCCGTATATACCTTGTATTGCATAATAAGGAAAGAACTGAAATTGTAGAACTGTAACTCATAACAATTTTTGAAATTATCTATGACTGCTTGTTGAGCTATACTGTTGCACTGTACATCAAGAGATGACACCTTTCTGTCTGTATATTTTACAATAATGGAAACGGCAGAAGTTGTGGAACTGTGACCATGACATTCTTTGAGATTTGCTCTCTAACTACTTGTGAAATCATACATTGAAAATTATCACTGTTATGTATATATGTTAAAGTTCACAATGAAAAAAACGGAAAAAAGAATTAAAAAATAAAGTGGGTAAATTTTATGGTATGAAAAGTATACCTCAGTGTGGTCTAAAAATAAATTTAAAAGTTAATTATCTGAATAATTGTTCCTTTATAATTTGGAACCTAAAGCTTAGTCAACATTTTGCAGCAATCCCTAGAAATCCCTTTCAAACATGTGCCCAAACTTCAGGAATTTAATTTGGCCTCTGATGTCCTACAAGATTCACGGACCCACAGTAATCTGCAGTGAGGACAAGGACCACCACTGCAGCACCCCCTTCAACCCCAAATTCTCTACTTTTCATCAATAGCAAAAAAATACCCCACCACCAGGATGTCCAAATTCTGGACACGATTCAAATGAAAAACACTTTTCTCTTAGTAACTACTAAGGTAATTAGGCTCACAGATGAGGATGAAGTCATCTGCCTTTTTTAATCAAGAGTACTTTGACAGTTTTTTTAAAAATTAAGAGGTCTTTTCCCCTCACTGCTTCCAACGGACTCCTAAACAGAGGCTGCACATGTCTGCCTCACTGTGAGTGGAGAGAAACCCAACACCTGAAGCATGTTTTTTAGACAGTCTACTCCACTAGTGGTTAAAAACTTGTCCTTTATAATCAAACCTTGATTGAGTCGGCTGATATGGGCGTTTCAAATACAGGAAATAAGAATTACGTTTCAAGGTAAATCCTGCATGTTTACATCAAACAGCTTTTAACTCCACACTGCAGCGGGGATTCCCTTGGACAGCACCTATTTCCCTATTAAAGTTTCCTCAAAACTTCTACCCAGAACTTATAACTAAACTAAAGCACCAATTGGCACAGTAGAGAGTCTCCTCTTCCTTCAAATAAAGACCCTTACATGCCAACGTGCCTTTAACACGGCGGGCACGGCGCAGGAGGGCATCTCCCTGCCACGTGTGGGGCACTTCCAAAAGGACGGCTAACAGAGATGTGGTGTTGTTTTCACAAACAAAAGCATTCTCTCAAGAACAACAACATAAATGGGAAAATACTGAAATAGCACAATGTAGATAAGACGCTCACTAAGCACCACACGGTGTGCTGGAGGCAGAGCTGCCAACAAGGTGGCTGCAGAGCCCGTGACTGGAGACAGCACAGCCGAGTGGACAGGCAGGCAGGGTCCAATCCCAGTGCTGTCACTTGGGGTCCAGTGACCCTGGCAAGTTCCCCAGCCTCCCAGGGTGCAATCGACAGCGCCAGGAGGCAGCACTGTCTCTCCGACAATGAAAACCCATGACTCGCTCACACGAGTCGGCCTGGAAGCAGCTCCAGGTGACACCCCTTGAGTAAAACCACCCCAAGAGACTTGCCCTTATGAAGCTCATTACCACAAAGGAGAGTCTAAAGGTGTATGTAATGGTGCCTAAGAGTCTCCCCCTGAGTACCTCTTTGTTGCTCAGATGTGGCCCTCTCTAACTGAGCCATCTCGACAGGTGAACTCGCTGCCCTTCCCCCTACGTGGGACCCGACCCCTAGGGGTGTAAATCTCCCTGGCAACGCAGAGTATGACTCCCGGGGATGAATGTGGACCTGGCATCGTGGGACTGAGAGTATCTTCTTGACCAAAAGGGGGATGCAAAATGAGACGAAATAGTTTCAGTGCCTGAGAGATTTCAAATGGAGTCGAGAGGTCACTCTGGTGGACATTCTTATGCACTATATAGATAACACCTCTTAGGCTTTAATGTATTGGAATAGCTAGAAGTAAATACCTGAAGCTACCAAACTCCAACCCAGCAGTCTGGACTCCTGAAGACAATTATATAATAATGTAGATTACAAGGAGTGACAGTGTGATTGTGAAGACCTTGTGGATCACACCCCCTTTAGCTAGTGTATGGATGAGTGGAGGAATGGGGATAAAAACTAAAGGACAAATGGGGTGGGATGGGGGGATGATTTGGGTGTTCTTTTCTCACTTTTATTTTTTATTCTTGTTCTGGTTCTTTCTGATGTAAGGAAAATGTTCAGAGATAGATTGTGGTGATGAACGCATAACTATGTCATCATACTGTGGACAGTGGATTGTATATCATGGATGATTGTATGGTGTGTGAATGTATTTCAATAAAACTGAATTTAATAAAAAAAAAAAAAAAAAAAAAAAAAACACCCCAAGCATGGAGAGCCGCTCGCAGGAGGCCAGAGAGCATGACTCCTGCAAGCTTCACTGCCGCCGGGTGAGGAAGAAGACAGAGGCTGGCTCTAAGTTCTAACTTTATTCCTGGCATCCGGGCTCCAAACCATTGGCATAAGAGCCTTGAGTTCCAGAAGGCACATCTTACATTCTTGACCCAAAACTCAAGTTCTTAGAGAAACCAACCTTCAACAAAATACAGACTCACTCATTAAACAAGCATTTCTATCCAATCAGAACTTATAAATCTGAACTTTTTCAACAGGCTTCAAGAGAAAAGGGTGGCCCTGTTTCAAGGTCCTTCGTGCTACCCTGAGCTGAGGTGCTGCGGCGCAGCCAGAGCCAGCAGCAAGGAGAAGCCAGAGGGCTCAGGCTCCGACACACACGGTGGGCAGGCCCCGTAAACCCCAAACGCCACAAAGCAACGCTTAAGCTGGCGAAACTGTCACAGTCAACTTTTCCAGAACTATGGCCTCCAATCAAAATCTTTCAAAAACCAGGGGAATGCTGAATGAAGAACTTGTGGCATTTGGGTAAGAAAGTACTGTGGCGTTCTAACAGATCAATGACTCACCAGCCCCCACTGCCTGCTCAATGGCACCTGCGTCCCTGTGCAGGTAGCTGGTATCACAGGCAATATGGGACGTTATTCTCAGAAAATAACTTGTCTGATGGGATGTAAAACAGTGCAGCCACTGTGAAAAATAGTCTGGTGGTTCCTCAAAAAGTAAAATGTAGGGTAACTATATGACCCAGCAATTCCACTCCTAGATTCACACCCTGAAAACAGGGACTTAAAGAAACCTGTCACACAAACATTCACAGCAGCATTATTCACAATACCAAAAGGTGGAAACAACTCAAAATGTCTATCAGCAGATGTAGGGATCAAAAAATGTGGTCAATACATACAAAGAAATATTATACCTTCATAAAAAGAAATTAAGGTCCGATGCATACAGCAGCAAGGATGAAGCTTGAATATATTATGCACAGTTTGAAAAGCCAGCCACCTTTGTTCAGTGTACTTACAATATTGTGCTACCATCACATAGTATTATGCTATCTATTTCTGGATCTATACAATCAATCCTGCTGAACATTCTGTAGTCCTTCAGCATCAAATGCCTGATCTCTACCCTCTTTCTATCTCCTGGTAGCTGTGTTATCAGCTTTTAACTCTCAAAGTTTGCTCATTAATGTTAGTTCATATTAATGAGACCACAGAGTATTTGTCCTTTTGTTTCTGGCTAACTTCACTCAACATAATGTCCTCAAGGTCCATCCTTTTACTCACAGACAAAGATATCTGTGCTTAAAGATGTGGGATAGGGGAATGTATGACACCAGAGGTGAAGATAGATGATAAAGACTGGAGTGGCCAAAGACTGTTACTAAATGTACAAATATAAAAATGCTCTCACATGTGCAAGAACAAATGAATGTCAACCATGCAGAGTGTTGAAAAAGGGATGGTATATGGGAAAAAACATAATCAAAGCAAACTGGAGTCTATGGTCAACAGTAACATTGTAGTACGCTTCCATTAAATGTAACAAAGGCAATATACCAAAGTTAAATGTGTATGAGAAGGGGATATAAGGGAGGGATATGGGATTCTTGGTAGTGGTGGTGTTTTCTGTCCTTACTATTATATTGTATTGTATGACATTTTATTTTTCTTTTTATTATCTATTATTCACCAAAAAAAAAAAACTTTCTCTTAGTAATCAATATGTTCAAGTGCTGACTGTGGTGATAAATATACAACTATATGATGATACCGTGAACAACTGATCGTACACTGTGGATAATTGTATGGTATGTGAATGTATCTCTATAAAATTGTAGGAAAAAACATAAACAGAGGTAAAAGTGCTGGAGCAAACATGGAGAGAGGGATGTCCCTATTTACTGTTGATGAGGAGGCAGAATGGTGTAGCCTTTGTGGAGGTCACTGTGGTGGTTCCATGAGAAGCTAAGTATGTGGGGGCCATAAGGTCCTGCAACTTCATTAAGGGGTATGTACTTGGAAGATCTGAGAGCAGAGACATGAATGGACATTTGCACATTGGTGTTTATGGGGGCAGTATTCATGATCTGCAATGGGTGGGGGTGGCCTAAGGGTACACTGACTGAGGAACAGAATGGTGAACTGTGGTGTGTGCACACAATGGAATACTGAGCAACTACGAGGAGTGAAGCTGTGAGGCATGCCATGAGGTGAATGGATCCTGTGGACAGCATTTTGACTGAAGTACGCCAGAAACCAAGGCAGATACTATAATGCCTCACCAATATGGACTAACTACAATGTGTAAACTCAGAATTGAATCTTAGAGCACAGCCTAACAGGGAAACGATTATTGTAATGGTTCCTAGACTGTAAGCTCTTACAGCACTCAAATCTATTCCTGAATTGTAATGACTCTCTCCAAACTCTGAGATGTTGATCCATTTGTGTATAACCTGACCAGTCTCTGGAACACTGGGTATCTGTGACACCTGAAACTCAGAGCTAGGGCTCAGCAGACAGATATGAATGTCAGTATTAATGGAATCAGCAACTGTTTAAAAAAAAAAAAAAAGCTGAAAAAGAGTCCAAACTTCAATTAGAGATACGAATGAAGCAGATCTGGTTAAGACTAGGACAAATCAGGCCAAAGGGTAAAGGCTGAAACTGACTGTGTGTCAAAACTTCCACTTCCATGTGAGACCAAGGGAAGACATGTTTATTTGGTGTAGGAGCTCAATTTTCTAAGCAATATAACTTCTACACTCAGTTTGTTCAAACACCACAATTACATGGAAATTTGAATAGGACGTGAGGTATAATAGGTCTGGATAGGTTCGAGTGAAATAGCAAAACATCCCAAGGTAATCTGGGCAGAGAATAAAAATATATATTCGGGGCCCCCCTGAGGAGCTGGGGGAGGATGCGGCAGTGTTGGATGTCCTCACCTGGATTGTTGCTGATGTTCTCACAAACACTGAGGACTGACAGCTTGATACGCTGAGCCCTCTGTCTTGGGGCTTGCCCCTATGAAGCTTCTTGCTGCAAAGGAGACGCTAAACCTGCTTATAATTGTGCCTTGGAGTCTCCCCGAGTGCCTCTTTGTTGCTCAGATGTGGCCTCTCTCTCTAATTAAGCCACCTCAGCAGGTAATCTCACTGCCCTCCCCCTACGTGGGACCTGACTCCCAGGGGTGTAAATCTCCTGGGCATTGCAGGATATGACTCCTGGGGATGAATCTGGACCCGATATCGTGGGATTGAGAACATCTTCTTGACCAAAAGGGGGATGCAAAATGAAATGAAATAAAGCTTCAGTGGCTGAGAGATTTCAAATGGAGTCGAGAAGTCACTCTAGTGGACATTCTTATGCACTATATAGATAACACTCTTTAGGTTTTAATGCTTTGGAATAGCTAGAAGTAAATACCCGAAACTACCAAACTCCAACCCAGTCGCCTTGACTCCTGAAGACAATTGTTTAACAATGTAGCTTACAAAGGGTGACAGTGTGACTGTGAAAACCTTGTGGATCGCACTCCCTTTATCCAGCATATGGATGGATGAGTAGAAAAATGGGGACAAAAACTAAATGAAAAATAGGGTGGGATGGGAGGATGATTTGGGTGTTCTTTCTTACTTTTATTTTTTATTCTTATTCTGATTCTTTCTGGAGTAAGGAAAATGTTCAAAAATAGACTGGGGTGATGAATCCACAACTACATGATGGTACTGTGAACAGCTGATTGTACACCACTGGTGACTGTGTGGTATGTGAATATATCTCAAAAAACTGAATTAAAAAAAAAAAAAAGAACAGCCACAAGAGGCCACATTGCATGATTCCCCCTACAGGAAATGTCCAGGAAAGGTAAGTTCCCAGAGCAGAAAGCAGGTAAGTCATGGCTGGGGGCTGGGGACGGGCTGGGGACTGCCGGCTCCGCGGGTCCAGGGTTTCAATGGTCACGTGACACTGTGAATTTACCAAAGGTCACTCAACTGTAGGCGCTAAAATGGTTAAAGGGGTGAGTTTTATGTGAACTTTACCTCAATTTTAAAAATAAACCATGCTTGGGGAACAACGTCGGCACAAAACAGTGCATCTTGTATGACTCCACTGGTGTAAAGTTCCATATAAAAGAACTGTAACCACAGAAAGCAGATCCGTGGTTGCTGGGAGGTGGGGTGCAAAGGGTGAGAAGGGAACTTTGGGGGCCGATGGAAATGTTCTTTATCACTCTGGGGTGTTGCCTACATGGGGACTACAACTGTCAAATTCACCCTACTGTTCATTTTAGAATGAGTGTTTTTATTGTTTACCAGTTATACCTGTATAAATACCACTAAAAAATCAATTGTGGGTACTAGCAGAATGTAATTAGCATATGAAATGCAAAAAGTCAACCTGTCTGGCCACATGAGACCACACACAACAGCTCCAATCAGACCAGGTGAAGGGCCAGCAGCAAGCTGAACCTGCAGGCACCTGCCCGCAACCTGGGACACCTGCCCCCACCCACCCCCAGCACCAGCCCCCCTCCTTCTCAGGGCCACACCACCACAGGGGCAGCAAAGGGGATACAGCACTGGTTGAAAGAAAGCAAACTAAATGCTCCAAAATGATTTCACTAAAGTTTAATCAAAATAAAATCAATCATATTTCTTCTTTAAAATGTATACCCCCACTCATTTATTACCTTTGCACACATTTTACAAAATTTAGATATATGATATTTCAATTCTTAGGGAGCACACACTGTACATTTAAAAATCATATATTATTGCAGCATTTTCTTTTGTTTTGCAGTTCCACTGGAAGGTTAAACATTACTTTGGCAAGTTCAAACATATCCCATTAATCATCTCCAAAGCTACTTGCTAGAAAGCAGCTGCTTCATTCAACTGCTTTTCTTTAAGCAAAATCCAAGCATATCTTACCCAGAAGTAGCAAAATTTAACTTAAATTTCCAAGTAGGGAACAAGCCTATAGAGAAACTTCTATATCGTAAAAACATCTCAAATCCATCCAATAACACTACCTAAACATGAGGCTTTCATCCTTTTCCACCAATTACTGCAACTAACAACTAAATGGTCTTCCTTGTTCATCTAGACATTCTCTAACCCAGCAAATCACTAAATAGGATATGTAAGGTCAAAATCATTTTCATAATGATGGCAAGACACTATTTGTCTTTTTCACTAAGTAAACATTTGCGATGAAAATGAAAGTGCTGGTGCAAACCAAAGCACTGGCTCCAAACCACAAGACAAGCAGTTTCTTCACTGCCACACAATGCAACTCTAAAAATGCCACTGTCACTGCATGTTCTTGAGTCACAAGAAATTAATGTTATTAATTTATAAACGTATAAAGTAATTTGTGATGTAATTAATATGAACACTCAAATAGGTATCTAAGTGTTCTGTGAAAAACTGGGAAGTGGAAGTGCACAGGAGGCCCATCAAATGCAAAGCACCTGTGCACTAACTTCAATTGCAAACTTTAGTAGCAATTTTTTAAAGAAAAATCCAATTTTATGTAAACAAATATCTGACAAACTATGATTTTTCAGAGACACTGTCAGTATTTGCAGTCAATTATAAAATCCAGGCTATCAAGCAGAAATTGTAATCTTGGAAAACTTGTGTCCTGGCTTCTACTTCCACCAAGATGAAGCAAAAGGACTGGATTCTGCACTCCCCTTCAACAACTAAAAACCAGACAAAAATAGGAAACAATGGCTTTCAAGACACTGGACCTAGCAGGGAGGAAAGTGAGCCGAGAGTGGGAAGTCAGTGTGGCAGTGGCACAGCCACAGCTCCAGCCTGGAGAGCTCCCAGGTCCCACTCAGGGAGGGGACCGTGGCGGGGCCGGGCCCTGCCGGCTACAGGAGGAAGCCGCAAGTCCAGGAAGACAAAAGCAGCCAGAGTGTGCAGGCCGGAGCCCCGAGAGCAAAGAGATGGACACACACTCCCGGAAGCTGGCAGAACAGGAAACTCCAACAATCAGTCCCTAAATCAAAACAACTATTGAACTACTGATTCAAACTGACCAAATCAATTTTTTGAAACTCAAGAGTCTAGTGGAACACTGTGCAGCCTCCAGGGAAGAGCTGGAGGAAAAGGCCAGTAAGTTACAGTCAATACCACTGAGTATCACCCTCCTGCAGCAGCCAGCACCCCCACCCCCAGCCGTGGGGCAGGCAGCAGCCGGAACGGCAGCCCCGGCTCCTGGGGCCAAGTTGAGCTGCAAGGACCGAATCCTCCAAAACCCAGGGGAAGGAGATCTGATCACAGGTCGTGGCTTTTGATCAGCTGCCTCATCACTGGGGCAAGCGCTGAGGGTGGCCCCCGTTCCAACATCCTCAGGGGAAAGTGCAGAGGCAGCTTCAAGAGGCAGCACCTATTTTTCTTTTGCTTTTTTTTTTTTTAATTTCCTCTTCCCATTCCAAATTTGGAAGCAACAAAAAGTCGGAAAAGGCAAAAACTGAAGGCTCTAGCCCTTAACAAGAAAAAAAAACCAAAAACAAAAAACAAAAAGAAAACCACTCATCTTAAAGAGCGGGAGAATTAGTTTCCCAGAGATATAACCACATAACACTATGCCCAGTTCTCATCAAAAAATTACAAAACACACAAAGAAACAGCAAAGTATGGCCCATTCGCAGGAAATAAAGAATTTGACAAAAATTATCCCTGGAGAAGCTCATACACTGGAATTTTGAGTTGAAGATGTTAAATCAACTGACTCTAAGTATGTTCAATGAGCTAGAGAAACCCATAGACAAAGTACTAAAGGATATCAGGAAACTGTATGAAGAAAATAAAGCAAAACAAATTATAAAAAGGAAGCCCAACTGAATGGAAAAACTCTTTAAATGGATTCAACAGCAGATTCAACAGGCAGAAAAAAAGGATCAGCAAACTTGAACCCAAGACAAATGAAATTATCCACTGTGAGGAGAGGAAGGAAAAACAAAGAAAAATGGACAAAGCCTGAGGGACATCATCAAAAGTGCCAAAGTCCTATCATTTGAGACCCAGAAGGACAAGAGACAGAGAAAGGGGCAGAAAAGTACTGAGACAGTAATGGCTGAAAATTCCATAAATATGATGAAAGACATGAACAGACACACCACCCAAGACATTCAGCAAAGCAGTACAGACTCCAAGATATCTACACCACGACACATTACAGTGAAATATTCAAAATCCAAAAACGAAGAGATTCTGAAACTAAGAAGCAACTTCTCATGTACAAGAAACCCTCAGTAAGATCTACATCCAATTACTCATCAGAAACCCTGGAGACCAGAACACAATAGGGGGGGAGGTATATTTAAAGTACTAAGAAAAAGACTGTCAACCAAGAATTCTGTATCAGGCAAACTGACCCGTCAAAAATGAAGGAGTCTGCTCACAGCTAAGTTCCTTTCCTTCATAGCATTTGCCACCATTTGTAACTATGTATGTATTTGTCACCTGTTTGATACCCATCTCCCTCCCTAAACTATAAACTCCATGGGGGGAGAATTTTTCATCTTGTTCTACTGCTAGAAAAATGCTTGGCATTTAATAGCCATTCAGTAAATGCTTGTTGAAAAAAAATGGAGAAATTAAGACATTTACAAACAAATAAAAGATGAAGGAAACAAGTCACTGCCTAGACATCCCTGAAGATTGGGAAAGTGATGAAACTAGAGGAAGGGGTAGCAACAGATAAGGTGGAATTTAACAAAGGATTATGAATAACTGAATCTATATATAATTTTCTTTTTCTTAGTTGCTAGGGTATTAGAATAGCTAGAAGAAATGAAATGAAATGGTGGAACTGTAACCCATAGAATCCTTTGAAATTTGCTCTATAGCTACTTGTTAAATTGTAATTTGAAAGCTGTCACCTTTTTGTATATATGTTACATTCCACAATAAGGAAATAACTGAAACTACAGTACTGTAACTCATAGCAACTTTGGAAATTTCCTATATAACTACTTGTTAAATCACACTTTGAGAGATATTATCTTTTGTATGTATGTTATACTTTACAACAAGGAAACAACTGAAACTGTGAGACCGTAACCCATAATATTCTTTGAAATTTGCTCTCTACTTGTTAAATTGCACTTGGAAGGTTGTCACTTCTATGTTTATATGTTATATTCTACAATTAAAAAAATGATTAAAAAAAATGAAGGCGTACATTACCAGAAGGCCTGCCTTACTAGAAATGCTAAAAGGAGTCCCTTAGACTGAAAAGGACACTAGACAGTAATTTGAAGTCTTTAGAAAAAATAAAGAATATTGGTAAAAGTAACCACATGGATAAATACAACACACTGTATTATTGTACTTTTGGTTTGTAACTGCTTTTTTCCCATTTTTCCCATTCCCTAAAATGGAAATGTGCAAACAGTAATTAAAATTATGTTAATGACAATACAATATGCAATGATATAATCTGAGACAATAACAATATAAAAAGGGGATGAGCGGAAACATAAAGCATAAGAGCCTTTCTATACTACTGAGACTACAGTGGTACTGTTCAAAGTAAGTCGTTACCAGTTCAGGGTGTTAATTGTAACTGAAAGGTAACCACTAAGAAAATTAAGTAGAAAGTAGAGAAGAGAAAAGAAGGGAATCAAAATGGTACACTAGAAAACGTACCTAAAATCAAAAAAAAGGCATTAACGGAGTAATTAAGGGAAAAGACCACACAAGACATAGAGAATATCTAAATGGCTAAAGTAAATCCTTTCTTTTCAGTTTTAAACTTAAATGTAAACGGATTAAACTCACCCATTAAAAGGAAAAGATTGGCAGATTTCATGAAAAAACCCTGATTCACCTATATGCTGTGTATAAGGGAATCCCTTTAGATACAAAAACAGTTTCAAAGTAGAAGGGTGGAAAAAAGCTCTTCCATGCAAACTCAAAAGGGAGCAGGAGAGGGAAGATGAGGAGGGCCTCCGGGAATCAGGCCGGATGACTCGGAGCTGGCGGGAGCTGCCGGCCCAGCCAGGCTGGGAACCAGGGAGCTTCGCCCTCGGGCAGCGGCCACCCCCCACCCCACCCCAGCTCCAGGCCGAGAACATTGAGGCCGCAGCCCGGGCTCCTGGTGCCACTGGCTGGTGCCAGGGTGGGCTCAGGACAGGGTATTTCAAACTCTTTAAACAGTCACTTCCTAGGTTTTTACTTGCAGTGTGATGGGTTCTTTTACCTAAGACAGGATACACCAAATGAAAAAACATTTCTAATCAATGACTGAATAACTTCAGGAGGTTTCCTTAAAATGTTTAGTTTCCATTTAAAAAAAGAAAAAAATTTATGAACTAGTTACAATCCTAACACTTAAAAAACATCCCAGTTACCAGGGGCTGAGGGAATTGGGCAAGAAGAGGGAATTATTGTCTAATGGGTGCAGAGTTTCTGTTTGAGGTTATGAAAAAGTTGGGGAAATGGATATTGGTGATGGTAGCACAATATTGTGAATACAGTTTAATACTACTGAATTATACACCTGAACGTAACTAAAATGATAAATTTTGAGTTGTGTTTTTGTTACTAAAATAAAAAGGTAAAAGAGAAAACTGAGCTCTCCTTTGAGCTTCACTAGCTGAGTACTTACTAAGCACCTGGGACATTCAGACTGAGTCACCCTCGTCGTCCCCCTCTGCAGACAGGCGAGCTGCGTGGTACACGTCTGTCATCAAGCTCACGCTCCAAGCTGTCTCATCGGCTCAGCTCATTCATCGTAAATACTTCACTGGCTGTGTATCAGTTTACAACAAAGTTTTCAATTTTCACTTAAATTCCAAATTAATTCCTCAAGCTATCACACAGGAAATACTGTTGCTATGAGGTTTACTACTCGTCAGAGCTTTCTACTTAAGGGAAAATTTAGTTTCTTCTGTTCCAGTCAAAACACATATAGTGATAATGCTTCCTATTCAAAATGCAATTAGATCATGTTATGTGAAAGAAACTAGCTACAGAAGTCCACACACTGTAATATTCCATTTATGTGACCTGTCCAGAATAGGCAAATCCATATCACTTAAAGCAGATTAGTAGCCGTCGGGCTGGGGAGAGGGGTAATGGCGCGTGACTGCTTGATGGGTAAAGGGTTCCTTTTGCGGGTTAAGAAAGTGTTTGAAATTAGATAGCGATGGTTGTACAACATTGAGAAGATGCTGGAAGTCACTGAATCATACACTTTAAAATAGTTAAAATGGTGAATTTTACCTCAATAAAAAGAAATTATTCTCAAAAAAAAAAAATGCAATTAGATCCATGAGATCAAAATCATAGAATCTAACTTTTTCACCTAACATCTCTTCAAGTGACAAACATTTTGAAGAAAAAAACCCATAATTGTGCTGGAAAACAGAAGAATGATATGCCAATAGCTGAAAAGAATTGAAGACCTAAATGCCAAAAAGTAAATGAGGTAAGACAAACAACCTGAGTCTAAAGAAAACCACAGATCCGGTTAAACAGAAGAAAGAAACACAGGGTAGCTGAACAGCTATAGGAAACTTCAAGAACAAAAAGCGCTGAATTCAAGCAATGCCAAAATTCATCTACTATGACCAGAGTTAGCAAGTGGGCCTGCAGTCCAAACACAGCCCACAATCTAAGGAAGGTTTGTAGAAGAACATTTTGTGACATGTGAAAATTGTATGGAATTCAAATTTCCACGCCCATAAATAAAGTTTTACTGGAACACAACAATGCTCATTCAGGACATAACATCTATGGGTGCTTTCATGCTATAATAACAGAATTGAGTAGTTGCAACAGAGAACATGCAGCCCACAAAAGATTTACTATCTGGCCTTTTTCAGAAAAATTCTGAGTTGAATAAATTTTTAAAAAATCAAGTCTTCATATTGGAAAAACTACTAAATACTAAACAATATGAAAAAGTCGAGATCCAAACATGAACAAACAGTGAAATTTCAGACTATGATAGACAAACAGAAAATCTCCTAAAATCTCACCTACAAAGGATTATGCATCAAATGGGCTTCTGACATTTCGCCTCAACATCAGAAGCCACAGGACAGAGACCTGGGCTGTAAGGACAGGACAGTAAATGTCTCCCCTTGCTCAGCTGCACATCCCGCCCACACACATCAGTCGGACTCGCAGTCAATTCACAATCAGCTCAGGGAGGAGCAGGTGCTCCAGCAGGTGACTCAGTCAGCAGGGAGCCAGGTCTGGCAGCTCCGAGAACCACTGTGGTATCAGAAGAGGGACAGAGAAGACAGTCTCTGTCCGATATCCAAGTGTGTATCCTCACTTCACCCAGAAGTCCTACGCCACTCCTTCTCTCGGGGTCCTCCAGCACCCCACCAGAAGACAAAGGGAAAATCCCTCTGCAGAAGGCAGAGGAAATATGTGGGAACTATTTCTCAGCTAAGGGTTTATCACCCAGAATATAAAAACAACTCCTACAACTCAACAAAGACAAACAACACAATTAAAAAACGGGGGAAAGACCTGAATAGACATTTCTCCAAAGAAAATACACAAATGGCAATAAACATATGAATCGATGCTCATCATCATTAGCCATTAGGAAAGCAAATGAAAGCCACAATGATATATCACTTCACACCCACTAGAAAGGCTACTATTTAAAAAAAATGAAAAATAACAAATGTTAGAGAGAATGTGGATAAATAGGAACCTCGTACATTGTTGGTGGAAACGTGAAATGGTGCAGCCACTACGGGAAACAGCTTGGCAAATCCTCAAAAAATTAAGTACAGAATTAACATATGACCCAGAGATTCCACTTCTAGATATATATCCCCAAACAAATGAAAGCACGGACTCAGATACATATTTGTACATCAGAGTCCAGAGCGGCATTATTCACAGTTGCCAAAAAAACGGAAGGAACCCAAGCGTCCATCAACCAATGAATGGATAAACAAAATGTGGCATATCCATATAATGGAATATTATTCAGCCATAAAAAGGAATGAAGTGCTGGTATATACAACAACATAGATGAACCCTGAAGACATCATGTTGAGTGAAATAAGCCAGACACAAAAGAACAAATACTGTATGACCACACTGATGTGAAATACTAAGAGTAAGCACATCTGTAGAGACAGAAAATAGATAATAGATTACCAGGGGCTGGGAAGATAAGGGGGAATGGGGAGTTACTGCTCAATGGGTCAGAGTCTGTTTGGGGTAATGAAAAAGTTTTGGTGATGGATGATACTGAGGACAGCACAATACTGCTAAAGTAACTGATATCACTTATCTGTACATATAAAAGGGGCTGAAACAGGAATGTTTTGCTGTATATATGTTACCACGATAAATATTTTTAAAGGGAAAAAAAGGCAGTACAGACACAACAGTGTCCCGCGAAGTGCCTGTGCCCAGCACGGATGAGATCTGGAGTCCCGGGGAGCTGGGCAGAGACAGAAGCGACTCACCGTGGCCATGGCGGGAGGTGTGGAAGTGGTCCCGGACTGAGTCCTGCCATGCTGCCTGACAAATCTTGAAAGCAAAACCTGAAAGTAACTTCACCGCATACCAGAACAAAGCGCATGAACATTCACAAGAATACAAACTATCCATCAAGTTAAAGCTCACAGTGCCAGGCACATAATTTAAAATTACAAGACACGCAAAGAAGCAGGAAAATATCACCCATAATTAAGGGGGGAACCAACTAAGAATTGACATAGACAGAAAAACTGGCAAAGACATTAAAAGTTAGTATAACTGTATCCCATACATTCATAGTTGTGAGACATAAAAGACAAAGTGAACTTTTAGAGACAGAATCTTCAAAATACGAGGGACGAAAAATACACTGATGGAATTAAAGGCAGGTTAGACTTTACAGAAGGTAAGACTAGTGAATATAACAATAAAAACTACCCAAAATGATACAACAGAGAGAAAAATCAATTAAAAAGTTGAAACCCCACACTAGATAGTATCTGGGAATTCTAACAATTTCCATACATTCAGCCTGTGATCAGGTGAATATAAAACTTACAAGAAATGCTAATCTGAAGTACTGCATCAGGAAATGGCCTCGCGCCCCTTAGGAATTCTAAAGTGAAAGGTGATTAAAACTGTCAAGGGCACTTCCCTGGCTGTCATTCCCCTCCAGGAGGTTCAGCCATTCATTTTTCCCAACAAATCTATCTAGAGTGACTGATGCATCCCATGAAATCATCTAGACACTGGTGGAAGAGCAGTGAACCAAATAATGTAGCTTACATTCTAAAATGGGAGACAGATACAAGCAAGATAAGTGAATAAAACATGCTAAGTACCGCTGCTTGCAGAAGGATCCACCAACCTCTGCCCGCCCAGGCCTCTTACTTCCTCCAGAGGAGCATAATAAAATGGCCAGGTTTCATCCAAAGGAAGTTCTCTAAACAGAAAGGAAAGAGAACAGAAGGAGGCCTGGGACTTCAGGAAGAAAGGAAGGAAGGACAATGGAAGGGGTACAAATAGAGGAGGCGTTCAAGGTTGTGGCCATGGTCTCCACCAAGGAAGAAGTGGGGCTGCTAGACGCCACCCAGAGGAAATTCTACCAAGATGTGATGGTGGAGAACTTCAGGAACCTGCTCTCTGTAGGATATCAACCCTTCAAACCAGATACAGTATTACATTTAAGGAGCTAAGAAACTTTTGATGATGGAGTCAGAAATTCAAGATGACCCCTCAGGACAAAGGAATCAAAATGAGACAGAGACTGTTCATAAAGTAGCATTATGATACATCTTACATAAAGATCTTAAGTGCTGGCAGATGTCAGAACAATTTACAAGTAAGTTAGTCAGAAATCAAGATGTGATAATAAATGCTCAAGGCAAAAGGACAAGTTGTGGAAACAAGGTGATTCCCCCTGTCAGACGTAGGCAGGGGAATCTATTCAGGTTTCTGAACATGAGAACTATGTCATGAAGTTTCACGCGGAGAGTTCCAATAGGATTCAAACTAAAGAAAGCTGGGATTTCTGGAGGAGAATGTATGAGAAGCACAGAAGTATGAAATGGATGTAGGCAATAAACTGTAAACTGATCAGTGTGCTGTAGAAGGGACTCTCAGCACCATGGTGGTCACGGAGGACACAGAAGAGAGAAAGCATTTAGTAATCATAATCGTGAAAAAGACCTGAAATCACCCCAGCACCGTGTGATCCACTCATAAGCAAACCTCTGATGAGAATGGAAAAGGCGTCAGCACTGGCTCCGGTCCGGAACTTCACCAGCAATTATGTATGTATTGAGTGTGGAAAGGGCATCAATTACAGTCAGTGCTTCCCGTTCATCAGAGCGTTCCTACAGGAGAGAAATCCTATAGGAATGATGGGTGTGGTGAGGGCTTCAGTCAGAGTTCACACCTGCAGACTCATGAGAAAGTCCACACAGGAGAGAAACCCTATAAATGCCAGGTGTGTGCTGAGAGTTTCCATCAGAACTCTTCTCCTCCCACGTATGAACTTATTTACACAGGAGAGAAGCCGTAGAAGTGTGACAGGTATGGGAAGGGCTTCAGTCACAGCTTAGATCTTAACATTTACTACACAGACAGCCCTGGAGAAAAATCCTGTAAATGTTATATGTATAATAAAAGTTTCAGACAGACATTACAACTCCATGACCATCAGGGAGTCCACAATGGAGACAAAACATACAAATGGGAAGCACGTGATAGGGTGTATGATCAGAATTCCGGTCTTCATCAGAAAGTCCACACAGGAGAGAAACCATATCAATGTAAGGTCTTCAAGAGGCCCTTAAATCTTCAAGCCCACCAGAAAATATGCACTGGAGAGAAACCATACAAATATGATGTGTGTGATAAGAACTTCAGCTATAATTCCCTCTTCAAGCCCATCCGAGTCTACACTGGAGGAAAACCATACAAATGTGAGACATGGTAAGGGCTTCAACTGGAGTTCACGTCTTCAAGGCCATATAGGACAGAAACCCTGCAAAAGTGTGACGAGTGCGGGAAAGGCTTCATTTTGAACTCTTATCTTCATGTTTATCAGAGAATCCACATGGGAGAGAAACCCTATAAATGTGGCATATGGTGGTAAGCGCTTCATTTGGGCCTCACATCGTAAAGCTCATCAGAGTCCACACTGGAGAGAAGCCACACAGACATGAAGAGTGTGGGAAAGGCTTTAGTCAGAGTTCAGGTGTCCAACATCATCTGAGTCCATGAAGGTGATAAAACCAATACAGGTGATGAGTGTGGTAAAGGTGTCTTCAGAACTCAGACTTCTTCTTTTCATCAGAAAATCCACAACACAGAAAGTATTTTTGAGAAATGTAGTTTTTTAAGAATTCAAGAATGAGCTGAGTTTTTCAGTCATGAGTCCTACTGAAGAAAACCTAAATACTAATACGGCCAGTATTTCAAGCAGAGCTCGAATTGTCACAATTCCCAGGAGAGAACACAGCACAGAGACCCTGAAATAAGGGTTTCACAGTCAACAGAGCCGACAGTGGAGAGAGACCTTACAAATGATGAGAAAAGTCAAGAACTGAGCAAAAGTATATGATGGACACGACAATCCACTATTTGCCCGGTGCCACTGTGCTGCTGCTCAACAGAAGGGGAAGCTCAGCTCCCCGATCAGCCCTGATGCCACCACCCTGGTGGAGGACTTGGGGTGCTAACCGGGTCCTCTTCATTCTGCCTCGTCACTGTGGTGGAGGAGTGGGGGCAGAAGGGTGAAGTTCAGCTCTCCACTAGACTCTGCGGATATCACCCGGTGGGGAGCGGCAGTTTTCCCATTGGTGTTTGGCTAGAACAGGGTTGGTGCTATCAGTAAAGGTTTTCTGTTCCGCTAGGCCACTGTTTTCCCTGCCCTTTGCTTGACGGAGCAGGATTTCTTTCTTGTGATTACCCGTGGCTTCCCAGTTGCAGACTTCTCTACCACCACACCTGGGGTATTTGTGAGGCAGCGTCACTGTCATGCCATTCCCCAAGTCCCCATGTCCCCAGCCAGTCTGCCTTTCCATCCTGCAGAGTCTTCTCACATTTATTTGTTGTATTACACCCACGGTTTTACAGTTTTAAAAGGGAGGGATGGGCTATTCCATGTTAGCTGGACCAGTGTACTTAAATGAATCAGGAGCCAAACAAGGTCTACAGATGACTTCTGGTTGTTATGTCTGTTAATCAAGAGCAGCTTCTTTTTTATATCTTTTTTCCTACCATTGACTTGTTACAGAATCTGGGTCATTTGTTCTATATAATCTCTCACACTTGGGCAATGTCTTTTTGCTTTTTGGTGGCGTCATTTAACTTTTTCCTCTAGCTCAATAAATGGAAGTTATAAACTAGAGATTTGAATAGATATTAAAAAAAAAAAAGTCAAGGAAAAACTGAATTTAGCTTCAAAGACAGCAGTAGCTCACCAAATTATCAGAGCCCCCCAAAGGCACCTAACAGGAAATGATTCCCTTCATCAGAGGCACCACTGAGCAAAGTCCTTGGACCCTAATTAAGCCACTGTGGAAATGCCTAGGACTATTTGCTATCCAGATCACACCGTCACACCTCACCAAGACGACCAGAAGGGACAACTGTTAGTTATGTGTGCACTCGTACCCACCTCCCAAAACACTGGGGCCCTGGGCTTCAGGCTAACCCGACCCGTGGACGCGACACACCTGGTGGCCACCTGCCCCAGACCCACCCCCCTCGACACAGCCTCACCAACACCACAAGGCTCACTCTTCCTGGGCTTTATTTTAGTGACTATGTTCTCTCTGCCAAAGGTATCTAAGTGGTAGACTTCATATAGTGATCACTGTTTCCCACCTAGTAAGTAAAAATTACTACTCATAGTGGCAAAAAGACAAATTTCATCTATAAAATGAGCAGCTGGTAAGACCATTTTTAAAGTTTCTTTCAATGGTAATTCTCTGATATTTAAGTGATTATATGTAAAGTTGCTCTCAGCTAAGCAGGAGAAAGCATTAAGAGCGGGTGCAGAAATTTAAAATGGTACCACTTTCCAGGGCTCTAAATCAGAGACCAGTTTTTCTATTGTTTTCTGAAGCTGAAGTTGCTGTAGATGCTATAGTCACGCCTGCCAAATGAAAATTCCCAAAACATATTAGCAACAGCTAAATAAAGGAAACCAGAAAGATGCAGAGGGGAAAAAAGGACTTAAGTTTGCTTTTCCTTGTTCCAAATCTAGGTATTGCCTATACTTTTTTATTTTGTGTGAAAATGTAGAAAGGGCACCAATATAAGAAGGATGCAATACTCAAAAGATCTGGACTTTTTTTAAAAGAAACTAAGAAACCATCTCAGATTCACATGGTAAACCCAGCAATGAAAGCAGGGTTTAGCTACACTGGAAGCTAATCAGAAGCAAGATGGGAGATAGCCAAAGAAGGTGACTGCAGTAACCAGAGTCACAAAACACTCTGTACTCCTCAGTTTTAGTTTTAATGGCTGCGCTGTGTGTGACACACAAACAGTAACCAGGGAGGTGACAAGCAGCGCAAGTGTCCGCCAAGTGTACGCCAAGGCCTGGGCTCGGTGCTTGGGGATCCGTTCAAGGTCCACTCAGTGGAAAAGAACTGACTAAAGAATGATTAATTTAATATAGAGCAGTGTCAGTACTGTCTGTCTAACCAACTGGAGGCAGAAGTCACAAAGACAAAAAAAAAAAACAGAGCCAAGCCAAGGAAGAGGGTGTTGGGACAACAAATTGACAAGCCTGCACTGCACTCCTGCCCTGGGGGGGGACAACAGGTCAGCTCATTTAGATCGGACTTTCCCATCCATTATCTCCTCCATCTCACAGCAACCTTGAGAGGCAGGCAGAACAGGTATTCTCCCTCCCTAGAAGTTGGGAAGGTGAGGCCTGGGACGTTAGAGACCTTCCCCTACAGCGCAGAGGGGCAGGGCAGGCCCAACACTCGAATCCAGGCCAGCTCAGCCCAGGTTCCTTCCGAGTGGCAGCTCCAAATTTTGGTTCTGTCCCAGCCAGCTGGGCCGGAGAAGTGGCCGCGCCAGGCACTGAGCACACTGGGCACTGGGAATAGATGATCTCCTCCCCCAAACTGGCCTACTGGAATCCAGGGAACTCAAGCTTGAAAAAGCACCCCCATTTTAATTACAGCCCTGTGGCAGGCAGACCCTAACATGACCCCAATGACGCCTCCCTTCCTGGACACTTCATAGCATCCATGTAGGCAGGACCAACGGATATGGCCAAGGTGATGGTCCTGTCACGTAAGACTCGGCCTTGGTAGACCCGAGCAGAACACTGCCACCACTGGCTCTGGAAAAGCAAACTGGACTGCCACGAGGGGCCACCTGACAAAGTGCTGGGGGCCTCTCAGAACTGAGCAGCCCCTACCTGACAGCCAGCAAGGAAACGGCAACTGCCGTCCTCCAACAACCGAGAGAGCGTGACGGTGGACCATCCCCATCACACCTGTGATGAGGCTGCTGTCCAACCGGACACTCGGTGTGAACCAGGTGCTGAAACATGCTGAGACCAGGCACCGACGTCCTGAGTCTGCCATGCCCGGACCCCCGGCCCACAGAAACTACACAATAACAAGGCTGAAGCTGCTATCCACAGCACACATCCCATTCAAAAGAAGTCACTGCATGCTTCCAAGCTGCCTCCTCCCATGTGCCAAGAATGACGGGCCCTGTGCAGCCAGAAAGGGCTCTGTGGACCCGAGGGCCAGGGTCGAGAAAGGACACCAGCATCCCCATGGTATTTACAACATGTCAGTAAAGAATATGCCCACTGGCCTTGGAGCTCCAAACGGTAACAATATTCCAAGTTTCTCTACCATTTCACAGAATGCTGCATTCCAGGTTCAAGTCTGCCACCACCCCTAAACCCAGGACGATGAATAACAACCCAAAGTTCACTGGTACATAATTCACAAAAAGATTAACCTAAGCGAATTCTTCAAACACCAACTTGGGCAGATGTGATTTTGAGGCAGAACTGAATGCTGTCTGGCTGAAATGTGTCCCCGTCCCCCCTCCCCTACCCTTGCCCAGAAGCAGATGAGGACCTGCGTCAAGGGGCTAGCCATGGGGACTTTCACAATTCAAATTTTAACAAATCTGACAAATTTTAACGTCTGTTGTTCAGGCAGTGACTTTCAGCAGACCCTCCTGATTGCTCTCTCTGGGAGAAAAGCTTACAGGACAGGCAGACAAAGGCTGGAAAGGGGGTGGACTGACACACGAATGCCCAGGTAGAAAGAAAATCCATGGCCGCTGAAAGGGAGAACCACAGCCCACAACTTTGATGCCCCTGAGACTGAAAAGATGCCTGTGTGCCGCCCCTAGGAGCAGGACACTGGAGGTGGGGCTGGAGCTCGCTCTGACGGGCAACCCAACACTTGACAGCCAACTGTTTCCATAGCAACCAGAAGGCAACTACCGAGCCACCAGTTTTACACAGAAAGTATTCTCTGCTGCAATCAAACAATGCAGCCACGGAAAGGGTTCTGATAAAGAACTTGACAGAAGACATTGATAACATCAGTGTTGTTTAGTAACCACCCATACAAACAATAATTTTCCCTTAAATTCCAAAACAATTTTATACTACTCATACCGGAAGTCTGAAAACTATTTTATGAACACTAAACACTACTAACAAGATACTAGCAAAGAGTGGCAAAGAGATATCACAAGAACAAGTCAACAATAAAAGGAAAAGTCACAAATCGAAATTCTCTTCTTTACTCCAATATCTACACTGGGAAAGAAACACCCTCGAAGTCTGAGGAGGAACAAGCAGCATAAAAGCAGTGAGCCAAACAGCCAAAAAGGAGAAAATGCACAAATTATTAGAACAAAAAATTTAGCCAATGCCTTCCCATATCAAAATACCAAATTACAAAGCAAATTCAGGTACATCAACCCACTTTCAAAATGAAAACTGGGGTCAAACCCAAAACCTGTCTTTTAGCATCTTCCCCTGGAAATAAAACCCACCGCTCTTAACCAGAAGAATGTTAGCGTCCATGCCTTGTAACAATGTAATTAGTATTTATATGTCAGGGCCAGGAAGAAATACAAAGCAAACCCAGCTGGCCCAGCCAGGAGAGGTGTCCATGCTGGGACAGGCCGACTGGCTCCCCAGCGCCTCGGGCCAGCCCGGGCAAGTGGTGCCCGCCGACACCCCTGGCTCCTCCGGGCAGGCACGCCACACGCTGAGGCAGACCAGCCTGCCCAAAAGGAAAGTCCCTCCCGCTCCCACGCCTGACTGTGCACTGGCTGGCTCCCTAGAAAGAGGCCCCAGCACCACGTTCCCACCATGGCTGCTGCGGCCACCACTGGTCCTGGCACAGGCTAGGGAAGAGGCAGCTCTCAGCCCCTAACAGAAAGCACACCGCCCCCTCCCCACCTCAGAGCAAGCAGCAGCCTGACCTCACTTTCCTTCCCCAAATGAACTCGGGCTTCTGGAAACTCCTTTAACCTCAGAAAAAAAGGTCACAGAGATACTTTCCCCTTCCTCCAGACACGCAGATGGCCCTTGGCCAGAAAGAGCACACTCACATGAACATCAGGGAAAATTCACAGGACTGCAGATCTCCAAGTGCTCACAATGCTACATGCTGCTCTCTGCGATCCAGAAGAGCTTTCACAAATAGATGTGCAAATACTGATGTGCACACTCACAAACTAAATTTGTGACAAATTCTAATAACATTGATTGTCGACCAACAATTGTTTGAGCTATTTGTAGAAACAAAAAACTCTCTATAAAATTCAAACGCCCACCAAACAATAATCCTCCATGTGTGGAACCTTCCAACCAATCCAAGAAGGCTGACTAATGTGCCCTTCCCAAAACCATCACTGTGCTCAGGGCAAAGTCAGCACAACAGCTGCCTCCTCCCAAAACCCTGCCGCCTTCCCCCACCCTCCGAGTCTGGCCCTTAGCTGGACATGAGAACAGGGTGTAGATGACGCTGGTCTCTGACTGCAAAGAGTTTCTTTTATCTGGAGGACAGACATCTAACTTTAATGAGAGAACAATATACATTTACATATATGCATAGTACTAAAGCTAATCAAAGATAAAAGGGAGAAAAATGGGTGGAAGACTATTCCAAGAGCATCTATTAGTAAAAATAAAAAGCTTAGAACAAGGCTCCACCCCAGCAAGACAGCAGAGTGAGACGCTTCAGGGCTCGGTCCCCCAACAGAAGTTGTGAATGACCCCAAGAACTGGCAGAAACACCTTTCTCAAAGCTCCAGGAAACACTTAGGGCTGCAGTGACAGTGACAGTTGAGAAAAGGGCTGTTTAAAAGCGACAGGATCCTGTGGCCCCTTCCCCACCCCTCCCCAGCTTGGCACACAGCTGGCCCCAGCTCCCAGGAACTGGAGGGAGCAGAGGAACCCTCAAGCACACGCTGGGGGCATGGACGCCTGGCCCATTCGATCTGGTGGTGGCCTGAGGGACTTGCTGTCCCAGAACGTGCCCTGTGAGTAGAAGGCGGCTCATCAAGTTCTCCTGCAGAACCCTGGGGGAGGGCAGCTCCAGTGGCTTCCTGGGGAAGGGACTGCAGCTGGAGGATACACCGTGCAGTGCCCAGGACTGTGAAAAAACTGTTCCCTGGGAAAAGGGGGAATTTGAAGTTGTGTACACGAGAATGCCAAGGGCCACACGCACGTGCCCAATAAGACGCAGGCACAGAAAGGACCAGGGAGGCCCCTATGCTTTGCCCTCAAGCTGTTCTCTAAACTCATTGTATGGATAAGCCCTGAGGGAGAGCACCCAGGCAGGTCAATGCACAGACTGCTAAAATGGTTTTCTTTTTTTCCTTTTTTGTTTATTTGTTTGTTTGTTTTGTAGCTCCCGGCATTCATGAAAAGCTCTGTCCTAACACTGATTGCATACAAGCTCAAGGAACAGATGCCCCAGAGTATAAATTCCAGCAAAAACACAATAAAACATCAAAATAACCAGGTTTCAACAAAATATTACAAAACATATGAAAGATGGAAAATTATGAAAAGGAACCAAACAGAGCTGAAGGCCACATCAACAGAAATTAAAAACTCCTTAGACAGGAATTCTTCAACAGCACTGGAGACAACAATGAACTTGAAGATAAAACACTTGAAATCATCCAGTCTGAGGAACAGGAATTAAAATGGAAAGTGAATCAAGCCTGAGGAACCATCAAGCACCAATATACACACTGTGTCAGCCTCAGAAGGAGCAGCGAGAAAGGAACAGTGAGACTATTCAAAGAAATACTGGCTTAAAACTTCCCAAATTTAATGGAAGACACAAATATACACATACAATTAATTCCAAACAGGGTAAACCCAAACAGACTCATAATATGCCATGTTACAACCAAACTGTCAAATGCCAAAGATGAAGAGAGAATTCTGAAAACCGCAAGAGAAGCAACTTGTCACATACAAGGGTGCTCGGTAAGATTACATGCCAATTTCTCATCAGAAACCATGGAGAAAAGAACACAGTGGATGATATATTTTAAGTAGTGACAGAAAAAAATTGCCAACCAAGAATTCTATATCCAGCAAACCTGTCTTTCAAAATGATGGAAGCAAACAACAAAGAAAAAAATAGATGGAACCTTCTCAAAACTGAATACTCCAGTGCATCAGAAGCCTTTGTCGACAGGGTGAAAAGGCAGCCAACTCAATGGGAGAATATATTTGGAAACCACATATCTGATAAGGGTTTGATCCAGAATAAAGAAATCCTACAACTGAACAATAAAAAGATAAACAACTCAATTAAAAAATGAGCAAAACCTCCCCCCTACATGACATCCGACTCCCAGGGGTGTAAATCTCCCTAGCAATGCAAGATATGACTCCTGGGGATGAATCTGGACCCAGAATCGTGGGATCGAGAACATCTTCTTGATCAAAATGGGGATGCAAAATGAAACCAAATAAAGCTTCAGTGGCTGAGAGATTTCAAATGGAGTTGAGAAGTCACTCTGGTGGACATTCTTATGCACTATATAGATAACACTTTTTAGGTTTTAATATATTGGAATAGGTAGAAGTAAATACGTGAAACTACCAAACTCCAATCTAGTAGCCTTGACTCTTGAAGACGACTGTATAACACTGTAGTTTAGAAGGGGTGACAGTGTGACTGTGAAAACCTTGTGGATCGCACTCCGTTTATCAGCGTATGGATGGATGAGTAGAAAAACGGGGACAAAACCTAAATGAAAAATAAGGTGGGATGGGAGGGTGATTTGGGTATACTTTTTTAATTTTTAATTTTTATTTTTTATTCTTATTCGGATTCTTTCTGGTGTAAGGAAAATGTTCAAAAAGAGATCGGGTTGATGAATGCACAACTATAAGATGGTACTGTGAACAGTTGATTGTACACCATGGATGACTGCATGGTATGTGAATATATCTCAATAAAACTGAATTTAAAAGGGGGGGGCGCAAAAGACATGCATAGACATTTTTCCAAAAAAGAAATACAAACGGCTAAAAAGCACATGAAAAGATGTTCAACATCACTAGCTATTAGGGAAATGCAAATCAAAACCACAATGAGATATCATCTCGCATCTATTACAATGGCCGCTATTAAACAAACAGGAAACTACAGGTGTTGGAGAGGATGTGTGAAACAGAAACACTTATTCACTGTTGGTTGGAATCTAAATTGTACAGCTGCTGTGGAAGACAGTCTGGCAGTTCCTAAAAAAACTAAATATAGAGTTGCCTTATGATCTGGCAATCCTGCTACTCGGTATATACCCAGAAGATGTAAAGCAGGTACGTGAACAAACATTTTTACATCAATGTTCATAGCAGCATTATTCACAACTGTCAAAAGATGGAAGCAACCCAAGTGTCCTTCAAACAAAATGTGGTTTATATATATGATGGAATGTAATTCAACAGTAAGAAGGAATGAATCCTGACACACGTGACAACATGGATAAACCTTGAGGACATTATGCTGAGTGAAATAAGTCAGACACAAAAGAACAAATATTGTATGATCTCACTAATACGAGACAATTATAATGTGTAAACTCAGAGTCATGAAATCTAGAGTACAGGTCACCAGGAGATAGAATGAGGCTAGAGAACAGGGGGTGGTTGCTTAATATGTGCAGAAATTTCACTAGGTTGAATTTCAAAGGTTGGAAATGGATGGAGGTGACAGTAGCACATTATTGTGAGTATAATTAATAGTGCTGAGATGTACATGAATGTGGTTTAGAGTCATGAATGTCACCAGGAAAGCTGGGGGTTAAAACACAAGAAAGTGTAACAGTGAATCTTGTGGTGGATGATGACTGTGATCAACAGTATAAATATAAGTAAGCTCTTTCATGAACCAGAACAAATGTAGGACAAAGGGGTTAATAACAGAGGGGTATATGGGGAAAAAGTACCTATTGCAAACTACTGGTTATAGTCAACAGTAATAATATTCTTTCATCAACAGTAACAAATGTACCATACCAATACTAGGGTTCAACAATAGTGGGGGGATAAGGGGTATGAGATATTTTGGGTTTTCTTTTATATTTTTATTTTTATTTTTGGAGTAATGAAACCATTCTAAAATTGACTGTGGTCAATAGTGCACAACTATGTGATGATACTGTGAGCCACTGACTGTATACTGTGGATGGATTGTATGGTGTATGAATGTAGCTCAATAAAATTCCTTTAAAAAAATGATCGCAAGAACCCTTACGCAAACTATGGACCATAGTTAATTATACAATTATAATAATATTCTTTCAACAATTTTAACAAAGGCATCACACTAATGCAAAGAGTTAAAAATAGGAGGGGGTTTAGGAACACTTTTCTGCATGCCTTTTCTGTAAAACTACAACTTCTCTAATAAAAAAAAAAAAATTATTAAAAAAAAAAAAGAGGGAGGAATTGAGACATTCCAGAAAAACAAAAGCTGAGGACTTCATCACCAATAGACCAGCCCTACAGGAAATGCTAAAGAGAGCTCTGCAAGTTGAAAGGAAAGGACACCAGACAACTGACAGAAGCCACAAGAAGAAATAAAGACCCCTAGTAAGATGATGGCATGGGTAAACACGAATGCCAGTACTACTGTATTTTGAGTTTGTAATTTCATTTTTGCTTACTAAAGGACCTAAAAGGCAAATGTATAAAACGAATGATAAATAAGTGATTTTGGACTCATAATGTATAAACGTAATCTATGACAAGCACTACATAAAGGTTTGGGGATAGAGGGGTACAGAAACATGGTTTGCATGTACTACTAATTTAAGTTGGTATCGAAGCAAACAAGACTGTTACAGATTTAGGATGTTAAATGTAAGCCCCATGGTAACCACAAAGAAAATATGAGAGAATATACAAACTAACGGAGAAGACAGAAATTAGGGTACAGGTTACCTGGGTTGGGGGGACAGGGCAATGGGAAGTTAATGCAAAATGAGTATACAATTTCTGTTATGGATGAAGGGAAAACTCTAGCAATGGATGGTGGTGAGGCTACTGTACCACTGTGAATGTCATCAATCCCACTTGAATGGTGTGCTTGGGAAAGGCTGGGATGGGAAATTTGTTTTACATACACATATATATGTTTCCACAATTTAAAAAACGGAAGATAGAAAGAAAGGGAACCTAAAGAGAGAATGACAATTAAATGCAATTTATGACACTGGACAGGATCTAAGAATAGAGGAGAAAAGGCTCAAAACGACATTATTGGGACATAAGAAAAAAATCAGAATATAGAATGTAAAGCTTTGTAAAACATTAAATTTCTTAACTTGATAACTACACTTACAGTGGTTACAGAAATGAATATCTTTGTTTGTAGGAAATGAGCATGAAAGTATCACATGTTCAGGGGGTATGATGAGTACAACCTGCTCTCAAATGGTCAACAGACAATAGACGGATGCATGGATGGAAAGAGAAAAAAAAAAGAGGGAGGGAGAAAAAACAGCAAAGGCAGCAGAAAGTTAAAACTGGTGGCTTTGGGTATCTGAGGAGATAAGAGTATGCTGATATGTAGGGATCCTCTGTGTAGGGTTTGTATTGTTTTTGCAACTGTTCTGTAAGTTTTCTTAATATTTCAAAATTAAAGAAAAATAAAAATAAATAGCTTAACAAATAAAAGTGAGAAAAGTGGTCCTGCCACTGATATGGAAGGAACTTGTTTGGCCGCCTAGAATTTAAATCTCAGAAAATATCACTGATGCAATATGAGGTACAAAAGCATCCCCCACAAAGTATTTCTCTAAAACTACTTTTTAATACAATGCTCAAACACAGAAAAGGCAGAAGACCAGGGTGGTGAACACGTGTGGCCCTGTCACAGATTCAGACATCTACATACTGCTGCAACATCGGACAGCGGCAGCCACCCAGGCGAGATTTCAGAAGCCATCTCTCAAGAACACACGGCTACAAACCACAGAACCATGATCACATCTAAGTCAATTCATAATTACTTACCAAGGTATCCAGTTCCTATTTAAATTTCCAAGTGTCCCCAAAACATTTTTTAAAAAGCTGTCTTGCTCCAACCCTCCAATCCAGGATCTAAACTCAAGGTTTCCTCATTGCACACGGTCAGTAATATACATGCAGGTTAACACTTGGTGAGACTGTTGGCCTAACTTCCAGTTTACAGGAAACACAGGAAAGAGAAACAAGTGAAACCACAAAACCAGGGGGAAAAACCAGCCAAGTCTAGAATACACAACAGTCAAGAAGAGGAACAGTCTGCATTTCATAAAGAAAAAACGAGGGCAGGAGCTGGACTGACATGAAAAGGTACTGACAAGACAAAGCAAAACTGAAGGCATAAGTGCGCTCTTAGAACAGTCAGGATCCACAGACTTGATACTAGAAAACTCTGGGGACTGCCTGTTCACTTTCTTGGGTATGACAGCAGCACTACAGGATGTGGGAGACTTCTCGGACTTAGACAGTGCTTTTTAAAGAGGCATATAAACAGGGTGACGCAACATGTCAAGACATTTTCATATAGTGAGGGAAATGTATAGACAAGCAGATAAAGCAAACACGGCAAAATGTTAAGTGTCAATTTAGATGGTAGGTATGAATAGATGATCACTGTACTCTTTTTCTTGCTTTTCCATAATTCTGAAATATTTAATATTAAAAAGTTGGGGGGGAACATGTACTTTCAATTTCCTCAATAAACTGTCCTCATTTGCTTATTAAAAAAAAACTTGGGGAGGAATATTTCTGATTTTTGCTCAAGTTTTTTTGTTTTTGCTCAAGTTTCCTGAACAAATAAGTGCTTACAAAATCAATTCTTAAAAGTACTCCCTAACCACTTTATTAGATTTTAGAGAATTATTCTGAATTTTGTTAAGTGTGACACAGGTAATGGGATTGTAGGAGAGAATGGCCTGATTTAAAGAGGTGCACACTCAAATTTTAAGAGTAATAATTTATATTAAAATGCTTAACACTTAAGGAGTTAAGGCTTAAAAGGTACAAAGCTTCTATCTGGGGCGATGGAAAAGTTTTGGTAATGGATGATGGTGATGGTAACTCAACACTGTGAACGTATTTAACAGGAATTATTATCTAGATGTGATTAAAGGGGGAACTGTTAGGTTGTATACATGGAACTAGACTAAAAATTTAATTTAAAAAATCCATGCAGGTGCACAACACAGTGAACCCAAAGCTAAACCATGGACTGTAGTTGACAGGACAGTGTAAAAATGTGCTCCTGTCAACCGCAGAGAGCGTCCCACACAAGGCAAGGTGACAGGAACAGAACCCTGCATTATGCGCTGCTTGTTCTGTAAACCCACAACTTCTCTAACAGAATTAAAATTGAAAAAAAAGAAAAGCCACCAGGACTTAGGTGAGCAGTGAGAGCAGGATCCGGGTGGAAAGGGGGCGTCAGTCTGGCGTCAGCAGCTGCTGGGAAGACAGCGCTTTGAGCCGCGGGGACAGCCCAGCAGGGGCCAGGCACGCCCTCAGTGCTGAGTTGGGGACTGCGCCTCATCCATCTCTACGTCATCTTCTTTTACTGAACAACTTCATGAGGTATAATTCACACACCACATAAGTCACCTGTTGAAAGGTGGGTTCACAGAATGTGTGTCCATTACCACAAACAATCTTGAAACATTTTCATCTCCCCAAAAAGAAGCCCCGCATGCATACACACATACACGCACACACAAAACTTAATAAAGACGCAAACACGTAAAACAATGATTGTTAAATCTAAATGATGCATACAGGATGTTCATTTTACCATTGTCTACTGTGATGCATTTTTAATAAAAACACAAAAACCAATGCTCCTCTAAAAAATGTGCTGGTGACTGTTCCAGCGTCAGCCAAGCCTTCCGATGCATAGACGACTGCATATGAAGCAGGGCCCAAGATGTGCTCCAATTCAGACTCAAATACGTGTGCCCCTATCTGGAAAGTCTGCCCAAGAAGCCCACCAAGAACCTGACAAAAGACTATTCATCCCCCTGGAGAGAGTGGAGGAAACACAGACATGTCCACTAGCAAAGAGCAGGGAGCACACCCCATCAACCTGTCCTCATGCTCGCCCCCCCACCCATGGACACAGGAGTCCGAGGACCTGGGGGAAGCCCCGGGGGAAGTTCTGGAGAACACCCAGCAGTGTAAACTTCTAGGCCAGACACCAGTTCAGACTCGATCAGAAGCTCACCCAGAAGCTAAGTATTATCACTTCTGACTTTTCAGAGATGAACAGAGACAGTAGCTTCTTATTATTGCACCTTTTACAACTCTCTCCAACACCAAAGAGTTCTTGGAGAGGGCTCCAGCTAAAAATGAGCAAATAAATGGCAAAATCAGCACAATGCCTCAAGAACTTTCTACACCATTTCCAGAAGATGTGGCTATGACCCCAGTGCCCGGGGAGGAGCACCCCTTCCTGACTGGCTTTTTTCTTCCTTGAGTTGACAGGCCTGCTCTCAAGTGTCTCCCTACCTACAAGAAACAGACGATGGAAATTCTCTTGATAAGGGTGACCTGGAATGATGCTTTCAAGGCCATGGCCTTTTCTCCTCGACAAACTTGTGACTCAGCCACACTGGATGGTGGAACCCTGCAGATGTGACGTCACGGGAGGAACATAACCAATCACCATTTCTCTATCCCTGAATTGCATGTATTTTACTTCTTCAAGTTTTTGGAGTACTGGTAATCACATATCTTTGGATTAGTTATGCTTAATGCAAAAATAAGTCACAGTAAAATAGCTTTGGAAATATTAAATATAAGTGGTAAATTTTAAATGTTAAATATCAGGCCTAATATTTGTTGCTTTCTATGTATTCTTTCAATTCCAATTTATTATGGCTTCAAAAAAATAAAAGAAGAAAAAGAAAAAATGGTTGAACATGAGAAGTGCTTAAGTAAGTTAACTCTGTTTTAACTTTCAAGAATAGTTCATAAGCACTGTCTTTGTTAAATGCACTGTTCACAATTCCGAGCCTCTGAGGAGCAGAGGCCACCGTGGACACTGAGACAGCCACGGCTCCCCTCGGCCTGCCTGCCTGGTCCTGGGATGCACCTGCCATGGCCCTGGGCAGACAGGCACAGCGCGGAAAACCACACTTCTCCTCCAGCAGCCGAGGAGCAGGGAACGCACCTATGAATTATCGCCCTTACGTACATCTGACTACAAGAAGGGAAAAAAGGACAAGCCGGAAGACAAGTAAAAGACAAAATTCCAAAGTCCATCAAATCTATAAAAAAAAAAAGCAAACATTCTACTCCAAACCTTGGCGGGAACGGAAGACGAGCACATGCAGAATCCTCCCCACTGCGTGCTCACTAGACCCCCGTCTCAGTGCTTCAAGGCTCTCCCTCATCTTCTGTTTATGCAGCTTCCAGGGCTCACCAGGCCCTCAAAGAACACCCCGCTGACCTCTTGGCCCCAGGAAGCATCCTGGACAAGCTGTCAGCACAAGCCACCAACGCGGTGTGGGAATCCACTTCCATCCTCACACTTGCTTGGTCCCAGAACCCAGCGTGCAGCTGCCCCGAAGCCCAGGACACTCTCAGGGTCCTTGTGCCATTAGGTGCAGGACATGACAACCGCTGACAAGTGCTTCCTAGGACATTTCTCATCGGGACTTCTCACACACAGTTCTTGAGGCTCAATGAGAACCCCTTCCTCCCACACCTCTCACATCAGAGAACGAGCTGCCAACAGGACCAAATAAGGCAGGCCGGACACACAGCGCCACCAGCCGCATGCCCTGGACAATCTCTGCTGACGATAACTGACCTCCAGGAAAGGGGCCGTCACCCACAGAACAGCAGTTACAAGACAGGGTCGCCTGGTTGTATAACACAAACATGACCTGATACAAAAAGTACCTTACTACTCGGAAATGACTTTCAATAAAATGAGGGCTACTTAAAGCAGCCTGTAAAAATACACTTCTCTAGATACATCAGCACTCAGTGTTTGCTTTTGTAGAATATATGTAGGCTGTTGCCTTTTAAGTGACCCTGTGAAGCCATGGCACATGCAGACAGACTGGCACTCCAGCAGCTGTGGGGGGTGGGCACCGGGGAGCTCCAACTGTGCCAGGGAAAGGCTGAGAAGCCATGACACTCCCCAGTAATGACCATGTCAAACGGCACTCCGAGTACTAGGTATTAGTTAGGTATTAGCTAAACCTTGCGAGCATACCAATCTTATTAAACAAAGGGCCAGGAAACAAGTAGAGAAAAACACCAACAATAGCATGCCAATAGAATATTAGTATGAATTCACTAATATCTGGAAAGAACTGAAGCTCCAAATGTAAAGTGATTATTACTTAATCAGCTCTAAACATTTGACCAACCGGCCCATGAGGGGTGGGCCCTAAAACGATACCATGCCCTAACCCCTTGTGCTCCCCAAAATGCAGAGAGCAGTGCCACAAGAATCTATTCATGGAAGCTAACACCAGACAGCATCAACCACCAACAACGAGCATCTCCTTCTCTGAGTTACACCCCAGCTTCCAAATCAAACTGTGTATTTCTTTCTTTCAGAAAAAAAGGAACGGTGTGAGCCTTCTATCAGCTCCAAAACTTATTAGATGACAAAGAGAATCACCTTTTTCAGGAGCAAAACTACTGTCCAGGAAATTTAACCACCAATGACAGACATTTACATGGAAAGTCTAAAAAGTGCTCTCAGCTGTTGGTCAGGACACGAGGTTCTGGGTTCAGCCCCCACCCACTAAGCTGAGCACCCCTGGACAAGTCTCCCTCAATCACCAGAGAGTGTGGGTGGGACCCAGGTGCTGCGGTTCTGAAACACCTCAGGGATCCAGGAAATCAGACTTCATTTCACTCACTGACTATTCTTAAAAACTTTTCTACTGTACTAATCTGTAATGCCAAGGAGAAAAAAAAGAGGCGCAGATGTGTCTTGTGTATATCTTGCATTATTCCTATATACATACATTGCACTGTACGACTTGACTTTTTCATTTTAAAATCTTGAAAACAGACAGACGGAAAAACACGTGCATGCGGGGCCACTGCCCAGAATGGGCAGCTGCTGGCACGGCCTCCAGCCTCCCTCGGAGGTCGCCCATGCAGGAGGCCGCCACCCCAAAACCAGCAGCCAGGGGCTCCTGTGCTCTGCTCAGTACCTGCCCTGTCCCCGGATGCAGGCACCACAGGGGGAGGCTGAGGCCTGGGGGGCCCGGCCGGGTCCCCCACCTAGACACAGAGCCCAGGAGGGACTGACTTCAGCCCCAGTGCAAACACTTCAAACCCAAACAGCCTCAATCTGCCCCTTGATCTTAACTTTACTTAACATGACTCATGGAGGCACAGCCCTCAAAAACATGGATAAACCTGTGGAAGCACAAGGCGACAAAACCAAGAAACAACAAGCGAGGTTCAGGTCTGCAAGCGAGAATCTCGAGAAAGGCCAGCCATCCAGACCCACACCGTCCCGCTGCACGCAGCTCCCAGATGGCACTGCTCCTCAGCTTCTACACCCAGGGTCTGGGAAAACCACCGCGACACCGTGAAAATGGGAGAAGGATTCTCTACCTCAGGAGGTATAACAGGTGCCAACCAGCAGAAACAGCAAAGTGCTCTGACAAGAGGGCGGGGTTGGCAACCAAGGGGTTAGAATTATGGACAGTTCATGTGAAGATAAACACAAAGACATGGACGCACACCCACCCCCACCCCCAGAGAACCTGCGGCGAGCCCCTCCCTCAGCCCAGGGCCCCCCCTCAAGAGCGCCTCCCATCAGAACAGTCTGTCTCAAACAGAAAAACACACTCCGTTTAGTTCTGCAACTGCAGTTAAGCTAAATGTGACTTAGGACCCTGACAGAAACAGCACAAGCACCCGAGACGGCCTCGCAGCCGCTCCAGGCCAGATACCACCCTCCTGCCCCGCAGGCCGAGGCACCACGGTCAGGGCACGCCCGGGACAAAGGCCACCTCCGTCAGCCTGCAGGTGGACACAGGGAAGTTTCCTGCATAAGGAATTAAATATCTCCTGCTAGGTATCACTCTCTTCTCAGACCACAGCCCTTTTAAAAGCTTTTAATGCTGATCTTTCAAACAATTAATTGGGTATCAAATGACCTGTGCCTTGAACTTCAGGGACTACAAAAAAAAAAAAAAGATGGTCTAACATACATCTGGGCAAGTAGCAGGGTCACTGTCCCTTGCTCTGCCTGCCTCTGGGCAGAAGCCTGCTTTTCTAGCCCCAGCGTTCAGCCCCTCAGGCAAGGCCTGAGTCTACCACCCCCGTCTCCGGATTGTACTCTTCCCTGAAACTCCTGAGGGAAGGACCAGGAGGCCTCGTCTGGGGCACAGCGGTGCTGCTTGGCAGGGGCTTCCCTGGCCTCCCCTGAGACAGCCGGAGCTACACCCCCTCACTCCACCTCCTCAACGCAGCAGGCCCGTCGCCCACCAGGACGAACGCCCACAAGAGCAGGGACAGCCGGGAGCGGGGCCCACACCCCAGGGCAGAGAACAGAGCACCACTGCCCGTGCCCCCACACCTGTCCTCCCGCTTGCCTCCTTCCTCTCGGGGCCCGCTGTCCCACGCCCCCCACTCTGAACCAACGCACCATAGCCCTCACAGCGTGCCCACGCGGCCACTGTACAGGCTGAGTGTGGTGAGCGCACCCCGCTGCCCGAGAGACGCATGTCCTCTGCTCCCCGTCACTTTTCTGGGATGGGTATTTCCGCCATTCATTTAATTCACGTATAATTTCTACAGTAAATTGTAACGCCCATTGTCCACTTCTAACTTCCATTTTTCCCCAGAACACAGCTTTCCTACTCTCTGTGTTTCCAGTGACACATCTTTTTAAACCTGGAGTTCTTCCCAAAGCAGGGGATGATGGGGTGAGAGCACTGAGAAAACAGGGCCGTGACACGCCCTCTCCCATCACACCAGAGACCAGGGTGACTGGAGTCTCCCCACCAAATTCCTAGACACCACCTCCTCGTTTATATCCCCACGAGCGGGGTTAAGGCAAAGCCAATCCACTCACCAGTCATTCTGACTTGGACCTGGCCTACCCCCCACTGTCACACTGACAGATTTCCCACCTCAAAAAAACCCAAGGCCCCTCCTGGGCAGACCACTTTGGGGCTCCGTCTCCCGGCCCTGCTCAACAGGACCCCAATCCACTCGCCACCTTCCCTGCCACGCCCTTCCTCCGTGGGCTGCACCTCCAACAGGTCTGGGTGCCCATCCCAGCCTCTGTCCTGGGCCACCCTCCTCCTAAGACCGCCTGACTTGCTCTTCCTGCACAGGATGCCACCTCTTTTTAAAAGCACTGCTTAGCGCACTCCACCAGGCCTTCCAGGTTTCAGAGCCAGAGGGGCCCCTCTCCTGCAAACTCCACCAGCACTTCGCTCGCACCAGTCTTCAGCACAGCCGGCGCCAGGCAAGTGACCCGTCCCCTTGGGCAGCATGCTCAGCGCAGGCCTCGTGCAGGCCCCACTGCGCTTCCTCCAGCGCATCCTGCACACCACAGGCAGCCAGGAAACACAGCACACACACAGGAAAAGCTAGGTTCCCCAGTCTTAGCATGCTCCCTGATGCATGGAACTCACTCTGGTTGAAAACACACACAGAGATGTTCTCCCATGACAGAGCAGGCTACCTGTGGAAAATCAGTCACGTAAGCCAGAAGCCAGCCATGGAAGGCTTTCCAACTGTGCCAAGCAGGGGGCGGCAACAGGCCTGCGCTCCTCACACTGCCAAGGCGACGAAAAGCGCGACCGTCAGGAGACGAGCGAAGCAGTCCGAAGCGGGGCACCACGCTGTCCGCGGCTCTATCTCAGAACAGCAAAAGGACACTGGTGGGAAAACTGGTGAAACCAGAATAAAGTCTGGGGGTTAGCTAAGAGCAATGCGACAACGCTAATTTCTTAGGTTAGCTAACCACTGCCACATAAGCTGCTGTCTCAGGGGAGACTGGACAAATGGCACCACGGAACTTTGTACTATGTTTGCACCTGGTCTGTATATTTAAAATTATTTCCCAAACTAAAAGTTTATCTTTAACAAAATGTGTCCAGCATGCTCAGCAACCCCCACAAGCCACACTGCACTGACTGACCGCAGCACGGCCGCGTTCCTGGAGGAGCCTGCACAGCTGCGCGGTCACCTGACCGCAGCACGGCCGCGTTCCTGGAGGAGCCTGCACAGCTGCGCGGTCACCTGACCCCAACCTCGTCCTCGTCTGCTCTAATGGGGTCCAAGGAATCCAGTGTGGCAGGCAGAACTGCCTCCTGAAGACGGCCAGGGTACGTGGCAAAGAGGAAGGTGAGCGCTCATCAACAGAGGGGGAGGGTGTCCTGGATGACCAAGGGATCCGCTTAATCACAAGGGCCCCCTCAGCGGAAGAAGCAGGTGGAAGCCTCAGGAAGACGTGCTCAGGAAGAACAGTCGGCGGATGCCACATGCTGGCTCTGATGGTGAGGAGGGGGCCGCTGGCCAGGGAAGGCAGGAGGCGGCCTCTAGAAGCCGGAAAAGCAAGAAGACGGGCTCTCCCCGGGAGCCTGTGATCAGGGTGAGACTTCCAACCTACAGACCTTAAACAAATCTAAACTGTTTTAAGCTAAGTTTGTAGTAACATGTTACAGCAGCAACAGAAAAGCAACACACCTAGGATGGCAGCGAAACATAAAAACCATAGGTATTTCCCCAAATTCTGAAAGCCTGTTTTCCTTTCCACCTTCTATTTCCTCCTTCAATCACCCCTTTTTACCTGCCCTCCATGTACCCTCTATCCCCCATTCCCCCTGAACCAACAATGGGGACAGAGAAGGCGGCATCAAGGAAAAGCAGAAGAGGGTATGGGTTAAAGTATAAGATATTTTCTCTCATTTTCTAAAACATTCATCTCTGCTTAAACATCCTTTTTTCAAAGATTAAAGTTACTACTTCAAGTTTTCGTTTTTTTAAAAAAGAGACATCTGATGAGTAATCAAATTTACTGGAATCAGATCTAATCATCTCAGCCGAAGAGAAAGTTCACATGTAAATCTCATTAAAGTTACATCTGCTGAAAAGTGCTTAAGCTACGAGTGAAAGTACACATCACTGTTCTAGGTTTCATACTAAAAGACAGAGGTCACAATCTAAAGATCACCTCTCTCATGTGTTAGGGAAGGTTTTCCTATAAGAAAGTGTTTTGAATTTTAGTATGGTTAATATATTAAACTCAAATTTCAGATGAACTATTCTCAAAATAATAAAAATACCTATGTAGTAATTTAAATACATAAGGAACAAAACATACAACTCTAGCAAAGAAAAGATTCACAAAGTCTAACAATTCCTTGAAATCAGAATCAAAAGTGAGGTTGTGGAACAAACTAACACTACAAGTTCTAGAAACATTTTTCAGAATCCTAAAAGCTGGATTTTCTTCTTTGTAAGCATCCAAAACAGCAAGGTTTTTAAAGTTTTCCCATATCCTTAAATTATCCAGACATTTTAGTAATTTAAAAAAAAAAAAGCCAATTCTTTCAGAAGTGTAACTTTGGGTTTGTTTTTTTTGTGTGGTTTTTTTTTTGGTTTTTTATTTTTACTTCCTGTTTTGCAGGAAGTGAAACCACATTTAGAAGCATGTTGCACACTAACAAGGTCTAATTTCTTAAGTGACAAGGTCCTTGCTGCTTCTCTAACCCTCCCCCATTTTAGGTGCACTCAAAAGGTATAACCATAAGGACCACAAGTTTACATTATCATCCTATATGAAGGGAAAGTCTTTTGTGTTTATTTTGCTAAATATAACTAGAAAAAGAGCTAATCAAAACTTTGGTCAAAGCCTTACGACCTTCCTGTTGCTCACAAGAGCCCATTACTCCAGGACACCACACTCCAGGGCCACAGTCTAAACACAGCTGCACTGGGAGGACAGAGAAAGGGACACTGACTATTAACCAGGGGAGAAAAGAAGGAAGACCTATTTGCTACATTTCAGATGAAAATTTTCAGATATAACAAAGTTAATCTTAAGCATTTACAAGTTCAGTTTCAACTTCAGCCATTCGTAAAGGTCCCGTTTTTTTAGAGTTAAACAAGTATGCGGGGAAAAGTTTCATGAATTTTACTCAATCTTGACAAAAAATTTAAGTGATCAAAAATATTTTGTGTTGAGAAATGACCACGATTTCCAAGGAATGAACAGGTGCACACTGGTTTCTTCCCAAGTGGAAAGAAAGAGCGCAGTGAGATTTTCAGGATAATGAATAACTCACTGTACAGACGCCAAGGGCAGGACGGGGAGGGAGCCCAGGCCTCGCCCTGAGCCCAACAGTGGGCAATGCAGACAGCTGCCTGCGGCCCAGTCAGCAGCTGCAGCCTGGGCCTTACAGGTGAAGAAGGAAAAACAGGGGTGGGCAGAAGGGTTACTTTGTCCCAGCCCCTGAGACATCTTAGCCACCACAAATTAAAAGGACAGACTTCTTTCATTTTCACACTGAAACTTCACTTAACTCTTTATTCACAGAGCCAGCTTTACAACTGTGGGATTTCTTAGTCTTAGAATAGTGATTTTAAATGCTTCCAACCCAACCAACCAACTCCCATCCCTCACTTCTTGCTACCCAAAAAAAATAAACAAAAAAGCTCAGACAGTAAAGCTACACAAATCCAACCTACTGTTACAAAACCAAGAACCCAGGCCTCTATCACCCAAGTTCAGTGTTTTTTTAATAGCAACCTTTTTGCTATTTACATAACAGGTTCCCTAAGGAACATTTAGAAGACATAAACCTAAGTGGAGGAAAATAACACACAGCCCCATTCTGGTATACTTCCCTCCAAATACGTCATTTTTTTCTTAATTAAAATGCTAAAACTCTCATAATGCTAAGCCACTAACTACTCCCACTGCATTTGGCCAGAAGGTGCTCCAGTCCTCAGTGAGACACTTATGTCCCCACCAGAAGCGACAGCAGCCAGGCCTTCCGTTTCACACAGCCTGCGCCGCACTGAAACCTTTGCGGAAAGTATACCGAAATCAGAGTAAAGAACTGCTTCCGGACCTCTATTTTGCCCAAAAAGCAGCAGTCCTATTAAAATTTTCTTTAACAGGAAGCATTTCCTTCTGACAAAGACAACCGTTCCCTTTAATTATTTTACTTTACCTCTTGTTCTGTCCCAATTTTGAAAGCTAATCCCACACCTTTACCTAAATTATAAAGGCAAGTTTGTGAAGAAACACACAGAAAAAATGGCTGAAATTCACATGGCACAATTTCTAGTCAATCAAGTAAATGGAAGTTCATGATCCTAAATTTCCCCTTTCAAAATTACTCAAATACAGATGGAAGGCTTATTCGAGCATGGCAACATTCTGATAAAGTCATCCGAAGTTTAAAGAGCAGATTACATAACCTACAACATTTCTTTCCTTCACAAACATTTCTTGAGCAACTTCTATGACTACGGCGTCCTGTCCTGGGCTGGGCCCGGGTCGCGATCCAAATTAAGCTGACAGCCCTTCCATCATGGAAGACAGACATGAAACCAAGAGGTATACAGTTGATAAACCGTCCCGGTGAGCTCTATGCTGACGTAACAAGGTGTGGGGGCCACCTTCCCTGGGAGTGGTGACTAAGGCTCCCCATAAGGAAGGAGTATTTAAGCAAGACCCAAAGGCTGAGTAAGTCATCCTGGGGGGAGGAGGGACTTGCACGGGAGGCAACAGATGGACACAGCAGTCAGCAGGACAGATAGACACAGCACTCAGCAGGGCCCTGATCGGTCTGCATGGAGGCCAGGAGAAAATGAGGTGCCCAGCCAGTCTGGGAAATGAAAAGCCAACATTGCCAGAGCGTAAGGAGTAAAGAGGGAGAGTGACCAAGGAAGGGGAGATGGCCACTGGGTCACCCAAGGTCAACCAGGATTAGGTACCGGTAATCATTTTGGGCTTTATTCTAAAAATAACATTTGTATTTCTACCGCATACATAAAATACTATTCGGTCCAAAGGTGAACTACAAAGAAAATTTTAAATACGAAAAGGTGAAGGAGAGCTAAGAAAAGCAGAGAATAACAACAGATACCTAAGTGCACTGCCAAGTCTAACTCCATCTTCAAAGATGCCACGAACGAGGTCTATCACACCAAAACACGCACTTGGTAGAGAAAGGTCCAAATCAGAATCAGCAATGCGGGCGTTAAAAGGGGCACTTCCTAAGCCGGGAAGTTTCTCCGCCACTCTCCCTCTCACTGCCTGAGTAACAGGAGCTGAGGACTTAAGATAAAACTGGAAGAGGTGAAGTGCACAGAAATGCCAGTTAAAATTCAAATTAAGAGAATGCACAGAAAAAATATTTCTAGTTATTTGAGTTCACTCCATTTTTATAAAAAGTATATCAAACAGGCCACGCTCAATCCCCCCACAGCACTGGCTAAAGTGCAATAATAAACTGACAGTGTATGGTCAGGCAAGCAGTGCACTGCCATTTTCACCAATTAACTACCAAATATCTTACTATTAAAAGAAGCTCATCCATTACACTTACAATTTAAGAGATGAAGAGACTTACACAGGATAATGGACGGATGGAAACACTTATTTTGGCAACAAACACAGATGATTCTCAAACCAGCATTTACTGACACTTTCTAATTACGTTATTTAATTGACAGCGGGCTCAATGCCCATATGCAAAGTAACTCCCCTCGTATGTGTGAGGAAACACAACCTTCCTACTTCAGATCTGCTTAGGAACTCAGGGCACACAAAGCTTCTGGAAAAATATCCTCAAGTACAAACAGCCTAGTTACTTCAGCTGCGTTTGTAGCGTTCGTTTGTCACTGTCTCAACACTGAGATATGGCTGCCACAGCGACCCCTGGTCCACAGCAGCCACCCTGCTTGGGGGACGACAGGGCCGCCCAAGGGCCCGGGAAAGGCGTCTGACAGCAGCGCTGCAAGCTAGAAGGCTGACGCAAACCACAACTGCAGATGAGGAATTCAAGCCTACACAACGCCTTTAAAAACAAACTGCTGAAAGTTTCAAGTGTGGGTCAAATTTAGCAATATTTTTTGGAGTAGCTTTTCACTCAACTAATGCAAAAGGCACAAAGAACAGAGAAAAATGTCACAGCAACTTGGTCTTTGTTCCCTCCCATCCCAGTCCATTGGGAAAGGCCAGCCTATCAGATGAGATGCTGCTCCAAAGTGGAGGGAAGGGGCAGCAAACAGCTGAATGGACGGCGGGGGAGGAGGCACCAGTGTGAGGTTCACAATCAAAGTTGAGCAAGATGTTTTTCCTTTTTTTTTTTTTTTTTTTTTACTATAGTTGCAAAGTAGTATCAGAGTACTTGTGCAATCATTCTCAGAAGACACAAACAAGACTCTAGGTCCTCCAGAACAGCCAGCTAAATTTTTAAGAGAAATCAGGGCCCCAAAGGCAACAAATAAACAGGGTTCCTGAATTAGAAGTCTTCAAGTGATGCCAGGGGCTGGGTTTGCACCCAGCCTACTCATTGTTCCTATCGCACTGTTCTCACAAGTAACATCATCGGACACAGTTTTGCTGAACACATCTCATCATCCTTCCAAAGGACCAAAATACTGTTTTGCAGTTGAACAACGGCACCCGCTTGCATCTCTCAGTGGAAAAGGATCGCTGAGGTTCTCAAATCACTGCAGGAAACTCCCACCAGACTTCTGTATAAGAAAGCCTGGAACCCGATTTCTCTACAAAGAGATCTGCAAGCCACCCTGTTCCTGCAAGTGGATATAAAACCATTCTCATAAGCTGCGGAAACCATGAATCCTTAGTAAACTATGCCTTCACTGTTAGAAATTGTTTTGAAAACACAGGGCCCTCTTAGGCCAGCTTCACCTCTCCAAGCCTCTTCCAAAACTCCTTGGAAGCTGCTGTGAAAGCCCAGCTTTCCAAAAACACCAGAGAAACAGAAAACCTTAATGGAGAACCAGGAAAAGAGCAGGCCGCGAGAAAAACAGACTCACTCGGGAACGCATCTGGTACAGGTTTAAGGCCACAACCCCTCCTTGAGGGGACAGGATCCGTGTGGCGAGGCCGACCCCACACGCACGCACGCACTCGCACACAGCTACCGCCCTGCCAAGGATGATGAAATGAGGAACGGAAATTAACATTTCAGGCAACGTCTCACATTGTTCCTGGAGGCCGAGGGCCGCCGCCGCCGCTCCCCGCCCACCGCCGCCTCCCCTCCCCCTCCCGCGGCGCCCCGCAGGGCCCGCATCCCGCCCCCGCGGCCCGGCCCCCACGCTCCCTCCGGCCGCGAGCCGCGGGCGCCCGGGCCCCTCCGAATCGCGAGAGCAGCAGAGGCCCGGGACCGCACGGCGCTCCTCCGCGGGTCAGAGGTCGGCGCCGCTCCCGGCCCCCGGCCCGCCCGCAGGCCGCCGCGCCGCTCCCGCGGGGAGGCCTGCAGGCCGCGGGGCCGCCCCGCCCGCCGCCCCCCGCCCGCCGGCGCCCCTCACCGGCTGCAGCGCGGCTCCGACTCCGGCTCCGCGGGCTCCGCGGGCTCAGCGGCGGGGCGCGGGCGCGGCCATGCACCCCCGGCGCGGCTCCGGGCCGCGCGGCCCGGGCGGGAAGGCGGCGGCGCGGTCTCCGAGCGCGGGCCGAGGCTGCGCGGGCCGGGTCGGGGGTCGAGGCCCCCAGGCGCGGGGGCGCGCGGGGCGCTACTGCGGGGGTGTCTGGCCGCGGGCCCGGCGGCGGCGCCTCCCTGGCTGCGGCCCTCGCTCCATCGCGCAGTCTCCCGGCGGCCTCTGGCTCCAGGACCCGGCGGCGGCGGCGGCGGCGGCGGGCGCCCGGCGCTTGAGACGCTGCCGCCCATTGGCTCGCCGTGTCCGCCACCCCCATTGGTCCGTCCCGGCCGAGCACCAGCGGCGGCGCACGTCACGGCGTCGGGCAGGCCTGTGACCCGCCTGAGGCGGGACTGGGCGGACGTCCCGGTGGTGATTGGCCAGGGTCGTGCGTAGGGTCGCACGGGGCGTGGGGTAGCCGGCCACTGGATTGGCTGCCTGCATCGCAAAGGGAGGGGGAGGTGAGTCTTTCGTTCTCGGAGATCATGATTGGGCGCTCCAAGTGCCGGAAGTGAAGAGGAGACTGGAAGAGAAATCGGGTCTGGTGGACATCGGGGATGAAATGTCGGCAGTGCGGACTGCAGATCCTGCTCGTCGTGGAGCCGTCCCTCCTGCCCGCTGCTCGTCTTCAGGGACCAGGTCTGCGCCCGCAGACGCGGCCCTCGTCAGCGATGCTCAGCTTGGCAGGACGCCGCCGGGGCCCGGGAGGACGGTGTCCCGAGACTCTGGGGCGAGTCTCCTCTGGTGAGGTCTCGGGCTGGCGGGCGCGTAGGCTCTCCGGGGAACAGAGAACATGGGGGAGGGAGTCCCCAGCCTCGGAACTCGCCCCTTTCAGGACCTCGGAACGCCCTTCCCGACCGTCCTCAGCCTCGGGAGTGTTCGGGAGGCTCGTCCCATCCCTCCCAGCGCTCCCTTTTCCGCGTTTGTGATACAGGATGTTGTGAGACGAAACGGTGCATGGAAGTCTCCGCTTCGCTGTTGGTGACACCGTGCAGGCAGGTCGCCTCTGCTCGCGTCTGGAGACCCTGTCGGCCTCGGAGAAAGCTTCCCGTAAATCGGAAACATCCACGAGGCGTTCTCGTTGCTTATCTAGTATAAAGGAAAGGTGGGGTACCTTGGCGAATGAAAGTTATAATTTATGAGGGGAAGCAGATGGTCTTTTATTTCACTTTTAGTTACACAAAATGTGAAATTGTTCGATGGTGATTTAACAGTAGTTATTTTGTTTGCAGATTTGAGCCAAAATTAAACTTATCAAGCCAGTGGTACATCTGGGTTGTTTTAAATGCATGTGTGTATTTGTCCAGAACAGCTAAACCAGGAAAGCCGGATGCGTAGAAACAATGCTCCTTTGTTTTCATACCCTGTATTTTATTGACATCTGGTAAGAAAAATATTTATGGGGTTCAGACTGTGAAATCATGGAATCGCAAATTCCAGCAAGGACAGGACCTTAAGGCCACCATTGCCACTTAGCACAGGATAGTAAGACGACCTCCTGTTGTGCTGTCGGGGTTCCCATCCCAGCCCTGCGCGCAGTCCTGCTGACCCTCGGTGTTTAATTTAGCTCTCACAGGCTAGGTTTCTTTTTGGGGGAAATGGGAGCAATAAACAGCACTTCTGTCATAGGGTCATCAGGAAAATTAAGTGAGGAATATGTGAAACCTCTAAAACAGTGCATGGCAGTTGGAAGGTCGGTGGAAGTATTGCATATATATACTATCATTCAATAGATTTCTGAATTTTTTTAAAAAAAGAAGGTTGTCCCAAACAATAACCAAGAGTCTTTCAATCTCTGGGATGCACCCCTTCCCCAATAACTTGATTGCATTGGGGGGTGGGAACCTGATAAAAACAGCCAACCATGGCCTGACAAGCACCCATGAAAAGACAGCCAAGCCAGGGTTCCCATATTTGCCTCACTGTGAAAATTACTCTGTAAAATTGATGAAATTGAGAGTCCCAGGGCCCGCCTGAATCAATCTGGATGGGAGGGGACCAGGAATTGGTGGTTTTTGTTTTGGTATCTGACAGCACGCATCCTTGGGAAAATTTGAAAAACACTGACCTAAGCCAATCAGATATTCTTAAAGTTGGAAGTATAAATAAAGAAGGTAATTTGCCTTGGAAATTGAAAACATGAAGTTCCACAGAAAGGGACGCTATTAAGTGAAAACTATATGACAGAGAAAAGAAGTGTGGAGGTAAGGGACAGAATTAAGCCATTTGATGTGTTATTTCAACCGTTTACTGAGGGCCTGTCAGGGGCCAGGCTACACACAGTGCTGGGAACCCGCAGGGACAGGGCAGCCAAGTGTCCATCATCAGAGGGGTTGGATGAGCCTCAGGCGGGTTGACACGTTCACCAGCCACCACGGAAGGGCCTGGGTTTGAAAGAAATGGGGTTATGAAAGAATACAGCCTGGGGCCACTTGAATACAGTTTCCCTGAGTTATGGATGTTTGAGCAGCTGTCAAAAGGTTGAGAAATGGTGAACTGTGTGAGATGTGGCCATTCCAGGTCTGTGCTGTCCCAAACGTAGCCCCCGGCCATGTGTAACAGCTGAGGACTTGGGCCAAATTGGGATATGCTATAAATATATAACACACAGTGGATTTTGAGGACCAAGCACAAAGAAAAGCATGTAAAATGTTTCAGTTTTCCTGCATGTTATATGTTGAAATGATAATATTTTGGATATTTTATTGCATTAAATATAATGTTAAAATTCATTTCACGTGTTTATTTTTCCTTTTTAATTGAGGCTATTAGAAAATTTTAAATCACACCTGTGGCTTGCATCTTTTCCTGTCGGACAGCACTAGGCCAAGGGGACAACCCAAACCATCGGCGGCAGGTGCACAGATGTCTGGTGGCTCGAGGGCTGGCCTTGGCTCTCCGTTTGACACGTATTTAAGGTGTTTTAAAGGCACGCTGTGCCTGGGAACTTTCTGAGCCAGGTATTAAATGCAGGATGGAAGGGATGGGGGGCCATGTTCGGTAGGTTGACAGAGAGGACTGGGATAAGCCAAGACGAAAGTGCAGTGAGGAAATAAGGTGTCCAGGGAGTTGGGGAAGGAGCATCCCACAAGGAGTGTGAAGTGCCTGCAAAGGCCCCCGAAGGGAGCAGCAGGGGAGAGAGGCGCCTGGCCCGGGGGTGCCCTGGGAGGGAAGCCACTGGAGGGCTGTCGGAGGACGACTTGCATCTTCGCAGCGTGGCTCTGGGGCCGACAGGCATAGCCAAGGCTCTGTGAGATGCTGGTGACGAGGTGGTGAGACATGCTCAGATCCGGGGTCTGTTCTGGCGACGTTTGAGCAAGGTTTGCTCAGGACATGGATGTGGGTACAAAAGAAAGAGAAGGTGCCGGAGGAAGCTGGCACTGACGGGAGGGGCTCCTGGAGGAGGTGCAGGTTTGGGTTGAAAACATGGGATTTTAGTTTTGCCCAGTGAAGTTTGAGGTGCCCCTTGGGCCTCTGGTGGGGGTGGTAGACGGGTACAGGGAGGGGTGGCCCGGGAGGTGCCCAGTCAGGGCCTGCAGCAGTGCAAAGAAGGGACAAGACAGGCAGGTGGGGGAGCACTTCAGTCGGATGGCGTTGAGGTGGGAGCCAGGTGCAGACACAGCACCTGCAGGGGCGGGTGTAAAGGACCCACGAGGCCAGGTGGGAGCATCGGGTGCTGCCTGCTCTGCCCGGCGTCTGCCAGGGAGCCCAGCGTGCCAGATCGTCCAGCTTTTCAAAGAAAACTGGAAATTAATTTTTATGGGTCTAATGACAACTAATTTTTGAAACACAATATGGGCCAAATGAAACACATCACATCTACACACTCTTGGTCTTGAGCCCCTAAAGGGTCCCGAGACATCAGGGAGCTAAGCCCGGGAAGCTTTGCTTTAATGCAGAGTCCTGGGCCCTGTCCCAACAGTTCTGATTCGGTAGAGTTCTGGAGTGATATGCAGAGGTGTGTGGGTTTTAAAAAGCACCCAGGGTGGTCTGGGGGCCCCTCCCCTTCCCAGGATGCCTGCCAACCTCACCCAAGGCCTTGGCCAGGCCTCGTGGATCTGCCCGTTGCTGCCCTGGCCTCATGGGTCCCAGACTGACGGTGGTAGTCACCCTTCCTGCTGGGTCAGGGCAGGCACTCAGAGCTCTTCCCCCAAGCCCACCCCTCGGGGGCTCTTCGCTCCCTTCCTTGCAGGGTGGCCAGCAGTCGGGGGGGGAGGCCATGCAGCCACCCTGCTTGCTTCTACATCCTCTACACAAGTGTGCAGGCCCACCTTCCAGCAGCTTCCATCCTGACTTGCCCCGCGGCCGAGCTCAGCCCTAGGATGTGGGGACCAAGCGCATCTCACGATGACCTGCACCCTGTTTAGCTATCCAGTGGCCATGGCTCTGTGTGTGTCGCCCACCCGAGCCTTGGGGGGGGGAACCGCAGCCTGGCCTGAGAGGCCAGTACCACACACCCCCGTTTTTTTAAACTGCATAGCCAGTACTTTTTCTGCAGCCCTATCCATTGTGTTGTCATTGTAAAGACCAAATATATGATGTAGTCTTTCCTTTAATCCATATATCAAAAATCTTACAATCCACCTAGAAAGATGGGGAGTAAAACCAGCCTTGCTAAGAGTTTTTTCCTAGTAAGGCTGTCATCATATTGCATAATGTGTTTTTATGTAATGAATTCCAGCCTGCAGAAGGCAGGGGCCTTACTCAGCTGGAAAGATGAATCATTTATTCATTCAACAAATATTTCATTGCCTACCATGGGCTGATGTGTGCCTTGGGTGCTGTGGCTTGAGCAGCAACAAAACAGATGAAAATGCTCAAGGCCTCCCGGTCCAGGCAGAAGGGCTCCAGGCGCTGCCTCGTGGTGACGAGACTCACATCTCCCGCGCCAGGAACATTTGTGGGTGGTCACATTCGGTTAGTGGCATGCACCCACCTCCATCTTCTTTCCCTGGGTTCAGAGGCGGGCTCTGCCCTTCACTCGTCCCCGGAAATCAGCAAGCGGTGTGACAGTGCCCACAACCCTTTGGCTGGTGCCAGTTCTAGGATAACAGTGTTTATTTTCCAGGATGGCCGATCGAGAACCTTTTACTAATGCTGAATTCAGTACAGATCTCAAAAACAAACTCCACAAGTTCCCCTTGGGTTCTCTGCTGGAGAGAGGTTATGGAGGAAAAGCCAGGCAGTGCTCCAGGGATGGAATATCAGCAAAACGCCGTGGTTCCGAGGCACGGGGCTGGGCACTGCAGCGGCGACCAGCCAGCTCGTCCAAGGAGCAGGGGCTGAGCGCCGGCCACCAGGCCCAACGCTGAGGAAGGCCGCACAGAACCGTTGGTCTGGAAGATGAAGCACATCATTGGGCAAAAAGCGGGTCCATGGCCACTCAAATGTAGGGAGACCCGAGTTGTTCAATTGAGTAGATGTGTAGGGAGCGGGGGAAACGGAGGGAGGCAGTGCAAAGATGGATGGTGGCCAGGCCTGGCCGGCTGTGAGCTGCCCCAAAGGACACTTACCTGAGGGGCGAGAAGCAGGGACGGGCTCTTGCAAGGCCTTTAGTGCTGAGTTTGCTGTGCGTGAGAATAAGGAAAGCCAGAACGGTGCTAGGCCGGGGCCAGGCTGCAAGGTCCAGAATGCCACCCAGCCCCGTCCGGACCCACAAGTCACACTCGCAGCCTCCGAATCCTCCGTGCGTCCCTACTCCCCGCAGCTCCTGCTCGGGAGACGTGTCCCGTGCTGGCACACACCTTTCTCAAGATAGCCATACAATACTGGTCAGAGAAAGTGCTTGGTATTAGGTTATTTAATAAATGTTGTCGTTGAAACCAGGTCTATTTTGCAGCTTTGAAATGTATCCAGAAAATAAAAGGATAGGCTCCATGCTAGTGAAATTTAGAAACACCACAGGGCTGTTGCTGCATTTTAGTTTTAAATGACTAAAGTATCTTTAAAACAATCCTAGCACAATATATACACTGTACAGTGAGGCCAGGGCCTTCAGGGTCCAGGGGACAACTGTGCTCACGCTGCCCACACTGTCCCAGACAATCGCTTCACGTCGTCACTTTCACCACTGGAGACATATTTTAAACCTAATCTACAGGATTTGTTTTATTTTGATTATTCTCCTTACAAAACTGTAAGGTTGTCTTAGAGTCCAAGTAACAAATAAACCAACAAGCTAAATAAAACATAAAATAGCAGGGGTTTATAACACAATAAACCCAGTAGCGGAAAATAGTAAAATATAAGAAAGTTCTTTCATGAACTAAAACAAATGTATGTCACTGTTACAAGGTGCAAATAATAGGGTAGTATATGGGGAAAATACACCTAATGTGAACTATGGTCTACAGTTAGTAATATTTTAATATTCTGTCATCAATTGTCACAAAGGAACCAAACCAATGCTGAGTGTCAACGATGGGGAGGAGAAGGGGCATGGGGATTTTCTCTTTGGAGTAAAGAAAATGTTCTAAAATTGATTGTGGCAATGAAAGCACAGCTCTGTGATTACCCTGTGAGCCACTGATGGTACACTTTGGATGGATTCTGTGGTGTGTGAATGTATCTCAATAAAACTGTTAAAAAACAACAGAGGAGATAGCAAAGCCCAAAATGCATGCTTTGGTTTGAGATATATATTAAAACAGTCTTCCTATCTCCAAATACTTTCAAAGGTAACCCAGTCAGCTTTCATGACTTCTCAAACAAAGCCAGTCACAAATTCCAGAAATACAGGATGCTTGGGGAAAACAGCCACTGACCAAGATCTGCTTGTATGTGTGTGTTTCCAACGAACATGGGGGGTGAGGTCTTAAAATGGGCCATAGTCCAAATTACACGCAGAAGTGGTGACCCCATCCTCTGTCAGATTTGCCCTTTAAATTACAGTGGATGCAAAGGAAGAAGTAAAACTTCCCATATTCGCAGTTGACATGATCCTAAGTATAGAAAACACCGAAGAATCTATAAGAAAGCTAACAGAGTAATAAATGAATTTACAAAGTGGCAGAGCACAAGATCAACATACCAGCAATGAATAATTAAAAGGAAATCAAGACAACAATCCCATTTACAATAAAAGCAATTAAAAGAATGAAATATCCATGAATAAATTTAGCCAAGGATATGAATGTAAGGACTTGCACATAGATAACTACAAAACATTGGTGAAAGAAATTAAACAAGACCTAAATAAACGGAAAGGCCATCCAGGTTCATGGATTGAAAGAGTAAATATTGTTAAGATGTCAGTACTACCCAACAAGATTTACAGATTCAACGCAATTCCAGTCAAAATCCCAACAGCACTCTTCACAGAAAGGGAAAAGACAACCATCAAAAACATACAGAAGGGCAAGACACCCTGAATAGCCAAACCCTCTTGAAAGGGAAGAATGAAGCTGCAGGACTCACACTACCCAATTTTAAAACATATTACAAAGCCACAGTAATCAAAACAGCAGGATAATGTGAAGGGGCAGATGAACGGAACAGATTTGAGAGATCAGAAACAAACTCGCACGTCTACAGTAACTGATTTTTGACAAGGATGCCAAGTCCACTTAGTGGGGAAAAATAGTCTTTTCCACTCATGGTGCTGGAAAAGGTGGACACCCACATGTGGAAAACTGAACGTGGACCCTACTTCACACCAGATAAATCTCCAAGTGAACCAAAACCCACGTCTAAGAACTAAGAGTACAAAACCCTTAGAAGGAAACACAGGCAAACATCTTCAAGACCTTGTATTAGGCATCACTGAATTCTTAGACTTCATACCAAAAGCACAAGCAACAAAGAAAAAATAGGTAAATAGGACTTCATGAAAGCTTTCGTGCATCAAAGGACAATTTTGTGTGAAAAGTCAATCTACAGAATGGGAGAAAATATTTGGAAAACATTTATCTGATAGGGGTTTAATATCCAGAATATATAAAGAACTTCTACAGTTCAACAATAAAAAGACCAAAGAACCCAATTAAAAACAGGCAAAAGTATTCCTCAGAAAATTAAGTATAGAATTACCATAATACCCAGCAATCCTACTGCTAGGTATATCCACAAAAGAACTGAAAGGAGGGACTTGAACAGATATTTACATACCAGTGCTCATAGAGGCATCATTCTCAATAGTCAAAAGATGGAAGCAACTCAAGTGTCCATCACCAGACGAATGTCTGTTGATGTCCATTCCAGACGAATGGAAAGACAAAATGTGATACATACATCCAATGGAATATTATTCAGCCATGAAAAGGAATAAAGTTCTGACGCATGCTACAACATGGATGAACCTTGAAGACATCGTATTGCGTGAAATAAGCCAAACACAAAAGGACGAATATTGTATGATCTCATTGATATGAATTAAGCAGAATATACATATTCATAAAGTAAAAAACTAGAATACAGGTTCCCAGGGACTGCGTAAGTGTAGGGAATGGGGAATTAATGTTTATTTGGTACAGAGTTTCTGTTTGGGGTGACAGAAAAGTATCGGCAATGAGTGATGGTGATGGAGGCACAACTGTGTGACTGTAACCACCACCACTGAACTGTATATTTGCAAGTGGATAAAATGAGAAATTTTAGGTTGTATATAAGTTACCAGAAAAAATAACTCTAGAACTATACAACACGAAGAATGAACCCTAATATAAACTATGGGCTATAGTTAATAGTTTAATTATAACAATAATGTTTCATCAGTTGTAACAACAGTACCAAACTAATGCAAAATATTAATAATAGGAGAAACTGTGTGCCTAAGAAGGGATATATGGGAGCTCTACTTTCTGCTTTTTTTTTCTGTAAACTTACATACAACTGCTCTAATAAAAAAAAAAAAGTTGGCATAAAAGAACAAAATTTGAAAATGAAACAAAAGCATATAATATTTTTTTAAAAAAGGAAAGAAGTTCTGATACTTGCTACAATATGGAGGAAACTTGAAGCCATGTTGAGTGAAATAAAGCAGACACAAAAAGACAAGTATTTTTTATCTCACCAATATGAAAGAACTAGATTTTGCAATTTCATGAGACCAAGAGAAGATTCCAGGACTCAAGAGGTAGGGTGGGGAGTGGGGAGAGGTCACTCAATAAACTCTCCTTTTTCCTCCAGTTCTTTCATTCATATAGCTTGATTTGGGACCCTCTAGCTTACCAATCCCCCAAAAAATTCTTCCCCAGAAACTCTGCCCACTTGCGCCTTTTGCACCCCACTGCTGTCTTTCCCTGACCTTTGTTGGGGGGACCAGGGAGCAGCTCCCTGCAACCTTTTCGTCTCTCAACCTTTCTTTTGACCTGGTCTCTTTTCTGTCTGCCATTGCAGAACACCTGGGGACGGGTGAGCAACCTCTGAGCACAGGCAGCTGGAAATTCTGAGCCAACAAAGACGAAACCTCTGGCCTCAGAAGGGCCGGGCCTGTGGCTCCCCGAACTTCTGTGTGGTCATGGGAACCTCTCCCGAAGCAGGTCCGCCCGGATTTCCTGAAAACCACAATGAGCTCAGCCCACTGGAGTCCAGCACAAGCGGGCTAATGAATGGCCTGCAAACTTGAGCAAAAGGCCCAACGGCACAGGACCGTCACCCCCAGGGGTCCACAACCTCTGTCCTGGCAGGTTCCCATGAGGCAGTCCTGCCAACAAAACCTCTTGCTGCAAATCATTTCATGATGATACAGCCAACCTGATCACTGCTCGCCTCCTGGGAGACAAGCGAGTAGAGGATCCTGTCAGTGAGACGAGCATCTTCTAGGAGGCCAGCCACAGACTAATGAATCCTCTCGTGCTTCAGACACCTCATTCCCCTCGGCAGAGCCCCTGGCGACTAGAGAAGCATCAGGCTGTTGCTCTCAGGGGCAGGCTACAAATCGGACACCCAGAGGTGGCCATTGGCTTCTGGGAGCTGAACCCAGAAAAGGCTTCCGGACGAACCCTCACCTGGGGCACTGAGGAGGAGGCCCCTGGCCACCCTGCCTCCCCAGTGGCTGACGGAGGTAGACAGGCAAACCCCGACTGGGACAGACAGAAACCCAATCTACACTTACATAACAAACAAAGGAATAAAGTTCTGAGGCATGCTACAACACGGATGAACCTTGAAGACATCGTATTGCGATTCCTTCTTCTAGCTCCACGACCCAAAAGGCAAGGTCCTTCTCCATCTTCGAAAATCCTGGGGACATGCTTAATTGGTTTGACCTTACCATGCACGAGCCAACCCATGTGGCGAGAGTGACAGGACAGGGCTGGGCCTGAGCTGCAGCCATGTGGCCAGAGGAACTGAGGAGATAGGGCTTTCTGAGCAGATGAAAACAAAAGATATCTTCTAGGACCCCCAACGTGGTCAGCAGCCTGCCCACCAGCTCTTCATCGCCTTGGGTTATCCATCTCACCTCAAGCCGGCTTTGGTCTGGGTGACCGACAGCAAAAGGCAGAGAGATGTGGTTCTGAAGACGGTGGCTTCCCTCCAGGGCTCTGGCTTCCTCTCCCTCTGATCAGTGAACCTGGGGAAGCCGGAGCCCACATCATGTGAGCAGCCCCTTGGAGAGCCTCCTGGGGAAGGGACTGAGGCCTCCAGCCAACAGCCATGCAGCAGGCCAGCCCGGAGGCAGGTGTGCAGTCCCGGGCGCCAGCCACCGCAGCCGCGCCAGGGACCCTGCAACCAGCTGGGCAGCTGCCTGATTTCCAACCCCGGGGAGCTGTGCAAGATAATAAATATCTCTTGTTTTAACATCAAAGTTTTGGAGTAAATTGTTACATAGCAATGGAAAACTAATACAATCCGCAAAACAAGTGGCTAAATTACAGAATTTGACACACACTGTCCAGAGCTGCGAGTGTTAACACTGCGTGGGAAGGTCACAAGCTTTGCCCTTTTGAGGTGTCTTTTGAACGTCTGCCCCAAATTCCAAACCCGGCAGTCTTCAGGAACATCGAGGAATCCTTTGCTCAAATTCTTTTACAGGTTTTTTTCACCAGTAGAGACGAACTTGTCATCCTTCTAAGAAAACAAAATATGTGATTATGAAATCTTCTTGCACTTTAACTCCAGTTAATGAGCCTTAACTAGTTTATGCAAACATTTCACAAGGTAGCATATTTTATATAAACGACATCCTACTATCCCCCGAGCACACAGCTGTAGACCATGTCAGTCAAAGCTGCGCGGCACTTCAGCAGGACGCGCTCTCGAGTCTACCCGCGGGGTACGCTGTGCAACAGTCTGAGGGCTCGGACGGCCAGGGTCGGTGTGAATCAATTGTGCTCAAAAAACATTTTTTTTGGAGGTTCAGAAGTTTAAGTTTAGCTGTTGTCATGTTTGGGAAGAATGTTTGCTCAGATATTAATAAGAAGTCTAGATTGTAAAACCAACAGGGGTCAAAAAGTAGCTGCCGTCTCCAGACTGCTGAAAAGCCGTTCAAGTGTCACTCCCGCTTCACAAGCAGGGCAGCAGGTGCCCCCCGGCTTGCCCGAGCAAAGGGTGGGGTTCAAGCGCCAGCAGTGGGGGCCCACGTGCTCTCTGCCCACGTCCCCTCCCCACAGCCCGGGCCCGAAGGGCGGCCCCCAGGCGCCAGCCCCGTTCCTGCCGCCGGCCCAGGGAGGCCCGGGACCCCGCGAGCGTCTGGGGCGCCGAGAGGGCCGGGAGGGGAGCAGGCGGGCGTCAGGCGGAGGAAGGCCGAGTCAGACGGTGAAGGAAAGGGCTGGAGGAAAGCGCGGCGGCCCTGGGGGAGAGGCCTCTGCAGCCGGGCCTCAGGGCGGAGGAGGGTCCGGGGGCGGCTCTCCCGTGGCTCCTGCTCTCCGGGCCCTGGGAGATGCTGCTCCTTTCCCACGATTCCCCATAACTCCCGGGTGTGGACGCTGCCCAGGTCACAGGTTGCTTTCACATGCAGTTATTGAGATTTACCCTGTGGGAAACCCAAGGGTGATACCAGCCTCACTGTACAGATAATTATTACCCCCACTTTACTGATGAGAAAATCGAGGCTTGGGAAAGTAACTTGCTCAGAGTCACAAGGCCAAGAGGGACAGGACCCCTGGGCTCTCGCCATCACCTGCTCTGCTTCTGACCAAACGACCAGAGTCAAAGAGGCTCGACAGAAATAATTTTATTTCAAACAAAATTACCAACCAGATTGCATTTTACACTCTTCCCAGGCACTTCCGAATTTGTTGGAGGATTTGAGTCACAGGCCCCTAAGAGGAAGCCAGGCATGGGGGCCTGGGTCACTTCCGATCAGGGTTCTGTTGCACAAGCCTCGACAGCCCCAGCAAACCACTCTGGGAAGCGTGTTAGGGTCATGGGACAAGGGCGGGAGGGCCGAGTGTGCCAGGCCGGACAGCGAGGGGACCCAGCTGCCGCCTCTTAACCAGGCCCAGGCGGAGGGAGCAGGCGGGAAGGGGAGGGGCGGCGAGTTCTACAGTCAGTGGTAGCTGCTCTCCACCAGCCACTCCCCCCCAGAAAAATCCTGCCACTGTTCCCCCTAAACCTTTGCAGTTTCAGGGGCAGTGGGCAGAAAATTTACTTTTGTCATCTATGAAGAATTTTGGCGAAGAGGGCAGGCTCAGAAGGTAGGTCAGACTGGCTTTTCAGAGCTGTGCCCTCGTATCTTGGCTGGGCTCTTAGGTTACAATTCACTTTTCTGAGTCTAATCTCCTATCTGTAAAAGCATTTACTTCATAGAATCATGAATATTAAATAATGTTTGTGAACTGTTTGACAGGGAGCCTAACACTAGTTAGCATTGAGTAATATTCTTTATTGTTATAATTTTTCATTGTGAGGGATTTGGGGAATATTGGTGTATTCGTTAGGGTTCTCTAAGGGAAACAGAATCAACAAGACATATTTGAATAGAAGATTTAATTAAAATGTCTCATCCAACTGTGGGGATGCATGAGTCCAAATTCCGTAGGGCAGGCAGCAATCTGGTAACTCCAATGAACTCCTCAGGAAACGCTTCGCTGGCTAGCAGAAGAAGAAGTGAAGGTCCTCTATCTGTCTCACTTAAAAGTCTTCAATGATTGGATTAAATCTAGCTGATTGCATTCTGTCATTGTGGAAGACATGCCCTTCGTTGATGTCATCAGTCACAGCTGCAGCCAATTGACTGATGATTTGAAAAACCAACCTTCTGGTTTATTAACCATCCACAAATGTCCTTGCAGTAATGGTTAGGAGAGTGCTTGCTTGACCAGACACCGGGGCCCCATCACCTGGCCAAGCTGACACATGAACCTAACCATCACAGTCCACCCCTTATCAATTTGGCAGTTATAAACATCACTTTAAACCATACTTTAAGTAGAGAACAATAACAGACATATTTCGCCTAACAATACTCTGTTGTCCTGCACACAACCAGAAACATACCAAATCTCTCCAGAATAGGCTGCAAGTCCTTGGGTGACATTAACTCTTAAACTAGATTTCCTTTAACTTAAATGCTATGAAATGAATGATACAACTTATGTCATGTAAGGGGATAAGATAGAGAAGAAAACAAAGATATTTGCTTTATGTACAAATACAAACATACACATAACAAAACAAGGAGAAAATATTCATGCCATCATAGTCCTCATTTCTGTAACTGGTCACATCATCGTAGCTCATATTTATCATTACCTTCTTCCACTACCCATTCCATGTTGCCTTTATCCTCAGCAAGCACTTCAGCTGGCCTTGGTTCTTTGCCTGGTGGGGTGACCCAAACCTTCATTCCTGAAGTTTCTTGGCCATTGGTAGTCCTGCCTGGATTGGGCTGTTGTAGTTTTCCATTGACTTTAATCACAGGTCAGGGTAGTGCTAGGAGACGCCCTAGGGGATTTCCTGTATTCCAGGAAAACTCGTCTTTACCTCCATCGTGTAGCTGCTGTGCTATTTCCCCTTGATAGTCAGGATCATCACCCCATCAGTACAGTAATCCCCTTCCTTGTCTATTGATTCAGAGGCATAAGAAGCCCAAAGTGGCCAGGTGGCAGTCTCAACTTCCAGTTCAATGGGATTATTGTTGTGTTTCCAGGTGGAAGCACTCCTCCTTTTGGAACCAAGACTTGTAGACCAGCAGAGCTTAAGTTTGCAGGGACAGGAAGCAAAAATTTTCCTAGTGGATCACTAGGAGTGATAGTGAGTGGTGCCACTCCTGTTTCCACCCCTTGATTCCTGGAACCGTGAATCCTGGCTATGGGAGAAACAGCCCCATAGAGTACACACTGATTCAGAGCATAAACAGCCTCCTGAGAACACTACCCCAACCCTGCAAGGTATTGCCACTTAGTTGGTGCCGTAATTGAGTCTTCAACAGGCCATTCCACTGTTCTATCAACCCAGCTGCCTCTGGATGATGGGGAACATGGTAAGACCAGAGAATTCTATGAGCATGTGCCCACTCCCTCACTTCATTTGCTGTGAAGTGGGTTCCTTGGTCAGAAGCAATGCTGTGTGGAATACCATGATGGTGGATAAGGGATTCTGTGAGTCCATGGATGCTAGTTTTGGCAGAAGCATTGCGTGCAGGGAAGGCAAACCCATATCCAGAGTAGTGTCCATTCCGGTGAGAACAAATCACTGTCCCTTGCATGATGGAAGTGGTCCAGTGTAATCAACCTGCCCCCGGGTAGCAGGCTGATCACCTCGGGGAATGGTGCCTTATCGGGGACTGAGTGTGGGTCTCTGCTGCTGGCAGACTGGGCACTCAGCAGTGGCTGTGGCCAGGTCGGCTTTGGTGAGTGGAAGTCCATGTTGCTGAGCCCATGCATAACCTCCATCCCTACCACCATGACCACTTTGTTCATGAGCCGATTGGGCAATGATAGGAGTTGCTGGGGAAAGATACTGACTGGTATCCACTGAATGGGTCATTTTATCCACTTGGTTATTAAAATCTTCCTCTGCTGAAGTCACCCTCTGGTGAGCACTCACACGGGACACAAATATCTTCATGTTTTTTGCCTACTCGTAAAGGTCTATCCAAATACCTCTTCCCAGACTTCTTTGTCTCCAGTTTCCCAACCATGTTCCTTCTAAGTACCCGACCATCCAGCCAAACCATTAGCAACAGCCCAGGAATCAGTATACAGACACACCTCTGGCCAGTTCTCCTTCCAAGCAAAGTGAACAACCAGGTGCACTGCTCAAAGTGCTGCCCACTGGGAGGATTTCCCCTCACCACTGTCCTTCATGGACATCCCAGAAAGGGGCTGCAGTGCTGCAGCTGTCCACTTTTGGGTGGTACCTGCATATCATGCAGAAGCATCTGAAAACCAGGCCCATTTTCTCTTCCTCAGTCAACTGAGGAACTCCCCAAGATGCCATGGCTATGGACTATGAAAGAGAAGGTAATGTGGCAAGAGTGGGGGCCATGGGCATTGGGGCCACTTCCTCATGTAACTTATTGTGCCTTCAGGGCCTGCTCTAGTTCTATCTCGTATATAGCATTTCCATTTTATGATGGAGTGCTGCTGTGCACGCCCAACTTTATGGCTTGGTGGGTCAGACAACACCCAGCTCATGATAGGTAACTCAGGTCTCATGGTAACTTGGTGGCCCATGGTTAAGCATTCTGTCTCTACTAAGGCCCAACAGCAGGCCAAAAGTTGTTTCTCAAATGGAAAGTAGTTATATGCAGAGGGTGGTAAGGCTTTACTCCAAAATCCTAAGGGCATGCATTGTGATTTTCCTATAGGAGCCTGTCAAAGGCTCCAAACAGCATCTCTATTTGCCACTGACACTTCCAGCACCATTGGGTCAGTTGGATCATATGGTCCAAGTGGCAGAGCAGCTTGCACAGCAGCCTGGACCTGTTGCAGAGCCTCATCTTGTTCCAGTCCCCACTCAAAACTAGAAGCTTTTCTAGTCACTCGGTAAATGGGCCGGAGTAGCACACCCAAATGAGGAATATGTTGTCTCCAAAATCCAAAGAGGCCAACTAAGCATTGTGCCTCTTTTTTGGTCACAGTGGGGCCAGATACAACAGCTTACCCTTCACCTTAGAAGGGATATCTTGACATTCCCCACACCGCTGGACACCTAGAAATTTTACTGAGGTGGAAGGCCCCTGACACGCCAATACCTTACAAAAATCTAGAGTAGTTGCTACTTCTGCTCACTAGGTCCAATCAACATGACATCATCAATATAATGGACTAGTGTGATGTCTCGTGGGAGGGAGAAATGATCAAGATCCCTGTGGACAATGTTATGACATAGGGCTAGAGAGTTGATATACCCCTGAGGTAGCACAGTGAATGTAAACTGCTGGCCTTGCCAGCTGAATGCAAACTGTTTCTGGTGGTCCTTACTAACAGCTATTGAGAAAAAAGCATTTGCCAACTCAATAGCTGCGGGACACTGTTATCGAGTTCCGACTTGGCGGGCCTGGGCCAGGGGAACTGATCAGCCCCTAGGAAAGGTAGTGGGGCACGGGTGGTAGCGCCCTCCACGGCCCCCCGGGCCTGAGAAAGTGGAGCCGAATGCAGGCCCCATTTCCTCACCCCAAAGTACAACCGTTGGGGAGGGCTTGCCGGAGAAAACCCCCCCCCCGTGCCTTACCCGCACCCTCCACCCTCTTCGTTACCGGAGCAACTCCCGCCCCTTTTCAATCAACCTCCGCGCCCTCTCAGAACCAATCCAAGCCTTTAACCCCTACAGCTACCCCGCCCTCTAAACCGCCCGATATAAGCTTGTACTCTCCCCTAATAAACTCTCTTGGCTTCTTCACCCTCAAAGAAACGTGTCCCGCCTGTTCCTTCTCGCCGCCCTCCACACCTTGCACGCCACCGCCGGGGACCGGGCCCAGTCCCCCGCCTCGCCCTCGCCTCCGGGAAAGAGCCCCCGCCGCCGGTACCCTCCGAGCAATCCCGAGAGCCTAGGATTTAGCAACCGGCCGCCACCCCCCCCCAGACGAGTCAACTGCGACCGCAAATAGCTGCATACCAGCTACCAAGGGATGTGCTGATATGCTCAAGCTATGATACCACATCTGGAACAGCAGCTGCAATTGGAGTGACCACCTGGTTAAGTATACAATAATCCACTGTCATCCTCCAAGACCCATCTGTTTTCTGCACAGGCCAAATAGGAGAATTGAATGGGGATGTGGTGGTAATCACCACCCCCGCATCCTTCAAGTCCTTAAGAGTGCCATTAATCTCTGCAATTCCTCTAGGAATCTGGTATTGCTTCTGGTTCACTATTTTGCTAGGCAGGGGCAGTTCTAGTGGCTTCCACTTGGCCATTCCCACCATAATAGCCCTCACTCCACGAGTCAGGGAACCAATGTGAAGATTCCGCCAGTTGCTGAGTATGTCTATTCCCATTATGCATTCCGGAACTGGGGAAATAACCACAGAATGGGCCCAGCAACCCATAGGACCCACTGTGAGATGGACCTGAGCTAAAACTCCATTGATCATCTGACCTCCATAAGTCCCAACTCTGGTGGACCAGGGTGACGTTTTGGGTCTCCTGGAATTAATGTCACTTCTGAATCAGTGTCTAACAATCCCCAAAATATCTGATCATTTCCTTTTCCCCAATGCAGTTACCCTGGCAATAGGTCATAGGTCCCTCTGGGGAAGGGTGGAAGATTTACAGTGTAAATTTTTGGCAGTGTAACAGGGCCCTTCCCCAAGGGTACCTGGCCTTCCCTTCATTCAAGGGACTCTGGATCTGTAAACTGCCTCAAGTCTGGGAATTGATTAAGTGGCCGTGACCCTCTGTTTTTGTAATTCAAGGTAGACTTTTCTTCACTTGACCTACAATTCTTCTGATTATACAGCTCAACCAAGAATTTAGTAGACAGCCCATCTATTTTACTACTAGATACTCCATGATCTACTAGGCAAAGCCATAAGTCTCTGTGAGTCAGATTATTTTGACTGCTGCCTTGAACATGTTTTCCATTATGGTAGCTACGCCCACCTTGTCTTTGATGATTAACTGCAGCCATTTGGCTTCTGCTGACTTGGGACCCAATTATTCCCATTGTGTTTAAGGATTCCAGCTCAGTGACAGCAGTTCCTACAGTAATATCTGACCTACAGAGCTCTTCAGGGATGACAGTGCTAGTCTCACAAATTTATTCCTCACAGTCTTGGTAAAAGGTGTGTCCTCTGGACATTCCAGGGGTGTGTGAGCAGGTCTTCCATAATAAATCCACTCTAATATTCCACTCTCTCTAAGCCTTTGGATCCCTTCCTCTACATTATACCTGGGCAGTTCTGGCATTTTGACCTCCGGTAATGCCGGCCACCTTTTGATCCATGTTTCAGCCAACCACCCAAACAAATTGTTAATACGCTTTCTAACCCCTGGAGTTACAACATTGACTGCAGAATCTCTGCTTAGTGGGTCCATATCAATAAATTCAGCCTGATCAAACTGTATACTCCTTCTGCCATTATCCCACACCCTGATTTCTGTCTGTATAAATTGGAAAACTCATACAGTTCTTTTGGAGTATAGCATAATTCCTGAAGGGTCACAATTTGTACCTCACCCTTCGGGGTCTGTTTGGATTTTAGTCTAGTCTTGAAGCAAAGACTGGGGGTGGGGGTGGGGGGGGTGGGTCATGAAAAGAATTAGAAGTATCCTTCAAACCACTTACTTCAGGACATTCCGTGGCAGTTTCTTCTTGTGAAACAGGATTAATCTCTCCACAGAAGTGAGGGCTGCTTCCTCAGGAGAGGTGACTACAAGTTTAGCAGGCACTGAAGGGTTCATCTCTTTAGCTGGAGGTTGGATGGCAGGCTCCTCAGGGCAGACTGGAGGTTGGGAAGCTGTTTCCTCAAAGCAGACTGGAGACTGGGTATCTGTCTCCTCAGGGAAGACTGGAAGTGCGAGGGCTGTTTCCTCAGGACAGACCACTACAGGTAATATCTAACAAAGACGCAGCAGAATCCAGGGTTCCAGTGTCCTCACTGCCATTATTATCAATCCATATGTCCACATCCCAGGTTTCAGGATCCCATTCTTTTCCAATCAATGCCTTTACTTTAGCAGACACCCTGCAAGGTTATTTTTGTTTACGTTGTAAATCGGCTAGTCGCACAATGAGACTCGGGCTGGTTCTCAGAAATCTCAAGTCTTCGGCCACAGGAAATAAGATTTTCTTTCAGGGCACACATAGAAACCTTTACATCTGTCATACAGCACTTAAGTTTCAAATTTGAAGCCTTGAGTTAGTCCCTTTCTCTTTTAACTTTATCCAGCGAATCCAAGAGCAACCAGCCATCATCATTATACCTCTTAACTCTGCAAAACTCTGTAAAGGTGTCAAAAACACTGTCACCCAGATCCTTGCTTCTTACTAGAGTATGATTGGGAGAATCAAACAGTGATATTTTGCATATCTCCATTGCCAACTCACGCCATGGGCTGTCAGTGCCATCTTGATTATTGGAAATGGAGTCATTAGTGCCTTTGAATCTAATCAGAGTAGAAAACCAATTGTAAAAGCCCATTTTAAGATTCTGTTTCTCAAGAACCACTCCTGGTACCAAGTTGTATTAGTTAGGGTTCTCTAGGGAAACAGAATCAACAAGAAATATCTAAATAAAAGATTTAATTGAAGTGTCTCATGCAACTGTGGGGATGCACGAGTCCAAATTCTGTAGGGTAGGCAGCAAACTGGCAACTCTGATGAAGGTGTTTGATGGACTCCTCAGGCAGTGAACTGGCAACTCTGATGAACTCCTTAAGAAACGCTTCGCTGGCTAGCCAAAGAAGTAGTGAAGGTCCTCTGTCTGTCTCACTTAAAAGTCTTCAACTGATTGGATTAAATCCAGCTGATTGAATTCTCTCATTTTTGGAAGACACACCTGGCGTTGAGGTCATCAGTCACAGGTGCGGCCCACTGACTGATGATTTAATAAACCAGCCTTCTGGTTTATTAACCAGCCACAAATGTCCCTTCAGTAACAGTTAGGCCAGTGCTTCCTTGACCAGACAGCTGTGTACCATCACCTGGCCAAGTTGACATATGAATCTAACCATCAAAATAGACAACCACGGAAACAAGCATGTCACCATAATCTTAACCTTTGTCATCTATCTGTTTTTTCTGTTGAACAAGCTTTTCAGTCCTAAGTAATCAGCAGTCAAGGAGCTAAGCAATGACCACAGGTGTCAAGTGTGTCCAAAGGTAGAAGTGGAATTAGAACTAAGGGAGAAAGGGGAAAGGTTAGGGAACAAGAGGCCCCCTGAAAGGGAAGGCAGGGGGCGGGAACTCCCCCAGGTTCTCTCCTGCTGCCTTTGCCCAACTTGCCCTTTAAAAACATCCAGAAGTGACCCTGCTTGGGCCCAGGCCAAGCACAAGAGATGAGGTAACCAAATGGCAGTCTTCCCCCTTGTCTCTGACAGAGTGCAGACGTGGGGGTCTCCTGGGGCATCCTGCCTGGGCACAGTGGGCGATCACCACGCTGGAAATGATCTCCAGCACTGAGGCCACTGACCATCTTCAGATAGGAGAAAATACTGGTCCCAGAAGATGGTTATCTACTCCAGAATTGCAGCCCTGCAGGACGAATATTCCAGGCTCACTCCGGAGCCCTGAAGTGCTGCCTCACTTTCCTTTCAAGGCGGTCCTCCTCAATCTAAATCCACAGCTCGAGTTCGTGTGTTTGCTCCCTGCCCAGGTGTAACGCCTGTGGCCCTCCTGTGTCAACCTTCCGGGTACTCGAGCACGCGCCGGGCAGCTCTCGCCATTAGCCAGCTTTCTGGCCCTAGCAGGGTTCAAGGAGCAACCCCCTTCTGAGGTCAGTGCGCAGACCCACTCAGACGAAGGTGCAAACAGCGCTGCTGCGGATTTTCCCTTGGTTATTCCCGCCCCGCCGGGCGCACACCCAGCGCATGCACAGACAGAGTGCACACAGCACACCCACAGCGCACCCATACAGCGTGCGCACGCACAGCGCACACAAACAGCGCGCACACAATGCACACCCACACAGAGCACACACACGCAGCGCATCCACACAGTGCACCCACACAACACACGCACACTGCGCGCGCGCCCTTGGTGAGCCTCAATTCGCTCCTCTGCCGCGGCCGCCCTCAGCCCCTCGGGGGCGCAGGACGCGGGGGCCAGAGCCGCGCTCCCCACGGAGGCCGACTCCGGGCGCAGACGCCTGTCCAAGTGGTTGATGCGTCCGCCGGGCCGGGCGGCGGCCTGGGCGCCCGGCGCGTGGTGGGACCTCAGGAAACGGCGAGGGAACCCGAATCCGACCTGGGGGCGCCAAACCACCGCCATCGCGTGACGTCAAGATCCGGCCCCGAGCGCGGGGATCCCGCTCGGGAAGCCCGGACCGCGCAGGCGCCTAGGGATCCCGACCGCGCAGGCGCTTAGAGGATCGCACCGCGCAGGCGCCGCTCCCGGGCCAATATGGCGACTGTGCTGATGCTGCTGCGCGTCCTCCGCCAGGGCCCGGGTCCAGGCCCGGGCTTCGGGCGGCTGCGGGGCCCCAACCCGGGCTGGAGGCCAGGCCTCTCCGCCGGGGCCGGGAGGAGGCGGCCCTACTGCTCCCAGAGGCCTCCGGTGGGTCCCGCCGGGCCTGGAGGCCGGGCCCCGCAGGTGAGCCCCGCGGCCGGCCCGTCCCGCCGACGTCCTTGAAGGTCGCCGCGCGCCCGCCGCCCCCCGCGCCCCGCCGAGCGTTCCCGCGTGGTCTCGGCGGCGCCTACCCCCTGGCCTCCAGGCGGGGCCCCCGGGCGTGGGAGCCGCTCGGCTCTGGGGTTGCGAAAGCGAGGGACCCGCGGCTTCCGCGGGGCTTGGGCGTCGGTTTCTGAAGCCGCTCAGCTCATGGCGGGCTGCTCCGGTGTGGAGGTGCGGGCACGCGCGGGGGCCGCGGCTGACCCGGCAAGGGCAGGCTTGCGGCTACACAGCGCTCACCCTGGGGGTTCCACCCTCCATACTGTGTGTCTGTGGCCTTTTTGCCTTTCTTCCTGTCGCTTAAAAATGGAATCCAGCTAGAGCTTTATCAGTTTCCAGCAGAGAATTGTTTTACATCTGAATCGTATAGATCAGATGCCAATGTCTTCGGAATACTAGTTTGCTTTTGCTCCGAGTGAGCTGTCAGAAAGTTTTTTGTATGGAGCAGAGTGTCGTGTAGTTGCGTTTTGTTTTTGTCCTGTGGCCTGAGGCGTTGCGTGCTTTCAGTTAGGATATGGAGCACGCTCCACTTGAGCAAGTTGTTGCTTTTCTTTAAGGCAGCAACAGAGCAGATGTGAGTTAAGGGAAAAAAAAATTCCCCAAATGAAGGCAATGATAGTATAGAGATAGAAAAGGTTACATTGGATATTGACCTTCCTAAGAATGTACGACGTGCTCGAACAGGAAAACACTCACATTGGAAAGAGTATCAGGGATCATAGACTGGTAAAGTTGACGTATGTGGGGATCCCCTGGCAGGAATCGTTCTTCTGAGGTGTCAGCCAAGGGGCTGGCAAGTACCTGCGACGTCGGAGAGCCCTTGGCTCCATGCATCCCTTTGCGAGAGAGTGTTAGCCTCGGGTCACAGAGCTGCAGCCAGTGCACTGTGTCCTCAGTTGAGTTTGATTTCCCTTGCTTTTGATCTTCTGATTTTTATCTTCTAACTTTGAAATAATGCTCAGATTACTGCTTTATTTCATTTGGGTCTTTTAGAGCATAGTGAACATGCATAATTATCGGGGCAGTTTTTTAAAGAGTGCGGTCAGGAGCTAACCTGCCTTGCCTGGTGCATTGTGTTGTTGGCATGAGCTTTGGTTTTGTTCTTTTTTTTCAGAGCTCACAGTTGTGGCTGCCATCCCCGGCCTTTCAAGTGATCAGCGGGTCATTACTGAAACAACATCTAATTCAGAAGCCAGTCAATCTCTGGAAAATTTTAGGTGTGTGTCTATACTGACAGAAATGACAGGGCAGAGATTTTCTTTATCTGACAAGCAGCGCCTTTGGACTTCTGGGCATTTATGAATAAATTAGGATAAGACGGGAGAACTAAATCACCCATTTGGCCTCTTTTCGTTGTGAGTAGGTGAGATTCACAGACTTTGCTTGCTCCAAAATGAAGTTTACAAAAAGGGAGTTTGTGTTAAGATCTGACCAGGTCAATTTTGCTCATTTTTTTTTGAGTTGTCCGTTTTTTACTTTTTGAATTCTGGTGGTGTATAGCTGTAATTGGACTCCTTCAAAAAGGTTCTTCATGTTATCTGTCTAGTTTCAAAAACCTTCAGAAAAGATCTACGTAGGTAGAAGAGTGTTTTATATCTAAATGATAATAACTGAAATAACTACAGGTAATTTATTCTTAGGATAGAATTGTACCATTTAGTGAGATCCTCATATCCTGCTGTCTTGAGCTCAGGCTGAACAACCTTAGGGCTGACACAGGGTGATTTCGACTCCCTTTATCCAATTGTATCAGGGAAAAGTAAAATATTCTGGCTCCTAATTTAAACAGCCCATATATGATAGGGAATAGTGCTGAGTCTGCTGTTTGCCTTGTGAGTTGGTAGCTTGCATTTCTGCCATTAAGAATTTTTCTCTTAAATGGACTCATGACCAGCTGCGCCAAGATGGACGCACAGGTGAAGTGCACGCTTCAGCCTCTGAAATAGCCTGATACCCTGTTAAAGTGGCAGGGCGGCTTTGGTTCCCTGTAATTCTGTTAGTGTCTGTGTAAAGAGAGTTAGTCCAGTAATTGCTGTCACCGCCCCCCCCCTTTTTTTAAACAGTCTGATTTGTTCAGACCTCGGACAAAACAAAGCTTTTTATGTGAAGTATATTGTGTTCGTCTGTTCGGTGATAGTGGCAGCTGGCTTGCTGCTTTTGCTGCATATGCCAAAGCCACTGGGATTGTTCATTTGTTTAAATGCATTGAAAGTAAATTTATATACTGGAGGGATTGGTCTCCAACAAACCCATGACATTTTCTCAGATTTATGTTCATAGGTAATGTTTGTTGCCTCATAGTGGCTAATTTAAATAGCAAAGCTATTAAGCCTCGTTAATTGAAATTGTTTATTGTTCTATAATTGGTAAATATCCTAGTAAGAATGATAGAAGGAAATGCTTTACTATCTTAAACACAGAGATGTTATTGGCAAGGTTTTCCAGATGGTTTCTGTTTCAGTTTGGTCATTTGAGGGTACACTGTTCTCCACAGTGTCTCCTGCACAGCTGCAAATCTTGACTGTCAAATTCTTTCCTATTCCTTGTAGGTGTTACTTACTATTTTAACACCTCAAGGATGAAACAGAAGAACAAGGACAGTGATAAATCCAAGGGGAAGACTCCTGAAGACGATGAAGGTATATTTATCTGATATTCTTAAACAGGAGCCATCTCAGGTTGTCTTCCTGAGTGGATCCTAGGCTCAGCAGAGGAAACCAGGGCCTCGGGCTTCCTGACAAGCCTGCCCCGTTTCTGTCTTGGATACGCTTGCTGGGTCCTTTGTGTTACCCTTGAGGAGATGCTTCCTTCAGCATCTGTATCCCCTTGTCGCATCCTGAAGACAAGCTGGCTTTGCCTGCACATGGGCAGGAAGGGGCCAGAACTGACCTGATAGTGTGAGGGGAGAGGAAAATATAACCGAAGTCTCTAAGACAACACAATAATGATGGAAACCGCTAAACCTTGTGCGCGATGGATGCGGCACTGCTCAGTGATGGCCGTGCGTCTCTCACCTCGTGCTCGTGCTCCAGACAGCCCTGTAAATAGTCCCTTTTACACATGAGGATGGTGAGTTTATTAGGAGACTGGTGTTTGAGTAGGAATTGAATCAGATCTCGAGAACACGGAATCCCTGCTCTGGGCTGGGTCTCTCAAGGAGCTCCCTCATATGTAGGGGCTGGTTTTGCCGGGGACAGGTGACCTAGGAGGGAGCAGAGCAGGGCCCTGAGGAGCCCTGAGGGCCCTGGAGGAGGGCGTTGTGCTCCGCGAGGCGGCCTCTGTGAGCCGCAGCCCTGCGCCCGAGGTGCCCAGAGGGTGAGGCAGCTGCACAGGTGCCCTGCTACCGCCTCAGCCCACCTGACGCCCCCGCTCTCCAGTTCTCATCTTTCTCCGAGAACTTGGCAGCTACCTGAGGAGGAGAAGGCTTCTGACTGAGTTTCTGGTAACTGTTAAGAGCACTTTTCTGTCCCTGTCACAGTTCAGGAAGATTATGAGGACGTAGGAATGAGGGCTTTGTACGCATTGCTTCCAACATGAACGTGGAGAGCCAGCCCCCAAGTCCAGCGGTTGTGGGAATGAGGGCTTGGCTACTTGATTCTGGACGAGCTGCTGCATTTTTCTGAAGCTTACATTACTCAGAGGTGATGCCTGTGCACTTTGAGGCTGCAAGGAGCTGTTATTCACCATCCTCAAGCTCCTTAGGGACAGGGCCTGGCTTCTGGAAACGACTCATGACCACAGGGTGGATTCAGTTTGGGCATTTCTGGTCTCTGGCTCAACTGACTAACCAGAACCTCAGGCCACTGACGAGCTCACGAACCCTTCACTAGGCCTTCTAAAGGCTTCTGCGTCTTCGTGCATCGTAGCTTTGGATGATTTCAGAAGAACTTTCTCCAGCATTCTTACATGTCTTACTGCATGTGCTTCGGTAATTTGTATTTTTCTTTATTTTCCCTACAGTTTCAATGGATTTGGCATCACTGTAGCTCACACAGTTATTTAAAAGTTCACATTTTTCACTGCCTAAAGAGATCCAGGTCAAGAATCCCGTTCTCATTTTCTTAGTAGTGTTTCCTAAGAGGCATTAAAATAAAACTCCAAATTCAGCTGTCAAGATGAGTGCTTCACATTAGGAAAAAGTTGTAACCTATCGCTGAGATCAGAGTTTTCACTTAAAGCCAAGTTTTTGAATGTGTGTATCTTCATGTTCCATGTCCATGTCATATAGCTGTCAAGTATGCCATTCATTTTAGAAATATTCTGAATCAGAGGGAGTAGAGGAATGGGATAAGAGCTTAATTCATTAGAAAATATACAGAATTTTAAAAAACAAATTTTGGGAGGCTCATTTTAGCAGATTTTAAAATTGTTTTCTCCCAACAAATGAATGTGCTGGTCCAGTAGTGGGGAGGGTGGTTAGCAGAGGAGCAGAACAACCAGCAGCTGACCCTCGTGCACTCGAGAACTGCTGTGTTGTCAGGGCAGCAGAAAGGATGGGCTGTGATAAATGGTTTGGAACCCTTGCTCAGTTACTTGGAAAAAGATGAAATGAGATTCTTACCGTATTCCAAATACCAAAGTGAATTCCAAATGGATTGAATCACTAGACGTAAAAAGCAAAACTGTAAAATATTTAGAAGGAAATGTGGGGTAATAGATGTTATCCTGAGCTAGGAAAGGCCTTTCTGGTTCTAAGCAGGGAAGAGGTCCTAGGAGGAAGCGCCCGACGGGGCCGCGCTGTGTGTGAATCCTGCCTTGTCCTGGCTGGTCCCGTTCCTGGAGGGGAAGGCCCCAGTGCCGCCTCGTTTCTGCTCTCGGCGTGTGGTAGACACTCACAAGGGTGGTTCTTGAGTAGAACTCGGCCCCAGACCTTACCTAGCAGGTGCCATGATGCAGGAGGCGCACGGCCCCGTCACGCACTGCCTGTGCTGTCCTGCAGCTGCGTGCTTCTGGGGGAGGGCAGAGGATGGTGTCCGCAGCCCCCTGCCTTCCTTTTCTTGTCTTCTGGTGACTATTCTGGGCTAAATTGTAGCTGGCTTTGAGAAAATAGATGAAACTCATGTATTAAATTAGAGTTAGAGGAGAGTTATTTACTCAGCCAGTGGGTATTTTTTGTGTGTGTGTGAGAACTAATCCTAGTGTCACCCCTGTCCCTTTGCCTGGGTTCTTCATACCGGGAGCTGGTTTGCACGTAAGCAATCAAGGCTGCAGGCCTCACAAGATGAGCCAGCTCCGTGTCCGCCCGCAACTCTGGCCTCCGACAGGCCTCACATGGAGCGTTGCTGGGCTCCACTGCTGCCCTCCATGTGAGGGAGCTTCTGCCTCTTCATGGGGGAGCTGGTGCTGAAGGTCGCTTAGAAATGGTCCACAGCTTCCAGCTGCACAGAACAGTGGCAGGCAGAGATGCTCCAAGCAGCAGTTGCTTGGAATAATACTCGGTGCCCGAAAGAACAAATTCTTGATATGTGCAACAGCTTGGATGGATCTCCAAGGGATTATGCTCACTGGACAAAACCAATCCCTCATGATTTCATACTGGATGGATCTCATTTATATAAGATTCTTGAAATGACAAAGTTTCAGAAATGCGGCACAGCTGCTGGGTACTGGGGGTGGGGGACGGCACAAGGGACCCTTGTCTCAGGAGCCACCTGAGAGCACGTGGGCCTGGCACTTGGAGGTCCTGGCTGGGGTCTTGTCCTGTAGTTTTGGAAGTGGCAGCCACAGGGGCTGATCGTTTCTCATAATTGCCTCTGAGTCTATGGTTACCTCAAATTAAAAGTGTAATTTAAAAGAAGCACTTGCTGGAATCTTCAGACAGCCTTTGTGTGCAGGAACCCCTTGTCCCTTGGGAGGCGGAGTTCTCTTCGCTGCAGGACTTGCCTCGACAGCAGCGAGCAGGAAGTAGCCACTCGCGTCACTGCCTCATGCGCTCCTCGTGGGCTTTCGTTGTGGTGCTTGCATTTGGGGTAATGGAGTTGATTGCCTTAGGCTGGATATCTGAAATGGAGAAGTTGTTTTCTTGAAATTCAGTAGCATCAGTAATTTGTATTTAGGTGACTTCTGCTTGAGGTGACCTACTACTATTGGTGTTTTTTTTCCTGAAGAAGAATTTTGGCAACAAAAACTCCCAGCCTTTCTGCAGGAGGCTGCCGTGCATGCTGCCTGAAATTGCTTAGCGCCTGGGACGGGGTTTTACCCAGGACTCAGGCAGTAGAAACCTAAGTTGTAACCTCAGCACTCTTTGGGCTTGTGGTTTATTTAGGGAGCCTAACTAAACTATCAGAAATATGCGGGAGGAAAAAAAAACACCTGGAATATTCCCTCCACAATTGTGAATGAATGCACCACCAAGTGATGGGCCAGGGCTGTCCGCGGCTGCCCGGCTCCCGAGGGCTTGGAGGAATTGCTCGGGGAACTTGCCCCTGAAAGAAACTCAGGACTTGATGGGAAGGACGGAGAGAGAGTTCCAGGGAGGCGAAATGCTTTTTATCATGTTAGAGTGTTTAAGTGTCATTTTATATTTCGAATCTTGGGGTCAGATTTTGTTTCATTTCCCAGACCTCAAAATCTTACCTTGTTTGCCAGTTCTTTGTCGTATTAGCCATCTCCTTCCTACTGTTTTCACTTTATCTTTCTAGTACTGATCCTCATAATTTCCTATCTAGTCATTGCTACAGACATGTATATATTTTTTTAAGGTTGGTTTCCTTAGGTTAACATTTCAGAAGTGAGATTAAGGGGCTGGAGAAGTGAACTGCTTCCCATGGCCCTTGGCACATCTCACTGAGGGGCTTTAGAAGGGGCTGTGCTGGATGTTGGGGTCGTGGGGGCCTGGCCCACCTCATCACTGGCTTGCTGTGCTTTGCTCCTGCCTGAGGAGGGCCCAGAGGCTAGGGCAGGATCTGGGGGAAATCTCAGGTTTCTGTGGATGATCATGGAAGCTTCTGGAAAGTGACTGCTCTGAGTTAGGACTTCATGGTTTCTAATCCCCTAAGGAGCAGAACACCACATGCTGCCATGTACAGGCTGGGTCTTCGCGTGGCTTTCCTTTCCTCTCCTGGCGGCCCCTCCCTGTAACAGCGTCCGCAGGAAGGGCCTGGGTGCAGTGGTGAGAAGCTTGGCTGGGGTGTATCTGAGAGACGCCGGAGTGTGAGAAGAAAGCAGAAGAGGTGTGGATTGAAGCCCCAATCCAAGCTATTTTTTTTTTTTTTTTTTTTTTTGAGAAATTATTACTAAAAGTGTACAAAGCTAACTTCTCTTAAACCAAGCCACGTCTTTTAAAAGCCTAGACTGCTTCATATGCCAAAAACAGACCCTTGCAAATCCTAGAGTTGGTTCACATCCTTTTTGTACAGGGAGTATTGTAGGTAGAGTAGGAAGAGTGACAGTGCTGTAGTGTAGTCTGGGGTGTACATTTGGAAATATTTTAATTGCCTTGGATACTACAGAAAGCTCAGCAGAGCCGCCCAGCCAGGGACATGGGATTTCAGAGTTAGGGTGTCTTAGATGAATCACCATTGGTGTCGGAAATTAGATCCTTGATCCCATAAAGCTTCTGAAAGAGTGGTGTCCATCCTGATTGCTGAGCACCCCCTCGCAGAGTGGCCACTGGGAAGTATTTCTTCAGCGTGCATGTGTGTGCCGAGTTTGCTAACATTCTTAGTTAGAAAAGAAGATTACGAATTATGTGAAATAGAGAAAGTTTTAGTTTGCTGGGCTTCTCAAAGCAGGTGGCATGAAATGGGTGGGCTTACACAAGGTCAGTTTATCAGCTCACAGTGTGGGGCCGAGGACACGTCCAGATCGAGGCCCAGTCGGGATCCTTCCTCCCAAAGCGCCTCGTGGCAGGCACGGGGCACCGTCTGCCGTGCTCGCCCTGCTCCTCTGCGGTTTGTTGATTTCAGCATCTTGTTTCCTTGGCTTTCTCACTTTGTCTTGCTTCCCCGTATAAAGGGCTCCAGTAATAGGCTTTAAACCCATCCTGAATGAGGTGGGTCCCACCTTAACTGAAGTAGCATCATCAGAAGGTCCTACTTACAGTGGCTTCACGCCTGTATGCATGGACTAGATTTAAGAACATGTTTTTCTGGGGTACATACAATGTCAAACCACCATAGCCCACCAGTTTCTAAATAGTTAGCTACTTTTCTGACAGCATAAATTCGCTTCCTTTATTTAGTTATCTTTTGTGAATTTGCACTTTAAATATTATTATATAAAATGCTTATTACAATGATATGTAATGTCTAACTTATGCCTCCATATTTTCAAAACCATCCTTGTGCCAGCCCTTGCCTGTTGGTTTTGTCTGTGTTTCTAAGCTTGTGTGCGGTGCACCCAGCCAGGGCTGCACTCGTTGGCCCGCCTCGCTGGGGTGGGCCGGGCGTGCGCCTTTTGCCCTGCTCCACTCGGGATGCTGACCGTGCGGGGGTCCAGCTCAGTGGGAGCAGGGAGGCTCAGTGGCCTCCCAGTGTTGCACCTCAGCTCCCGTGTGCATCTCATCGGGGTCCTCTTGCTGTGTGCATGGGGTTGAGGGGCAGACGCTCCCTCCTAGGGGCGCGTGCTGAGCTGAAGGAGTGCCAGGTGCTGGCTGCGATGCTTAGCTTGTGGTGGGGGCTCTGAGCATGGACATGGGTCTGGGCACGTCTCGGCAGAACTGGAGGAGACCATCCACACGTTTCTCAGAAGGCGTTGTGGACTCCAGGGCATTTGGGACATCTGGCACCTGGTGAAATCGACACCATGGAGAATGCCCCACTGAGGAGGTTCAGCTGGCTCAGGCTTGGCAGGGCGGCCACGCTGCCTTCCTCCCCAGCTGTGTGGCCCTGGCAGCTGCCGCCTTCCTCACGTGAGCTGGAGGTGATGCCTGTCCTGCCCTGGGATGCTGGTGAGGCCTGGATGACATGCTGGCATCCATGCCTGGCCGCAGAGCACCATGTCGATAAAGTGCATTGCCTGCTGCTCCTCCCCAGAGGGTCTTCTGGTGAGTGAATTTGGAGGAAAACCCATGCCTCGCCTGTGGTGGGTGACTTTTTGGAGCCACCCAGGCTGCGAGAACCTGTTCTGCTTCGTGCCCTCAGCCGAGGGATGCGCCCACCTCCCCTTGCTGCTGCTGCTGCCCCTGCTCTGCATCGCCCACTGCCAGGCCTTCCTCTGGTCACGGCCTCCACGTCCCCTCCACCCTCCTGTGCTCAGCCGTAAGTGCACGCTGCGTCGGGCTGCTCAGTCCCTCTTCCTCCTGCAGAGGTTTCTGCAAATGTCTCAGAGCAGGACGAGGCGTGTCTCTTCCCCGCCTCTAAGAAGTCAGCATGTCAGCATGGCGCCGTCTGCACCCTGAGCAGGCCGTTAGCAATGCCTGAGTGGAGTCGGGGGGTTTACCTGGTGGTTCTGATAAGAATTGGTCTCAGGGAAAATTCTCCAATTAAATGGGCCCCCGTATGCCTCTGCAGAGAACCATATATCTTGTTGTCATGAATAAAAGACACATTTGTTGTTAAATCCTATTCTGATAAATAAAAAGTTCAAGACGGTTGAGTAGGGAGGGGAAGGCACATGGAGTCGTCAGAGGGATTGGGAGGTTTTATTTGATTCAGGTGGGGCACAGAGGGATATGTTTTATTATTAGCTTACCCATGGGGCTATAAGTATTGTCTTGATATTTAGTACTTAATCAGATTTCAAGTTGCTGTACTTGTAGCTTTTGTGAGCATGTCCTTTACAATTAAAGAGGCAACACAGCTACAACCCGTGGCTTTTAAAAAGGTTTCGCGTCACCTGAGCGGGTGGGGCCCTCCCTTCTGTCCGAGGTGTTGCGGTACGGGGAGCTCTGCTGGGGCCGTGCGTGGCGGGCAGGGGTCGGGCTGCCCGGGCAGGGCCCTCACCCCTGCCTGGCCCTGCAGAGGAGAGGCGGCGCAAGGAGAGGGAGGACCAGATGTACCGTGAGCGGCTGCGCACCCTGCTGCTCGTCGCCGTCATCATGAGCCTCCTGAATGCGCTTGGCAGCAGCGGCGGCAGCATCTCCTGGAGCGACTTCGTCAACGAGATGCTGGCCAAAGGCGAGGTGCAGCGCGTCCAGGTGGTGCCTGAGAGCGACCTGGTGGAGGTCTACCTGCATCCTGGAGCTGTGGTGTTCGGGCGGCCGGTGAGTGAGGGGCCCCAGGAAATCCCCTCCCCCATTCATGCGTGCTCAGGTTTTAGGTTTTCTTAAAACTGGGTCTGAGTATTTTTAGATTTAGAGTGGGGTTTCCAGGAAGGTTTGTGAGTCGTGGGGAGCTTGGAGCCCGAGAGGCACAGTTGTCAGCAGTGTTCTGGGGATGTGCTGCCAAGGGCCACAGCTACGGAGGAGGCTGCATATGGAGGGAGGGTGGAGAGCCGGCCAGCCTGGGGGTGCTGTGGTTCGAGGGGACAAGGAACCCCCCAGGGGAGAGTCTCGTAAGTGGCCCTGGAGCTGGATGGAGACAGGCCAGGGTGGAGAAGTGGAGGTGGCAGCTGAAGGAGGACCCTGGAGGTCTGGCCACAGCAGCCCGTCTGGTGTGCCTGGGCCGGGCGTTGAAGAATCTGCTACTGGGGGAGGCATTGACTGTGCTGTAGGGGACAGGCCTCCCAGTCACTCCTAGGGAGTTTCTTCTCTCTCCGGAGAAGGTTTCCCGAGAAACTCCAGCTGCCACCCAGGACAGTGTGGGGTCCACTGGCAGCCTCACTGCCAGGTGTTCACGGGCGCAGACGCCAGCTCACCCTGCCGCCCCGACAGCTGTCGTCTGTGGGCACCTGGCAGGCCCTGCTGTGCAGGTCGGGGCTCAGCCCTTGCTCTTCTTGCTGACCCTTTCCTCTGGGCCCAGGCTGGTGGGGACTCGCAGGCGTTCATGTGTGCAGAGCTGCTTTCCTAAGTGAGGACAGATGGGGTCCTTTCTCACATTGTCATGCACCCAAAGGGGCTTGCTAGCCCACACCACACATGGGCACACAGACAACTCTGGGGCTTGTCTTGCTGGTTGCTTAATCCTTGGATGAAATTCTTGGTTTCTCTTGACCCTTCTTTGACAGAACTGAGGTGGAGGCTACAGACCTGGACATCCTGGCTCTTGCCGAGCCATGTGGATGCCCAGTGACTCCAGCCGTGAGTTGTTCCAGCCTCTGCATGAGGCCTGTCTTTGGCCAGTCCACCTTAAAAAACAGCTCCCTTAAAGAGGAAGTGTTCAGAATTCCCTCTTGGCAGTTTGGGGTTTGTAGGAAACAGACTGCTGTCGGGGCAGGAGCTGCCACTCCCCGTTTCCCTCCTGCCCGAGCTGCCTGCTGGCCTGGAGGGAGTGCCCCACTGTCTGTCTGCTCCTGGCTGTGGGCTGGTGGCTCTCGTGGGCATACTCCAGTCTGAGCTTGCCGTGCAGAGGCCAGGTGAGGGCGGCTGTGGTTGGAGGGTGGAAGTACCAGGAGACGTGCCTTGTGTGACGGTAGAGGGATTAAAATCTGGAATAAAAAAAAGCCGTTTAATTGAATTTCTGATTTAGCCAGTGGTTCACAACCTCTGTTGAAGCCTCCAGAATCATCCTTCTCTGGCCTTAGTGGGTAGGCTCGTTTGGCACAGGCTCCTACAGCAGTTGTGCCGCGGGGCTTTATGTGGGTTCCTGTACTCCCTGCAATCATTTCTCAGTGGCCACCGAGAGCATCCTGTTGCCTACCACTGAGGTTGTCTAAATGTGTGAGAGGGCAGCTCTGCCAGCCGGTGGGAACAGCGTGCCCTTGCCCCTCACGCTGACGGCCGCCTCTGCTCTGTCCCCCAGCGGCTGGCCTTGATGTACCGAATGCAGGTTGCGAACATCGACAAATTTGAAGAGAAGCTTCGCGCGGCGGAAGATGAGTTGGGCATCGCAGGCCAGGACAGGATCCCAGTTTCCTACAAGCGTTCGGGATTCTTTGGAAAGTATGTTGGTTATCTCTGTCAGCTACTTGGCTGCTATACAAAACCAGGCTCTGCTTTGCACGTGAGTGTGAGGTACAACCAGCAAAACTCCCAACTCTCCTGGCCCACGTTGGACAAGAGTCACATGTGGGAGGGTTAACAGTGTAATGCTGGGAAGTCTGGAAACATGCAGGCCTGTTGGAGAGCCTTGAGCTTTCTCAGCGTTTCCTGATGCAGCGTGTCTGGGGGTGCTGTCTTCTGCAAGTAGGAAAGTGGGGGTGGGTAGAAATGGGTACACGTGGGAGCTGCTGGGGGTGGTTGGCAGCCAGGCACCTGAGTAGCCCTCAGCGGACAGATCAGTCAGCATCTTCACTTGGATCATTTGACGATGTTGCTGGGATAGACGGTGTCTGAAGCCAGGACCTAGAGACTGGTTTATGGTTGACTCCTTGGCACGCACCGTGACTGACGAGAAGGTGCAGAGACCGACACGAGAGCTTTTTAATCCTGCAGCCCCTTGACTTCCTCAAAACATAGAGGTCTGAGGCCGCACTCTGGTCTCACCGCATGATGTAGGGGGTGGGCAGGGGCCATGATAGACCCTCCTTGGTTGTAGAAGCAAGGATTCGCTTTTTTCAACTATGCTTAGTTTGCCTTGCTAATCAAAATCGACAGCACATCTTGAAAGAAAATCGGCCTAACACATAGACAGCTGCTCCTCTGGGGCATTGCCACAGGCTGCCGAGGTCTGGGGTTTGGGGTGTGGCCTTGGGCTGCTCCGACTGCATGCTCTGTGGGTATGAGGATGGGCATCTAGCATTTCCATGCTCTGTCTGAACATCTGGGAAGGTTTTATGGACTAGGATGGGATGGAAGTTGGGTAAGGGCTCCTTCCCACTGCCACTGGGCTGAGCCCTCAGCCTCGCACTGTTAAACGGGGCCCGAGGTCTCAGACTCCTTCCCGCGCGGCCCAGCTCGAGGCTGTAACCCCCTCTCTCCGTAGTGCCCTTTATGCCGTGGGAGTGACTGCGGTGGCTGCGGCCATCCTGTGGTACGTCTTCCGCCTGACTGGAATGACGGGAAGGGAAGGTGGATTCAGTGCTTTTGTAAGTCATACAAATTGCATCTTGCCAAACTGGAGGGTCAGGATTTGTCTGTGCTTGCCTGCCCTGAAGCCGGGGAGCAGGTAGAGGTGAGCACTCACCTGCGGGTGGGCGGAAACGGCCTTGAGGTGGCGCCTGCCTCCCTCCCCGCCGCCGGGGCCTGAGCTGAGGGAGTTGAGAGGCAGCTCATCCTGCAGTTCTCACTATCAGGTCTCACAGCTGCCTTCACAAGACAACCTCATATGTCCAGGAAGCGCCCCCGCCCCGTGGTGGCACTTCACTGTCCGGTGTCCTGGCGGTCCCGAGGGTGGGTGGCTGCCTGGCTCCGGGTCAGCCGAGCATGTGGGGTGATGGCGTCCAGGCCAGTCTCCAGCCGAGGGCAGCACCTGCCACCCTTCCCTCGGGACGGTGCGGCAGGGGCCACGTGGCACTTCGTTGTGGGGGGTACACTGTGTTTTAATTGACAATGTCTGTAATTTTTGAATATTTTTGGCTGTTTATATTTTGTTGTATTTTAAATAACACAGTGATGAATTCCATGCACATGTATCTTTTGAGTGCATCTGAGTATTTGGGAGGTCTGTCTCCAGAATATCGTTCCCATTAAAGAGGACACATCTTTCTAGGAGCATTATCTTTCTTGCCAGATTGTGCTCCAGAAATTTGCCAGTGAAGACTTGCAGCTAGACTCCCAGTCCTGAGGACCATTCGTGTTACTTTTATAATCAGAAGAGCAATCAATAGTGGGGGGATGATAGAGAAAAAATATTGTTTATGCAGAAGACATTGTTACATTGCCTGGTTTCTGGGTATTTTCTTTGTATTTTTTAAAATCATCTTCATTATAATCAAAATTATACATGCACTTAGATTTAAGAATCAAATCATCGTATAATGCATTCTGTGGAAAATTTGCATTATTTTTAAGGCAGATTGCTAGACAACTTACTGATTAATCATGTAAAGAAAACATTTTCCCTGTGTGTCTGAAAAGAGACCGCTGACCCCTGTCCACCTCCCGTGACCAGTGAGAGCCTGGTTGGTGCTTCTGGGCTGGGAGGGCCCAGGGCTCAGCCCTAAGGCACGCGAGTGTGGGAGGGCTGTCAGCTTCTGAGTGGACACCCAGGTCCCAGGTGGTGAGGTTCTGAGGTTTTCCCCTTTACTGGGATCACCCAGCTGCCTTCCTTTCTCCTTTTCTGCACAGAATCAGCTTAAAATGGCTCGTTTCACCATCGTGGATGGGAAGATGGGGAAAGGAGTCAGCTTCAAAGATGTAGCAGGAATGCACGAAGCCAAATTAGAAGTCAAAGAGTTTGTGGATTATCTGAAGGTGCGAACCATGTGCTGAGCACAGGGAGGCCAGCATCCGGCCCTCAGGGGTGGGCCTGGGGTCTCGGCCCTGTGTGGTTCCAGCTTCGGGGACCAGGGGGCTTTCAGTGATGAGATGCCAGGTGCCGAGCACTGATCTCCCCCGTCAGAAAAGCTGATGCCCTCTGTCCTCACTGCGGAGACCCTGAGGGCTTGGCGCACCTGCCGGCCGGCCTGTGAAACCTGTGCTCCCGCTCAGTGCACAGGTGTAACAGAGCAGGAGGGCTCCAGCAGCCACCAATCTGCCGTCGGCTGTCAGAGGGTCCTGGCACCAGTCACAGGTGTGGCTCCGGGCTCCTTCCAGTCACCCGAGCCATAGCCACTTCATGAAAACGTGCGCTCTGGCCTTCGTGTCAGCCATCGCGTGCACGTGCCCCCCAACTCCACGTGCTCAGGGTCGCGTTTGCGTCTGCTGCCCTTCCAGAGCCCGGAGCGTTTCCTGCAGCTTGGTGCCAGGGTCCCGAAGGGCGCCCTGCTGCTCGGGCCCCCCGGCTGTGGGAAGACCCTGCTGGCCAAAGCGGTGGCCACGGAGGCCCAGGTGCCCTTCCTGGCAATGGCCGGCCCGGAGTTTGTGGAGGTCATTGGAGGTAGGCCGGGGGCGGGGGTGGGGCAGGGCGGGCTGGACTGCCCACCTGGCCCCCTGTCTGTCCTTCCTGTCTATCCTTCCACCTGACCAGGGTGGCTCTCCTTTCACACCTCCCTCCTCAAGGTGCATGACTGGTTGGAGGGAGAACGTGGAATCCACACCAAGTGGAGGGAATGGGGTGGTGACTGTCCCTGAAGCCACTGGCCTGAGGGACCAGGGTGGCTGGTGGACGCCTGGCCTCACAGGTCGCCGAAAGGGCTGCCCCGGGGTGCCCTCCACTGGTTCCATCGGGCGAGGGGCTTGTTTCGATGTCGCTGCCAACCTCACTGGGAGTTTGCCTGGCCTCTGGCACAGGAGTCTGATGTACGTTGAGAGCAGCCTCGTATCCCCGCAGCGTCCTGACCCTCTCTGCCCCCCAGGCCTTGGCGCTGCCCGTGTCCGCAGCCTCTTCAAGGAGGCCCGCAGCCGCGCCCCCTGCATTGTGTACATCGACGAGATCGATGCCGTGGGCAAGCAGCGCTCCTCCGCCATGTCCGGCTTCTCCAGCACTGAGGAGGAGCAGACACTGAACCAGCTCCTGGTGGAGATGGACGGTGAGTGCCGGCAGGGCCGGGCTGGGGGCGGCTTCCTGGGCTCTTTTGGAACAGTAGTTTTCCGTGTTTATGTTTAAGGTTAAGCTGTTTATGCTTCTTGCTCCAGTAGTTGTAAACTAATGTCCATGAAACATGGTTTTATTTTTCTCTTTTCCTCCCGTCCCTGGTGTGTGCTGCTCACCCCACCCCAGGGCATGAAGAGCTGCTCCCAGCCCTTGCCAGGGTGGAACGTGGGGCACCTCCTGCCTCTCAAGGCAGCCTGCAATAGAGAGAGGCGAGGCAACGTTTAAAACACAGAGCTCGTTCTTTAACGACGTGCCACTACGCCGTGTGCTAGAAATGTGACCCCAGTGGGAGGTGGCCAGGTGTGGGGAGACGCTGCCTCCCGCCGAATTCCCTTCTTCATTTAGTGGAGGTGACCCAGTACAGGTGACATGGAATTATTTTTCTTTGGAACTATTTTTGCAAGGTGTTTTTTTAACTTTATATTTCTTTAACCAGAATTCTAGTTAGAGGTGTCTCTGTAGATTAGGAAGACACCTTCTTTTGGTTCTAAGAGAGGTGTTAATTAACATATTTGTATATTTTGTTTCCATTTAAATGTTGCTTGCTGTTCGGCCCAGTGTACCTGTTAGCTAGCCTAGATACATCAGAGTTTTGATTATACATGGTTAAGGACCAAATGTTTTTAACACCTTTTTTTTTCTCAGTCTGTAAAAAACATGTTTTATTATGGAAATTATTAAACTTATACGAAGGTAGGGATAATAGTATGATATCTGGATGTGTCACCAGATTCAACAAGTGACCCTCTCCTTTTAACATAATCGCAGACTTACAAAAACCTTGCACAACAGTCTAAGAACCCCTTTACGTCCTCCATCCCCACTTCCCCTAACACAACGCCCATTGCTGAGCACAGGCCTCTCCCCTTGTCCCCAGGGGTCCTGATGGCCCCCTCTCTTCCAGGATCCCTGCAGCCTGGGAGCATCTTAGTCTTCCTCTGTCTGTCATGGCGACGACTCTTGTGGGCTGGTCATGTTGGAGAGCACCTCACTTTGAGAGTGGGCGCCGTCACGGTGAAGTTGTGCTGTGGCTCTGGGTGTGGCGTGACAGGTCTGTCTGCCCAGTGCCTTGGGTGAGGCCCTGCACTGTGCACGTGCTCCTCTGGCAGTTGGCTCGAGCCTGCCTCTGAATTGTGAGGGGCTGATGGGGTGGTACGTGTAGAAGCACTTTGTAAGCTCTAAAATCTCTCAGGTTCAGAATCAGGATGTGGTGTCTGGCAACTCTGAAAAGAACGCTGCATTGTGAGGATGGCGTAAGAAGGATGGTTTGTGTCGGAAGCTGCCCTGTGGGCTTCCTGCAGCCAGTTCCCCAAAACGCCCACAACACCCGTGTTTAGGGACTGTTGGGACTGGCATAAGGAATCAAGGCCTTACGTCACCTTCTACATACCAGGCAGGCATCTGTAGGGAGTGAGTTCCAGGGACTGAAGTCTGCGGAGATTCTGCGTGGGCCGACCTCGCGATTCTCAGCTTAAACCACCCAGAGACACAACCTCAGGTTTGGGGTCTGCTGGAACCCCTCCCAGAGCACTGTGTGGGCCCAGGGCCCATTGAGCATGCCAGCTGTGCCCCTGCCCCTGCTGGGAGAGTACTGGGGGGCTCTCCCCACTCGGGGCCTCCTGCTGCCTCTGCCCCTTCCGTTGCCAAGCGAGTGGTGAAGGAAAGGTGCCTCTGGAGCCCTTCAGTTTCTGAGAAGCCGTGTTGTAGCCCTTCTCTTTCGTGTGCCTTCCCGTCGTTTCCGTAGTGGTGTGCGGCCTGCAGCATGGCTTCCGGGTAGTTTGGGAATGCTGAAGAAATCTGGACGACACGGGGGTTCTGGCCACGGAGGGTCTTGTGATCTCGGAGAGGCAGGGAAAGCTGGTGGCTGTGCCAGGAGGACCCGTTACGCAGCTGGGCGGTGCTGTGGCCGCCTGCCCTGGCCAGCCGGGGACGGGAGAGGCAGAAGCGCGGTGGGGACGGGAGCCTCGCGTTGCCTCTTTCACAGTGTGAAGCGCCCCGTGAGGTCAGGTGGACAGAGTGGGCGGGTCGGGTTTTTTTTTTAACATTTTTTTATTGTGGTACACTGTATGTAACAGAAAATTTACTATTTTAACCATTTTAAGGTTTACAATTTGTGGCATTGGTATGACAGTGCTGTGCAGCCATCACTGCTGTTTCCAGAACACTGTCAGTATCCCACACAGAAACCCTGTCCCTGTGTCATGGGTCAGCTGTCTTTTGAAAGCCCTCAGCGGTCTGGTTGGCGTCCCAGACCCCGAGGCATGGTTGAGGTGCGTGTCCTGCCAGATGGCGTGGTCCACTGTGGACCCGCGGTGCTCCCCTGTGCACGGGGCTGTGGAGGGCCTGAGTGGGGGGCAGGGCCCTACTTGGGACTGCGCATCGGTCAATTCTCCAAGCTTGGGGCTCTGGCTTACAAAGTAGGTTGGACTCCGAGCCCACCCCTGTGTCAGCTGGAGGCCAGTCCAGGTTACCACAGAGGAAACGCAAACAGGACATTCCTGCGTGACTCCTCTGAGCAGAACCCACAGCATCGTGTGGGAGCAGTCACGTCTCTCTGCGGAGAATGCTTTTAGCCGCCCGGACATAGGCTGCCTTTGTGGGCGCCCCCAAGCCTGCCAGGCAGTGTTTATCAGATGCGCGTTCCTCAAGCCGCTGCTTCCGCTGAGTGTGCTCCTGCCCCCCACAGCAGCAGCCGGAGTCTGTCCACTGAAGGGGCCTGGTTGAGCTGGGCCAGCACCGAAACAAGGCTCTTTGTGCAAAAACAGTTGTGCTTCTCAGCCCTTTGGATGTGTCTGAGGGAGTCTTTGTGGCTCCCCCTGGGAAGGGAGGCTTCTGCGCACTGACCTTTAGAGGACAGAGAGAAAGCCGGGCCTGTGTCTCAGCTCTCCACACGCTGCGCTGGTCGTGGGAAAAAGTCATCACGGAAAACGGAAATCCCAGCCTGCCGGGGAGGCCTGGGCTGCAGCAGAGTCAGCCGCCAGGCGAGAGGGGCGGGGGCCTCGCTGCATCGCTCCAAAGGCCTCCTCCAGACTGTTCATCTGCACCTTCCTACCGCGGGATCCTCAGCTCAGGCCTCTGTGTTAGGAAAATAGCTGTGGGAGGACTGTGTGCTTTGATCCCATGTAGGGACAGTTAGGAGATTCCGACAGCAGTTTAGTAGCTCTTGGAATCTGCTTGGCTCACTAGCAGACTGGCCCCATGAACAGCCTCTGCGCCCAGCATGAAGTAAACTGTGTGAAAGTGTCATGCTGTGAGTCAGCCACAGATTCCGTCTTAGATGTGTTTGCTGGGGCTGTGGTGTCTTGGCAGCCGGCGGGGCGAGCAGGGGAGCCCCGACCCTTCACCGCGTGGCCTCAGGCTGGCCCGGCCCCTCCCGGCCTGTCCCTTCTACCTGAGGTGTCCTCACAGGGGTGCTTCAGGTGCCAGCAGGGGTCTTGGGGCCTTCTTGTCACTTACATCCCACCACATTGACCTCCCACAGGATCCCCATGGAGTGGGGGGGGGTCTGGACATTTCACAGGGGTGGAGGCAGAGTGTGTCACCCCAGGGCTACTGGCCATGGGGGGCTGAGCCGGGATGGGAAGTGTTCATCTCTCCATCTCTCCTCAAAGCCTGCCTCAACCTGTGGAGCAGGGCGCCTGGTGACTTGTCTGCTCAGGTGGAATATTCTAGTCCCCAGAGGGGAGCGGGAGCTACAGTGCTGCCCAGGCTGTACCGGGCCAGCCGTCCTCTGCAGTTGGACATGTGGCCCAGAGCAGCGGCTGCAGAGCTGCCCCCTGGACCAGCAGCACCAGCCCCTCCAGACCTGCACCGCAGAGGCCCCGGGAGGGCCCAGCCAGAGCCAGCAAGCCCACGGGGTTCTAGTGCTCGAGGGCGGGGACATGTCTGGGTGGCTGAGCTGGGGCTCTCCTGGTGCCCCCAACACAGGGCGGAGGAGATAGGCAACACCCTCCACCTCTGCTTCAGGCAAAGGCAGCACCTTCCGTTGGCTGCACGCTAAGGGCGTGTTTGGAAGGTGTTGGTCAGAGTGACCCTGGGGTGAGCTGGATGCCCTCAGAGGCCGTGGGCCGGGGACAGCGGATGTTCCACATCGGCTTGGGGCAGGGAGCTGGGAGAGTGGACGTCACATGTCTGGGGCATCTGCGTGGGGCTGCAGATGTGGAAAACGGTGTCCTGTGTCTGTGGGCTGTGGGTCACGGGTGACAAGCACATCGGCCGAGCAGACTTCTCGGTTCGTCCAGGCTGCTGCGTCCAGAAGAGGAAATGTTCAAAGAACGTCTCTGGTGCCTGCTGTGTGGCCCAGGCGGGGCGGCTGCCATTCTCCCGCTCTGTCCTCTTGCTTAGAGGGTCGAGGGCTCCGGTCCCAAGAGGAAGGGCCAGGGAGGGTTAATTTCACCACAGCGCAAACTGTAATGGCCAGAATGGAAACAACCAGAAAGCCTTTCACCAGGTGAACAGCAGACTCCAGGGTGCTCCTTGGCTCTGAAGGGGCACTGACTGTCCCAGGTGAGCAACCTGGATGGCTGTCGCAGCACGTTGCTGGATGTAAAGCCACTCACAGTTGTGGAATCCCAGACGTGGACGACAGCGTCGTGGCTGCCAGGGTTTGGGAAGGGGGAGGGAGGGGGACTGTAAAGGGGCAGCGCTGAAGGGGAGCTTGGTGGTGGGGAGACTTCTGAATCTTGATGGCGGTGGTGGCTC